>NC_046357.1:25095197-25460275 GCF_000738735.6 Corvus cornix cornix | reverse complement strand
GTCCTCTTTCTGTGGCTGTGGTGTAGCTTTCCACAGAAGAGGATTTTGGAGAGGTGGTTTGTGGTTTTGCTTGAGAATCAGTACAGATGTCAACTGAACGGTACAATTCAATGTCTTCCCTTCCCTGAAACAGCTGTGAATGGATTTGATTTGGGCCAGGACCATACTCCAGAGATAAGCAGTGAGTTGTGAGGAGAGACAAATGAGGAGCTGAAGGGAACAGGGCACACTTGGAACACCTGAGGCTTTGTTGTGAAAATGCTGTTAGTATGAGGACCCCCGTGCATTTCCTGCAAACCTACTCCATGTGCTACCCTGAGCAAGACTGTCAGAGTGGCTGCCTCAGAACAACATCAGCTTCACAGGGACCAAGTTCTGGTTTGCTGCTGTCGCCCCAGAGAATGTAGCAGTGATAGCAGTTTCCCCAAAGGCACTGGGGAATATGCCCTGATCTGGTGTCCCTTCACTGTGGACCCCCTCTCCTTGTAGCTTCTTTAGACCTTTCTTATCCCTCGCTGAAGATCTGTGTGCTGAGAGGGAGACAGTTAGTGTGGGGATGGAGGTAAAGGACCAAGGGTACAAGTTCTCCCTTAGGAGACAAAATGGACAAGCATTGAAATATAAGAGCTAAACACTTAAGCTGCTTAAATCCTCGGGATCAATGGCCTGTGGGTAGAAAAGTACTTCATGAAAATGTCTTTTAATGAGGAAAGATTAATTCCATACCAGCACAGCTTCTCATTCCGGATCTGGGGGTCACTATGAAACATCAAAGCCTCCCTAGCACAACTGTGAACTTCCAGGTGCTTAAACCAGTTTAAGCAGGCAGATGGTCTAGCCTGAGCCTCCTTGCTCAACTCCCTGCCTGTTTTCCAATAGGCAGAGGTGGCCTAAACTCTGAATGGGTTCCCTGTTAGGTTGGGAGGTCATTGCTCCTGGAGTGTTCCACTTGACATCCCCTGTTCGTAACCAAATGCTGTAAAATGCTGTAAAACACTGATTTTTCATACAAAACCATCATTCACTCTGTTAGGAGAAGGAACTGATGGCCAATCCCAATGCTCAATGTTTCCAGTGGCAACTGGATCATGTCTTTATCCGAAGACATCTCAGATGCTACTGGGAAATAATATTTTTTGAAATTCATTCCAGTTGGCTGTACCAGCCTGGACAGTTGCGACAGCTGATTTTTTTGTTGTTGTTGTTTCTGGGTTGGAGTTTGTTCATCTCTGAATGGACAATTTGGGAATTGGGAATTTATTCCCTGTTCTTCAGGGCTACAGCCTCACAGGCAGAATCTCAGATAAAGTTTTTGCAATGTGCTGGTGACCCATGTAGGCAAAATGTGCAAGACTAGCCAAAACTAGGATGAGATTAAATGGAGTGGTAAAATGCAAAGACATGTGGCAAGAAAGACCTGAATGAATTAGTGGGTATGGGGAAATAAGAATATAATGAGAAAATGTGGTTGTTTTGTATTGTACATCTAAATATTGAGTACTGTGTCCAGTTCTAGTCTTCCCTCTTGGAAAAGGTAAAAGAAAAACTAGAAAATGTATGACAAATAGTGGTAAAGGGTGTCAGGTGTTAATTTCTGTTTAAGGAAACAATAGATTAATCCTTTCAGCCTGGAGGATGACCAGCTGAGATGGGAGGTTAGGGGTGGTAAATGGGAATGATTGTTCACTATGATAAAAAATCCAGGAGATACCAGCTAAAATGAACACACAGCTGGTCCAAAACAACTAAAGGATGCATTTCACCACTCTATAGGTAGCTAATCACTAAATGGGATTAGAGTCAAGGATGCTTCTCACCAGCACTAACATCCATTTTCTCTTTGAAACAAACCCAAGTCTTTTTCACCTCTGCTTGTGTTCCCTGCTTTTGCAGCCTCAGCTGAACAGCAGACTTCCTTCTCATACCAACAGGGCCAGATTACAGTTTTGCATTCCTTACAGCCAGTTTCCAGGAATTATCTCAGTTCTGTTGGCACAAGCAGGGCCATGCTGGTGAGCAGCAGATGGGAGATGGCCCCTTTGTCTTCTTGTTATCAGTTCTGTGATACTTTGTGTGTCCCTTGCTATTACAGCTGCTTGGATCCTGACATTTTTCAACACAGGTAAAAACTGAGTCTCAAATGGACAAATATTCATGTATATAAAACAATTTAGTTTCGATTAAAGTGTCTTGAAATTGCATTCATCTGACACACATGAAAAGTGACAGTCAAATAACAAGCTCATCGTTTCTTTTCATTTAGAGTTTACTAGGGACTTATTTATCATGGTAAAATGAGTTTTCCTGCATTCTGCTAGAATGAAAGATCAGGTAGCTCAATGGATTAGACACTGCTCCAGAGCCTTTTTCTTTCTGGGAGCAGTTAAATAAAAGTCATTTTAAACAATCAACCCAGGATTCTGCCATTAACAGAACTTGACTGGAAGTGGTTCAGGACAGAAGCTGTGCTTCCATTACCAGGGCTGAGGTCTGCTCTCAGCATAAACCATCAGATGTAGAAAAGAAATAGATGGTGATATAAAATTATACTGCCCCAGAAAAGCATCTGTAGCTGTGCTCTCAGTCTGCATCTCACAACAACATGATAGCTTTGGTTTCATGGGGACACTAATTTATATTCTTGGGGGAAGGATGAAGCCAGAAACTCTAGCTAAATACATTTAACACAAAGCATAAATGGCACTATGAAAATGACCATTTCCTCCAGACTTAGAGGCATTGTAACTCATACCCTCCAGCTCACTGGGTTTTATGCAACACTGTTCTACCTACTCTGTTTCTTTCTAGGATTATTGGCTTTGTTACTTCCTCACCTGGAAACACAACATTTTAACCCCTTAGGTGCCACCTATATCTGTCCATATTAACACTGATCCTTCTTTCTGTAGCCTGCTAGGTGGAGTAATGAGCTAAACTCTGCTAATGAAGCAATATAAACCCAGGGAAAGTGCCCTTGTAGTTGAAAATACCAGATTTTCCAAGTGCCTCAGCTGCTCCTTTTACTCTTTCACTGCTATCAGTTTTACTGTGACATGAATCTGGAAAGCAAATAATTGCATAGGTTTAAATAATGTCAGAATTTATCTTCCATTCTTCCCTCCTTTCCTGTGTTCCTCACCAGAGATGATGAAATTGGAATAAATTGTGACTGGAAGGTATTAGTTGTATCACTTAGTGTCTAAATAAAAGCACAGGGAAGGATTCATTTGCCTAATTTCATTGCCTAAGGAAAGGGCAGATCAATCTGGTGCACACAGTTTCCTTACAGGCACTGGAGAGCACCATCTGAGGACTGGTTGCAACTTATTGCATCCTGAAGTTGGCATATGATCAGAAAAATCCCTTTCAGAGTTTGTTGTCCAGATTTCTGCTGAGCCTGACTACCTTGGATATGGGTCCTTTGGGACTGAATGACTCCTGCCTTCAGGCTCCATTGGAAGGAAGGGGTGTTGGAACCTGCCTGGAGAGCAGCAGCCAGAATGAGAGAGGTATCTCTGGACTGAAAATAGGAGTTGTTTTTCCAGAGTATGACTCTAAACAGGATCCTCAGTGTCCTCACTGCTTGGGATTGTCCACTGAGGAGAAATATCTATTGACTACACAGGGAGTCAGAGAAGTTGGGCTAAGATAAATATTTGCAGGTAGATAACTAAATACAGCTTAAACTACTCTCTAATATTTCTCTCACTGATTTTTTACTCTCTTCAGAGAACTAGTGCCATCACTCTGGTTTCAGGGCAAAAGTCTTTTAAAAATCTCTTTATATGCTGCTTCTGGAAGGCCCTATAGTGTCACCATGCTGTGGTGCACCACAGCACAGAAGGATTAGTCATTTCTGTCTCCATAAATTCGTGATAGTAGTTCAGTGGCCCTTGGGATGGGCACCTGCAGCATTTCTTTCCAATAAAAATAGAACAGTTTTAAAAGCAAACAGATATTTGAAATAAGTCAGGGCCAAGTTTAGTTTTAAGAATATGTGTTCTTCTTTGACTGTAAAAGCTTTTATTTTTCTTAGATTTTCTTTTCCTGGAAGTATACTGCAGAAATGAGCACATTAAAGAGGAGATAGACACATTCTGAGTCTTTAGAGCTAGAGTAAAAATTTCAGTTGAAAATGCCAGGCAGATTTTTCAAGCTAAACTTGAAGAAAACTGCCTGTATCCAACACTCCAATTAGAGCTATGGTCAACACTGAAACAAAGGAAGGTTCAGACATAAAATAATATTTGGTTTTGATGTTATTCTAGTTATGTTCTCTCTTCTTTCTCAGGAACCAGGATAGGGCAAACAAGGCAATTTACTAATGAGAGTCTTGTTAATATTTTTGTAGGTTTTTAAGTATAAAATTATGTGCTTTATGGGGAAGAAAGCCACGATATCAAAGTTATTGGCAGGACTAAATGGTTTGGAGTGTGATGTATGCTAAGTACCCACCTCCTGGATTAGTCGTGTAAGATAACTGATGATACTGTGTGCTTGCTTACAAAATACCAAATCTCTGACCCTCTTCTATGTTACTTCCAATATCAACACCCAGGTCTGAGGTCCCCAGCATGGGAAGACATGGATCTGTCTGTGTAGGTCCAAAGGAGTGCCACAAAAGTGATGAGAGTGATGGAACATCTCTCCTTCAAGGAAAGGCTGAGACAGCTGGGGTTGTTCAGCCTGGACAAGAGAAGGCTCCAAGGAGACCTTATTTCCACATTTCAAGACTTAAAGGGGCTATAAGAGTAATGTGGACAGCCTTTTTAAGGGCAATAGGACAGGGAGTAATGGTTTTACACTTCAGCCTAGATAGACGGAAGAAATTTTTTACAAGGAGAGTGGTGGAACACTGGCACAGGTTGCCCAGAGAGCTGATAGATGGCCCAGCCAGAAAACATTTGGTATTGGACAGGGCCCTGAGCAACCTGGTCTGGTGGAAGATGTCCCTGTTCATTGCAAGGATTTTGGACCAGATGAGCTTTGAAGATGCTTTTGAACCCAAACCATTCTGTGATTCTATAAATGCCCTGTCTGATTTGAGATGGTGATCTGGGATCAGCCATGCAGCTGGGAGCAATCCCTTTTCTTTCTGTCTGGAATGAGTCTGTAAGTACAAAGGGATATAATGAAAACTGAAGTATGAAGGATTACACTGATGCCTTGAGAGACCACCTAAAAACAGAGACTAGACAGGAGTAAGGGAATAAAGGTAGGTATTTATTTGAAAGGCCTTCAAAGGTACACCCTGGGGAGCCAGAGGCTACTGCCAAGATGGACCCCAAGATGGACCCCAGGTCACGAGTTCTTCACAATTTTATAGGTTTGGTTCATTTGCATATCACGGTTAATTCTCCAATTAGAGCTTCAGTTTAATGATGTAATTCCCCTCATCTTACTCCCTTCTCAGAGGCTTTTGGTTTACACTTTTTGGGCCTAGGACAGTCGGAGTGTCCTTGGAGAGCAGGCCTGGAGAGGCTTTGTTATCTCTACCCAGCATGAGAGAGCAGAAGTTAACAGGCTACAAGAAACTTCAGTTACACACTAGGCAGTACAGGATTTGAAAAACATAAAAGTTAAAACCTAAGGCATCAACTGCAGTTTATTTTCAAAGCTTTGGAACACTGTTACTCTTCACAAAAACTCGGAAGGAAGTGTAATTCAACAGGCTTGTCACTTCTGGGGTATTTTGCTCTTGGCTTTAGTAGATGTAATTTAGAAATTTGATCATTTTTGGTAGGTTTTGGTCAAAACTCTGTCTAGACAGCACCTTTTACTACTCTGTATCATGTAGCAAACCTTTTGTCCTCACAATTGGTTGTCCCATCTGCCATATCCTTCCAGATCAGCCAACTTGGCCAGTCTGTGATTCTGTGACTCCTTGATGTCCTCTCATGACAGAATAACAAACACAGAAACAGTAAATCTGTGTACAGGGATTAGGATTGTGTGACCCCTGTTGAAGTGACTAAAATACCCTTTAGAATCCACCAAACATGAGATTTGAGTTTTAATGGTTATTCCAACTGAAGAGCAAAGCCATAATGAGCTGCATTCAACTAGTAGACTTTGGCACTGGTTCAAAATAATTTCATCCAATTATATTTAGATGAAGTTTTTCTTTTGAAATACAGTGTTTAATCTAAACCAAAATTAGATTTCCCATTTAAATAGCTATTAGGAGCAACACAGTTCAGTTGGCTGATTTTTTAATCGGCTTTTATGGTAACAGAATTAGTTCTTCACTGTTACAGAATTTGCATTGAGATACATCTTTCAGCATCATGATGGTAGTGATGGCAGTTTCTAAATAAACTAGTTAAATGTTTATGCAGGAATGGCATCTAAATAAGTAATGCAAAACAGTAATTTCAAAATCTCATCTGAATATTCTGTGAGTTTCTGTGAGAAAGATTGTGATAATGAGGTCCTATAGCTGGAGACAAGCTTTATGAACTTTAGATGCAGATCCCTTAGGAATTTTACTTTAAGAACAATTTCAGGCAGACATGGGTTTAGAGGTTTCATCCCATGGAAGAAGTGTTGAACAGGCTATTTCACCATTGGATAATTTCTGTAGAAATAATGACCATAGTAATATGATGGAGGGGGGTCAGGATTAATCTGCTACGTTTGGATCTTTGAGGATAGAGGTGTGCTGTATCATAAAAGAAAGACACCTTCTGCTGCACAAAATGCTATCAGCAAGCTGCAAAGGCTGCCTTGAAGTAAAAAAAACCCCTTCCAATTGCCCTGATTAGGTGACAGAAGTTGATGAAAAATGTTTTGAGAATATTGAAGGGTAAGAATTATTGATGGTTCTTTTCCAGGAGACACAAGTGACTTGGTGCATTTTTTGGACATCCCTTTCCAAAATATCATTCTTACTTGAGCTAGCATATAGGGGCAGCAAATCCTTGTGGGAACTGTTTTTTTGCCTCCTATAACACATTTCAGTCTTGGGCAGCTGGGTAATATTGGTCTGTAATTCAGAAAATGAGTTTGTAAAAGATTTCTGGTTAATTTATTAAAAAATACTCTCAGGGTAATGTTATGTAGTAAGTTTTTAGAACAATACCCCCACTGAGAAATGGAGTACTAGTGACTGAAGTCAGTGCATGTCTTAAGAATAATTCTTTTAGGCCCTGGGTGAGTGGTTTCCCCTGTTGAGCAGTGATTTAACCAGCTGAGGAGCTGCAGACAGACACCCACACCCTGCTGAATTTGATGGACATAAGCAGCCACTTGGAAGTTGAGCATGTGGTTAAGTGCTTTTCTCAGCAGGGGCTCTGGCTGAGTTTTGAATGTCACTGTTATATGTCTTTCCAATATAAGAAAAATATGTTTTCTGCATCTCTTTATTACAGAATCTGTTCATTCTTTTGACATTCTTATGCTCCCTTTTCCCATAAGAAATTCAATTGTCTTTTCTACAACATTCTTTTCTACTACAGCCAGTAACTCCATCTTTGAAAAGAGGCTCAGGGATGGAAAGGAGCAGAAGAAGAACAGATGAGGTGTTTAAAAACTTTCATTCATATGTCCTTAGTAATAAAGTGCAAGGGGAAAGAAATTCAGAGCATGTGTAATGCATAAGTTGAATGATTTCTAAATAGGATTGTTTCCACATTTTCTATGAGCCATCAATAGCTTTTTAATGGTCCATCCCCAAATCCTGAGAGATGGTAGAATGTGCATTGATGCCCATCTGGTGTTCTGATGGGCTCCCATGATAGACAGAAGCATTTTTATTTTACTTTAGTTTTTCCAAGAACAGATTCTTTTTCTTTCAGAATAAAACCCTGCTTGCAAAAAAATTACTCCCCAAAAGAGGATGGGAAGTATCTTACTAACTTTCATTTTCCTTTCAACCAAATTCCCTGTGAACTTCTTCATAAAGGTGGTGTGGATGTGCATAATTCAGATGCCAGATCTTGCTAAACTGAAGAAAAATGTCTTTTAAATTTGCATGTAGAAGCTTTAGGCTGTAAGAGATCTGACAAGGTCAGTGTCTGCCAGTCAGCTGACATAGTCTCAATTCTAAGCTGAGTCTGTATATTAACCCAGACCGAAACTGATTTCAGAAAAAACACATGAAATGGGTTTTCTGAGTCCTAAGGTAATAGGTGCAGGTCACCTGTTAACACAGATTAGAATTTTCTTAATTTCCCAAGTGGGAGTTAAACATAATTCTAGATTTAATAACTTGCATTACAAGTACACATAAATGGCCTTTAAAAAATGAGAAATTTTGCTTTTGAAGCAGAACGATGAAGGTTGCAGCTGTATCTGTAATTTTGCAGTGTATCCTGTTTCTCTGGGTATGAATAACAAAGATTTGGCACTTTCTTCTTCTCAGAAGGTGAGAGGCATGATTCTGTGTGTCCCGTGTCCAGGTTATTTGGTATTCTTTGATCTCAGTTCTTATGTTTTGGTCATCTCACAACTCTTGCTGGGTTCCTGGTTTTTGTGTTTTATGTTTGCTTGTCAGGGAGTGATGGAGAGAAGTCCTGGTCACTGCTTAGACCTTTATGGGCTGCTGCACACACTTTGGAGGGAAGGAGGAGTAACAGGTAGTTTGAAATAGAAACTACTCTGCCTTGTGATTTTATGCTATTTTTCCTCCCCCTCCCCCCCTCCTAACCTTGGATATTCTTGCTCTTAGTAAGGTATTATTACATCTTTTAAAGAAACTTCTCCTCCCAAGGTATCCCATAGCAGCATCTCAGGCTTTTAATCCAAGAAAGTTGCACAGCAGCAGAAACAGCTCAAGCTGGGTACCTTTGGGGAGGGATCCTGAAAAAAGAAGTTCCTGGGCAATTAAACAGTCTGAGTTTCCAAACACTTATGTGGCAGTTCAGACCAATAATATCAGGGTCTGGGGTCTTCCTGTTGCTCATCAGGTCTCTTCGTTGTCTCTGGGTGGTCTATACTGTTATCGTATCTTAGCTCTGAGGCTGTGTTTTCTGCTGATAGCTGGAACTTCCTTATCTTCCAGCTCCAGCTATCTCTTGGGTCCCTCTTTCAGGGAAGTAGATAAAAGCTCAAAAGTTCAACATATCTGCATGACAGTTCACAGCCTACAGCCTAAGGGTTCAGCCGATTTAGTAACTAGTGATAAGCAGTTAGCTCCAGACAGCTTCAGTCCCATGTCCAATATTCCTTAACAGCATCCATCACAATCTTCTTGCTCTTCATCCATCTTGCTTGTCATCTGGCTGGAACTCCTCCAGCTCGTCACCCCCTTGAAAGAAATTTCACATCGTAAATGGCTTGCCATAGAGGGGGAAACACAAGGTGCCGAATAAAAACTTCATTACTTGTATCAGAGTCAGGAAACTAAATGTTTCTTTACCATTAACAAATCTGCTGTAGATAGGATGAAAATTAATTATATTCCCACCTGGCAATTCTCTGCAGCAAAATTCTGCTAATGCCCTTTGAAAATGTGAGTATGGTCTTTGATACGGCTGCTGGCCCAATTGCTGGGATTTTCACAACATATTTAGGTTATGTGTATGATCCTGTATCTCATAAGGTGGATGACCAAGACTCGTGGCTGAGGTCTGTTCTGATTCTTGCTTGCTTCTGTTGTCTTTTTGCTGTGTTTTTTAGTTTTGGGTTTTTTTACATTTTACAGTGGGTAATGCACATGTCTGAAGGAATATGGAAGTTTCTGTCCTTCTCTGCTGTGTTCTGCAGGTTTTTTCTTCCTGCTGTGGATAGTCCATGCATGGAGATGGCTGGAGACAGAGAGCAACCAGCACAGGTTCAGCTGTACAGAGAAAATACCCAGCTAATTGTAATCAAATACATTCCATCCTAAGAAGCACTTCATGGTCCACCTACTTCTCTGTAGAAAGCTTTCTGTCAGCATTAGCTCTGCTGAAAAAACCCCAAACCTTCTCCAGCAGGAATCCTGTGGGCAAACAGGAAGACAAGCACTGTGAAAGATACACATTAAAGTGAATTCTAGTTTGCATTTCAGAAACTCTTTAACAATGAATTAAGCTGAAAGTTGTCATGGATTTGAAGACCCTCATTGACTGTGATGATTTCTGGCTGGAAGGATTTGTTTATTTTGTTATTTAAGAGAGTGTCCCTCTTTGTTTTTCCTGTGTGATGAGAATTGCAGAAATAAACTTCTGCCCTGCTCTGGCTGGAGCTGTGTGTGCCTCAAAACTTTTCACAGAGCATGTTCACATACCATGTTGTATATTTTTGCTTTAATTTTTAACAACAAAAAAAAAGACTTTTAGAGAAATCATTGCTAGATGGTGTGCATAGGAGTAAAGTTAAGTGCTTAGGAGGCCAGTCTTTCTCCTTCTCCATCTTCCTTCCTTTTCCCACCTAAACCCAAATAAATTTAGTCACATGAAATGTCTGAAACAGAGCTGACAGACACCTTGCTGGGCTCTTCCCCTTGCCTTTGTGGCATGAGGGCAAAGCAAGCACAGGTGACACTCTAATGCCAGCCAAAACATGCTACAGCCCCTGAAAGAAGCAAGCAGTTGGAGGCACCTAAAAAGCCATGACTTTTAGGAGTTCTGAACAAAGCAACACTCTGTATTTGGGGGTGGATCGTGGTGGTTACTGCCCAGTGCTCCAATTTACTCTCTGTAAGAGGAAGTGGGAAGTAAGAAAGCACAAGAGCCAGCAGATGGCTTATCTTTTTCCTCTTGCTGACCAAAGGAACAGCTCTGACCAGTGGGTAAATCACTCCTGTTTTTCTGATGAGATGGCCCAGCAATCCCTGCCAGTTTAGCTGCAGCTCTTTGACTCTCCACTCAGAAACCTGTGGAGGGAAACCTGTCTCTGATGCTGAAGGAGAGGACATCACTAACCTCACCCAAAGCATTCAAGGTCCTTGTGTGTTGAACTCGTTTTAGGCAGCTAAAGCCAACTAATGCCTCCAAACAAACTGACTATACTATTAATCAAGCAAGAGAGAAGTGAACTAAGCTGTAGAGATAGCTCCACCACCTTAACATTATTCCTTTGATTCAAGTTAAAGCAACAGGAGTGTTGCAGAAAGGGACCAGATGGTTCCTTGTTGGAAAGTTGGGTCTGAGTCAGCAGGACCCTGGCAGCCAGGAGGGACATCCCTGTGCTGGGGGCATCAGGCCCAGCATTGGCAGCCAGGCCAGGAAGGGGATTGTCCCTCTCTGCTCTGCGCTGTGGTGGCCTCACCTGGAATATTGTGTGCAGTTTTCGATTGTTTCCTTTTGTTCTTAACACCAGCAGGAATGCACATATCTTCTCTTTATTCCTCTTCTCTTTTTTGGTGGTAATGATGGAGTTAGATGTTACACATGAATATCTAGCATGGAGAGATCTATGTCTTCTACATCCTACAAATTTTAATGCCCCCCATTAATGCTCTCCCTTCGTAGAAGCCAAAATACTTGAAAGAAGAGGCAGAAAGTATTAGTTTTGCTGTGACAGTAATGTTCAGGAATGAGGATGGGACAAAGTAGAGCACTCTTGGTTCCATTGTGGCCCTTGACTCCCTATTCCAAGAAAGGTGTTTTAATGGCATGGTAGTACTTCAAGGGCTGAAAACATTATTGAGACAAACATAATAACCCCCCTTATTGGCCTACTAGATCTGTGATTCACAGCATGTGTCTGAGCTGTCAGTAGTGCTTATTCCACTGAAATCAATGAGCTCCTCCACGAGACAAGTAGTTATTCCCAGTTTTGAGATGAAGGCCACCAGTCAAAAAAAGAACATAATTTTTTCCAAAGGTAAAAAAGAAAAAAAGAAAAAAAGAAAAAGAGACCATGAGCAAAATCAGCAATAGAAGACTGATCTTCATCCTCAGGACCATGCTCCATCTTGACTCTCAGATGCTTCTTTTGGTAATTTATATATGCCAAGGGGAAAAATATGAGATAAGACAGGGGCTTTAAAAATGTGTGACTATACTTTTGTGTTTAAAATAATTCCCATGCAGCTCAGTATCTTCCTAGTGCTTTATACCCTGATGACTGATAAATCTCCTAGCACTAGGAAATAAAAAAGCTTTTAGTGTTACAGAAGGCTTTCTCTTACAAGCTAACAGTCCCATTGTGGTCATCACCATCTCTTCCTCCATTCCAGGCATTTTTTTTTCAAAAGCAAGAGCATAGGAAACAAAAGTTACAGAGATTTTTGCAATTATTTATTTTTAGGGAAATGAAGGATGAGTATATCTATCAGACATGCAAACAGAGGCTACTGCAGGAATCTACGAGACATTGCCAAGGCAATCATCACTTTTCTGCAGAGATCATAAGTGTACAACTGATATTTCACAGTGAAAAATCTATTGGCTTATTCTTTTGAATTGTGAAGCATAGGTGTCTTTGCAGTAAATGAACACAATGGGTTATTGTGTCATGATTACACCTGTTTGCCACCCTGGAAACAGCACTTCAGTTTTCAACTGCTCCAAGTGCACTAGTAGAAAGTCCAGGCATTGCCAGGGAACTCATTATATTGGGAACTGACTTAATTTTTAATCTGAGTTACAGAAATGTCCCTTAGTGTCCTGATACATTTAATATTTACTGCTTCAAGCAGGCAGGTCTCAGGTGGGAGAGAAGAGTAATTCCTTTCTGCAGTCTGCTGGAGTTATTTCTAACTCTAGTTAAAGTGGCAAGTTTCTTGCAGCTGCTTTTCAAAAGGAGAAGTATGTGACATGTGAATCAATTTGAATCAGGCCCAGGGGGCTACAAAAGTGTATCTGTGCATAAAAGCTTGGCTTTCACTTACTACAGTGTCACACAAATATACCTCCTTCATGTAATTTACTCACTTGGAGACAGAGTAGAACCAAATACACTTTTTTGGCTCTAGGGAGTGCTAGAACCACTTTTGAAACCAGCAGCAGCAAAAGAAATGTGTTTGCTTCTGTGGTCCTGTGTATTGCCCTGGCTGGTTTAGCGGAATATATGATTCAAGAGGCTAAAAGAAAAAAGCCTCTGATTCTGCATTTTCTCTCCCTTTATCCATCTTCCTCATTGCAATACTTAATTTCTCCTTACTGTAGAAATCTTGTGAGCTTCCTTATCCAGAAGGCTGAATTTTCATGTTTGTTCCATATACAGCATAAACAAAGTCGATCTGGTTGTTTCCTTTCCCGCTGCCATCAACAAATCAGCTGTTTCAGGCCATCCCTTCCCTTTGCTTTTGCATGAAAGCAAAGCAGAGCCTGTTACCCCTGTTTCCTCCACCTTTGTAACCTCTTAATGCTGCTTCTTTGTTAAAACACACAAGAGGTTGTGAAATTCTCTGTGCTGCAGGGTTCTCACATCTCTTCCAGAAACGCCAGCTGACAGAGAGATACAAAGCACCTTAGCTGAAAAAAGGGAAATTTTTGCCATTAGTCTGTGATGTTGACTTGTTGAGCCATAAGATTTTATGTCAACCAATTAGTCTTTTTTATCCTTTCATTTCGACTTCTTGGTGTTGGAATGAGGAAAGCAAAATGCTGTAATAAAGCAGCTGTGTGAGATGTATCTGTATGTCTGTGGTCTTCTGCCACTCTCCTGAATGGGTTGACCTTATTTTCTAAGTTAGAAGGTCTCTGAAGCAAGTAGAGGATAAGCGGGTGAGAAAATGGATTTTCCCCTCTGCAGAAGCTGATATGTATAAGCATCAGCAACAGTAAGGAAATTATTCTCATATCTTACTTTAATAATTGATCTGCTCAGCTATTTGCAGACCTCCTTCCAGGGTCACTACCCACAGGATCTGTCTGCTGTACTGATCCAGCCACCAGAAAACAGAGTTCACGTGGCCTCTGTGTGAAAAAAATATTGGAGAAAACTGCCTCTGTCATGGGGCTTCAGCTGATCTCCTGCGCTCGGTCCTGCACTCAGAGCCATCCCAGGAGCTGAATCTGAGTGTCAGCAAAAAGACCCCCCTCCTCAGCAATGACTTTTTTTCCAACCTTGAGTAATTAGCAACCTGTGCTTTATCCTAAGGAGCAAAGCCTGCCCCACTGAGTCCATGTGTTCTGAGAGCTAAGAGCAAAACAAAATTAGGTTTCTTCACCTCCAGACCCTAGAGCCCCTACATTTGGAGATTGTGTGCCAGGAGAGAGTGTCAGCCAAATTCCTTCCTCTGCAGGATTTTCTGAGTCTTTAGAGTATTAAGTATAAGTTAAAATACCTGGGGGGTTTACCTTCTTCCTCTCTTTCCCCCTCTTCTTCCCTGATTCATCTAGTTAAATCAATCTCTGTATGAGGAAGATGTATTCCAGCCCACAGGACACTACCTGAGTGAGGCTTTTCATCTCACTCCCCCTGTAAAACTACTCCTGGATTTCAAATCTTATTAGTAACCCTGTCTCTCGTTCTCTGTTTGCTTTTATGTGCTCAGGGTGCCTTTTCTTCTATTCTTAAACTTTTTATGTATTAGCTGAAGCCATAATTCTTATGAAGGTGTCCATAGGAATGAAAATGCTACAGGGCAAATGCATCCTTAATTTAAGAACATCGTTATCAGGGAAACAGAAGAAGGTTACAAATCCTGGAAGGGATTTGTGACTCCACAGACTACGAGAACAGTCTGTGAGAACAACAAGCACTCTCTATATGCAGCTGTGACCTCTGAAAGCAACCTGCTGAATCCTGCAGAGCCCCTGTTGTGCCGAGGTTTCTCTGTATGTAAACACAAGCTGGTTAAGCTCCTTTTGGGTTTCTAATCCTCACTTAGGAATAATTCCAGAATAGCATCTGAAATGATGCTTTGAGTCTTGGAGTATCCTTATTTTCCCGACCCCTCTTCACGACAGATTTTTAGGGTTGAAAATGCATCACTGAAAATAATGAGCAGATTTGGGACTTCTGAAGAAAGATGATGCCCCTTTGCTAACTGCTGTGTGGAAAAGCGTGTTCATTGGTGTGTGTGTGCACCATTATCTCACACACCAGAGTGGAGGCTTGTGCTTGTATGTGTCTAGATGAAGGTTTTGCATGTGACTTCTTGTAGGCTGATTGCTTTCTGTGTCCCTCTGATCTGGAAAAGGCAGCTGGTGTGATTCCTTGTAGGTTCAAGCTTGGAACTCTGAATATAAAACCACTTCCTTTTTTAATCTTTTGTGAAGCTTTTTGTCTTGCTTGGCTTTTCTGTGTGCTGTTGTATCATAAATGGTAATAACTGGAGAACAGGCAGGAATATTTTATGATGAAGGTTAATTTGCTCCTTTCAGACTATGAAGCACCATCCATGGTTGGAGCCCTTATGTCCTTCTCGACCAGGAGCAAATGACAACTTGAACTCACACAGGTGCTTTTCGGCAGCAGCTCACTTGCAAACAGGAATGTTAAAGCCTGAAGTGCTGACCTGATGCAGAGGAAACTCGGCTGTGACTGATGCTCAGTGAGGGGGAAGTAGTAAGAAGAAAAATGGCATTCAGATGTGAATTTCTTCGAGGTGGATAGTAAATTAGGATCCTGGGTTAGTGTGAAAACTGGAAACACAAAAAAGCTGCTATAAAAATGCAAGTATGTCCTATTGACAAAGCAGTATATTTTTATTTATGAATAGAAGATACAAAGTATTCTAGCTAAAAGCCTCAATGTTAAAGCCCTACTATGCTTTATACTGGATTCCTGTTCCATATGGGATTAAAAATCTGGATTCCTTAATAAACTTTAAAGTCTCAGTTTGACATGCAGAAATCCTCGAGGATATAGGATATGTGCTCTGCTTTGATGAAGACTGTGACTCTAAAATGTTGGTTGGAACTACTGGGCCAAACTCTACTCTCAAACCAACCAGGTACCCAGCCACAGAATCACAGAAGCTTCTGCTTCTGTGCAGGAATCAGGAACTTGATACAGCTTCATGAGCTAAAGGGGTTTCAAAAATTCATCTTTGCAAAATTTCATCTATATTGTAACTAATGGACTTGCAGTCATTTCCTTGGCGAGTGCTATTTGTGTGGCTTAAAACAAAATACTCTCTTTTTTGTACACATTTCTGCAAGAAGAGGTATGAATGAACATTTTGATTCTTAGGGTGGAGCTTGGGGATTTGCTGTGTGAATAATATAAATATACTTTTAAAATACACCCAAACTTAAAGTATTTAGTATTTTTTATTAGTTCAAAACTCTATGTCCCCTCAGCCTCCCTTGTTCAAAGGGTTTGCAACTCTATCTGCTCCAAGCCTTGCTAATGCCATTTCTTCCAGCACCTGAAAAGTGACAACATTTTACAGCATAATTGCCAGGGGTGTGAATGTTACATGAAATAATTTAACCACTTGTCGTATCCCATCTTTCCACCTAAGGTTTTGATGTGTTTATCATGAGGTCTTTTTCAAGTCCCAGATACTTCTTGTTTAGTACACATGAGGTTGTGGTTTGCTGCCTTGTTTTATACTTTTTTTCATTCTTCCCAAGATGAGGGCTTGAATATTTTTGATGATTGGAGTTGTTAGAGTTTGAGGTTTTTGGTGTTTTTTTTTTTTTTTTTTTTTTTGTAGGGGTGGAGAGAATGGAATTAGGATTATTTATTTGTTTATTTGATTGTTTTGGTAAGGAACTAGTCAAATATTTTTAAAGATACAACCAAACCAACAAGAATAGACTTTCTTCACCAACAGCAAAAATCCACCATGGACACAGACTTATATAAAGTTTAAAATATAATATTATTACAGCACTTTAAGACATCACATTTAATTATCAAAATGGTGCTTTTTTGCTGCTTCCATGCAATGTGAGAAGGTTCTCAATTTGCCCATTGATTATCCTTGGTGTCCTGCTGTGACCTGGGGCTTCAGGGTTACAACTCCAGCCACCATTCTTACCCAGATTCTCCTTTTTATGCTAAATGTTACACTTTGGTAGATGTTTAGAAGTGCAGACAGTGAGAGCAGTATGCTAGTTTGGTAATCAGCAAAAGCTTGCTTCAGCTGCCTACTTTTCCAAAAGATTCCATAAGCATACATGTGAATCTACTAAACTGTTTTCCTTGAAACTAGTTCCTGAACTGTACCATTAGTGGATCTCAGGTAAAATAAGGAGGGTTTTGGCTTTAAAGCTGCATTGTGTTTGCTAGCATTACAACAAAAAAATATTTTAAAGTATAAGAGCACTGCAGCAACACAGACAAATACTGGCACAGAGTGCAAAAGTTTTATGCTGCAAAAAGTAAAGTTTTACGCTGTGCTTTTACTTAAAGCACAGAGCAGCAGCTGTAAAAATTTATGTTTTCTGGCTTGCCATTCTGTACTATAAATCATGGTTAATGGAATCTTCCTGGCAAAGTCACTTGGGGATTAGGCTTGGGACAGGGAGCAGGAGCCTCTTGATCCATTGCTCCTGCTGAAGCAGTCAAAACCAGGAAACTGAGCAGGAGCAAGTGGATTTGGGTCTCATATCCCCAATGATGCCTAGTCCAGCATTGTGAGGGAATATACTATCCTTCAGAACTGCACTTACCTTAGACTTTTAATCCATTGTCAGGATCAAAGTGAGGCAGTGGGGCTCCCACCCCACTGCCAAGATTTTATCCTCTGCTTGAAGGTAGCATTTGTATGATCCAGCATGTCAAGCTGGGCACAAGAACAGGAATGGGTCTAAGTCCTGATGAACCTCTTTACTTTGGTGTTGCCATTGGTGGGATAAGACTCTGAAGGATGCTTTCATCCTGATGAAAGTATTTCAAGGCCCAGCAATTAATGCCCCACATAATTGCAAGAGCAGCTTACCAGAAGACCATTCCAGAAAGTACATGAGAAGAAGAGAAAATGGGGTACCAGAAAGTAAAGTGTTTTTATTCTGCAGGCCCAAGTGATGACTTTAAGTCATGGTGATTGATAACTTCTGTAACATTTTTATGGCCTTATCATAAAAACTATGCTTTCTTCCCATTTTTTTTACCTTTGGCTGCTGTAATAATTTTTCATGGAGAGGCCAAAGGAAAAATATACAGAGTATTTTTCAAACTCAGTAAAACACTTCCTTCCAAATGAGCCTGTTCACAGGCCTTGCATTTCCTCTCTGTGATCTACTTAGAGAGGCCTTGGGAAGTAAAAGGACTTTGGATTCAATATATTTCAGCAAAAGTCTAATCTTGTTAGCTGAGTTGTACACTTTTGTCCAACAACAAAGATCCCTTTTGGAAAAGTAAAGTAGAGGTAGTGGACCCTTATGAATGTAATCAACCTTGGGGGTTTATTTTGTTCTTGTCTTTTTTTTTTTTTTTTTTTTTTTTTTTTTTTGTCTGTTTGGTTATTTTATTTTCTTTTTAACTGTTTAAAAATCTAAACTGGTGGGTTAGGGTTTTTTTTTTCCTTTTGGGAGACTGCAGAAAATGTAACAAGTTTAAAAAATATAAGATGTAAGATTGATGCAAAAACTCTTACTACAGGAAAAAAGCTATGATATGTTAATTAGCTGATGAGGTGTTGTAAGAAACAGTTACTGGCCCATGAAATGAAATGCTGCCCAATCAAAAATGGGGAATAATTAACACCTTTCCCTGCATGGTTACAGATAACTTATTAAAGTGAAAGCAGACAGAAGGGAAATCTCATTTTTTAATTGTCGTGTTTAAATGAGACTTTATGAAACAAGTGTCCTTCAGATTTCCTGCAAAATTCATCCATCACTGTAAGAGTTAGCTATTTTTAACAGTCTTCTACCAAAATTAGGAAAAGGAGACTGGAAGAAACTCTGGAAGTGTGAGAACTTTAAGAGGAGAAGCAGTCATCTGATAACCAAGATACTGAGAGAACTTTACTAAGACTTCACTGAAATTAGGATTAAATGTATGTTTTGTTCTGGCATAGCCTCAGCTTTACTTTTTTTCCCCTGTTTTGCTCTCTCTTCCTTAAAAGAGCAATTTGGTTAAACATTGTATTTGGTTACAGGGCATGACTGCTGAGGCTGAGAACGCCTGGTGCTGAGAATGTTGCAGGTGACCACTTGCCAGAGGCTGGAAAAAGTGTCCACTGCACCAGTGGCTCCACACCGCTGTCATCACACAGCTCAGTTACACCTGATGCAAATCTGCCTCTTCCAAAACTAGCAGAAAGGAGGTTTTAGTGATGGTGATCATTTGTCTAGAGCAAGATCAACTGAGCACAGACCATATTGCTGCTTATAGAGCCACTTGCATGTGTTGGAGATGCTTCTCTGACACTCAGCCTGAAGAATCATCTTATTAATGTGAGGGATGGGGAATAACAACAAGGCTGCAATTCATTTGGCAGGTTCTAAGGACACCATCCATCACCCTGAGCTCAGATCAAGTAGCACAGGAATGGCAGGCTGGTCCAGCAACACATTAAGGCAATAAAAAATTATTTATAATGGATGAGTAACTTTAGAAATAATGGAAACCATAAAGATAATTCACAATCCAAGCAAATAGAAGTCTGCCACTTCTCTGTGAAGTCCTGCCTTTAATGGAAGTGTAGAATTTCAGATTCTGCAGATGTCAGATTATTATAAAGACAACATTTCTCCTGGTATACATTTAATAGTTAATAGTAGTGACCAACTCTACTGGGAAACTACAGGAGTTTGGAAGTACTATCCTGCGTCCTGTTAGACTAAGGCCACACATTTGAACTGCCTATAGATCCTGTTAATGCTGGGAGTAGCGTTCATGCACCAAATGGAGGTGATGAGTTTAAGTGCTTGTTCTCCAAGGATATCTCTAGGGAAATGTCTACTTCTAGAGCTGCTGTTAGTCTTTTAAGAATGACTGAATCAATTTGAGCAACAAGCACTTCCTGTCCTCAGCACTTCTAAAAATAAGTTTCTGCTACAGGAGTTGTTTTAATTAATGCTGTATGAAGGTAGTACATGCTCACTAAAAGTATTTCTCTGAAGATGTTTCTGCTCCACCTATTCTTCTGACATGTTTCAGATTATTGTTTGCCATAGTACACTGACCTCCAACTCTTCTGACTTCTGTAACAACATGATGTTATCTAACAGGGTGATGATATGCAGGGTGTCATCCTGGATGAAATACAGATTGGATTGTGCTCTATTCTGCTCTGACTTAAAGCAGGATTGTTGTTAATGACTTTTTAAAGGATGATATTTATTTACAAATGCTTGCACTCATCAATATAGTCCTGTTCTGCCTAGCAGAAGGCATGTGTGAAAAACGAGGTTCACTCTCCTGTGAGAATTTAAAGAGTTTAATATAAAGACAATAAGAGACACATAAAATAAAGCAAAGAGGTAACGGCCGGGTGCCTTGGCGCTCTGCCAAGAGCACGCCTGATGCTCGAGGTGAGTCCTTTTTATACCATTTTTACTGTCTGTTCTCTATGCATATTCAAACTTTTCCAGGAGGTGTTCTGCATGGCCACTCCTTGGTTCCGCCTTTTTAGAGCACGCATATTCTTCTGCCTTGCGATTTTATTTCTTTTGATTCTTGGGCTTGGGCTCACTAGGTAAGAGTCGATGGTAGAGTGGACCTCTCAATTCTCCAGACAGTCAGGGCTGATTGCAGCTTTGGGCCTCTTTGCCCCCCGGGCAGATCGGTGATAGCGGCTCTGGGCCCCCCTGGCCCCCCCATTCTCCGGGCGGAGCAGCCTTTGGGCCCTTTGTTCCCTGGACAAAGTGTTGATTAGCAGCTTCTCGGGCCTCATCCTCTGTTCGCTTGGAGGTTATCTTACTTGCTCACACTTGCTAACATTCTTGCTAAAAAGAGAGAAAACTACATCCACAC
Source organism: Corvus cornix cornix (assembly GCF_000738735.6). NCBI lineage: Eukaryota > Metazoa > Chordata > Aves > Passeriformes > Corvidae > Corvus > Corvus cornix. Next base: position 25,439,578 of record NC_046357.1, on the reverse strand, counting down.
AGCAAAAAAGCATTTCTAACATTATATAATATCTACCTTTATACTTGCGAGAAGCCAATATTATAATATATGTTTGTAACATATGTAAAATAAATACTGAAAGAAGAATTTCAGATTTATCTGATAAGAAAGCAGTGCAATTTCAATGAAATCTGCACAAACAATATCCTTCAATATTGCTGTATAGCTCAATGGACAACGGTCAAGGGCCACAAGAGAGATCACGGGCAGCATCTTGTGCTCCTTTTGCAATCTCACAAAGCATAGGAAAGATCCAGAAATGTCTTAAATGTGATGATTCACTTCAAACAACATCTCACAGACATCAAATCCATTGACGCTTTTATGTCCTGCATTTAATACCTTTTATAAGCAGTGGCTTTTCTACCTGCATTGTGGTGAGGTACTTTGAAGCAGCTTGAGTAATTTGTGCTCTGCTACCACAGGTCAATTTATACTTACTTGTAAACAAGAGTAATTGAAGGAGATGGAGCCTACAGAACAGATTTAGCTTTTTAAATGATACTGAAGACTGTCTAAATTCCTCCTGCCTTTGATGCAATCACATTCTCACATCCCTTAGGAAGCTGACTGCCCGAACACTCATGATTAGCCAGCACTAAAATTGCACACAAAATGGCTGTGCTTGTAGGGAAGGATACCTCTCTCACTGAAATATTTCTGTTTCTTAATTCACTGTAATGAGCAGCTGCTTCCAAGCTGTCTGCAGTCCTTCTTCACAGTTAGTCAGAACTGTTGTCTTATAATGTCTGCATAATGTAAAGTTTTCACTTTTCTTCTACTTTCAACTAAATCAGAGTTTGCTTGAATTTGAGAATTGTATGCTGATGGGATTTAAATACGTCCCAGGAAATTGCTTTGTTAACTGATGGCATCCAGACTACTGTAGATATGGTACAGAGAAAGTGTTCATTTTTCTTTGTTTTGATGTGGCCTTTCTTTTGCCACTGAGTTTTTTTTTTTAATGGAAAGTACAAGCAGCAACCCCTTTTTTCAAATATTATACCAATCAAGGAAGACTCTAAGGCAAGTTAAGAAACACAAAGAGCAGTTAGAAAGGCCTACAGTACTGAAACACTGCCTGGGTTGTTCCCTAAAAACTGTGGATTCAAATATCTGAATTACCTCCAAAACAGGTTAGGTCTTGGATGTTTGTTTTCCTACAGGTTTAGTTTCAAGTTCAAAGTTAAATACTGTCCTGGACCTAAAGGCCTGAGGTCCACCTTAAGAAGAGACTTGTAAGATTAATTTCCTTGGAGGAGACAAAATCAGTGTTTTCTAGTGCCATGCTCCTGTCACCTACAAGAAGAGAATAATAAGCAAACTTATGTAGGATTCTTGGGCTTATCCTTTGGTAATTTAGTCTAAGAGGACTTCTGAACTGTACACATGGTTGATTTCTGACATGGTGAATGTGCTTCTGAAATTTAGGCACTTGGATGTGATTCTGCAAATAGTAATGGGGTTTTGGTGACTGCTTACTGATTATTGCAATTGTACATGCAACAATTAGGTCATTAGATAATTAGATAATTAAACCTCGATTAGATAATGAAACACAGCTGCCTATAATTCTATTCCAACACACATTACTGTTAAGAAAGAAATTAGCATTAAAGTGATGGATTAATCACAAAGTTTTCACACCATAGATTTTTAGCAGATTTACATGCATTTTGAGGAAACCGTAAACCATAATATAACATAATATTAAAATACTCTTGAAACAGACAATTATAAAGGAATTATTAAGGAATTAATCTCTTTCTTAAAGTTAAATGTAAATACTCCACTATTTCTCAAAAGGAATAGGGACCTGTGGGACCCTGATGTAGTTTGGAACTAGAGCCTCTGCCAGTATTCTACATTTTTATTTTCATTTCTTAACCTGCCATAGAAAAAACAGCAGATCACTGACAAACAGCAGTCTGACTCAGAAACAAAATTAATTCTGGTCCTGTAATAGAAGACTGATTAAAATTTCCTCTTTGGTTGTTCTCATATTTACTGTGTTGTGAAAGACAGCGTAGTCCTGTTAACATATCACGAGAACTATGCAGTCTGATAAATGCAGTGTTTTACATTTGTGCTGTGAATGTCCACCACAAAAATACCAAATGACAGCAAAACAACAATAAAAAAGGAGAGGAAAAAAAAACCAACACAAGAAAGGCCCACACTAAACGAAACTCTCCTGCTTTCATTAACTTAAGATTTCTTCTTCAGGTTTTTCATCATTTGATTTCAAACTCTTCATGACCTCTCTGTTGATACCATCTGAGTACTAACTCTGCTATAATATGGCCTTGTTAAAATCTCTTCCCTCTGATTACTAATAAACAGCAGAGGCTTTCACTGATTTACTCTAACGTGGTACAAACCAGGTATTAATTCACTTTCCTTAAGAAATAATGAGTGTGTAAATTGCCCCTGTGTTTGAGCCTAGATGGTGATTGGTGCACAGACTAAAGGACACCTCTCTTATACTCCCTATGGATTGCAGCAAACTGTAAAGGAATTTTTTTTTTTTATCATCTGTGTGCAAGCAATGGATTATCTTCTGTGGAAACGAATGGGAGAGTTGCACTTGATTGATGGAACAATGCTTAATTTTTAATAGGAGAAGATTTGTGCCCCTTTTGTGTACATGATACAGCACCTGCTGTTAAGGAGGGCTTTGTTCTTCATTCCATTTGAAGAAGTTCTAGTTATGGAATAGCAAACTGCTTGCCAAATGTTCCTTTGTTGTCCAAAATCAGTGCAAAATATTGAATTTTTTCTAGACTTCTCCTGAAGTGGACATCACGAAAAAAAGCCTGGCTAAGTTCTGTGCTAAGTGAGAGCTTGTTGTCTCAGAAATAGACAGTTTCGCTTCTTAAAGAAGAATCACAATCTCAGTTTTAATATGAGATTCTTTTCTTCTTACCCTAGGTTTTTATTCTTCTCTATTTTTCTGGCTCTATATCACCACTTGCATATCAACAGAGCACATTACTCCTCAGCCCTACCATTTGCTTTGTGTCAGTAACACCCCCAGCAAAAAAAAAAAGTAAAATTACATGCCTGTTTTGATGTTGCTTATACAAAGAAAGTGTATAAAAATCACAGCATGTAACTATAACATGACTGAAAAAAAATCTGGTTTAACCTGCTTGCTTTTCAAGCATGTTTGTTAGTGGAGCAGGCTGCTGAGGACATAGCATGGTCTGTGTATTGGCAAGGTTTTCTTTTCTTTATAACATGGTAGTTTATCCTCTGTACTTGAAATTTTTCAGATTTTAACATCCAGTTTTGAATTTTTGATGTTCAACAATCAGCAGGTAATGAGCAATTGTGTTGTGTGTCACCCATGGGTTTGGGAGTTTATTTCTCTCTCTTTTTGTTGTCTCTTTTTTTCATTACTATTATGATGTTGCTGCTCTTGTTGGTTCATTTTCTTTCAGTTACTAAACTGTTCAACTTTTCTTATCTCAGCCTACAGAATTTACCTTTTCCCCAGTTCTCCTTCTCAACCCATGGCTGAGACGTGTGTGTGAATGAGCATGGTACTTAGTTGCTGGCTGGAGTTAAACCACAGCGGTATTATAAAGATTGTTCTATCTTTTTATCTCCTATACTGTTATTACCAGATTATGCATACTTTTCTTTTGCTGTATGAAGCTTGTTTTGTGCTTAATCAGCAAATGCTTAAACTACTAAGCATTACTAAGATACTTATTCTGAATTACACTTGCCACAAAATTTTAAAGGGTTTAAAAAAAATATTATTGTTATAATCAGAAGATTCTTCTACTTCTATTTCCAGACTGCTGTTACAAGAGAACTTGCCTATTTAGAGAGATCACAATTTATTTTTTGTGGTATCTGAAGTGATTTTCCCACTAGAACAAAATGGTACTTACCAAAACAAACAAAAAAGACAAGCTTAGTGAAACTGGTCATCATTAATACACTTTTACATTACTGTATTCTCTTTGTCTCCTAGTACTTAATCCTCAGCACCTAAATCAAGGGCAGTGCTGGAAAATACTCACAGAACTGCTCATGTTTACCTTAATTTACCTATTTATTATAAAACTCAGATTGAGGGGTCACAAACCCACAAATCCACAGACTGGCTGAGGTTGGAAGGAACCTCCCCAAGCCACCTGCTCAAGCAGAGCCACCTGTGGGAAGCTGCCTTTGACCACACTTAGATGGCTTCTGAATAACTCCAAATATGGAGGCTCCACATCCTCTCTGAGTGACCTCTGCCAGTGCTTGGCCACCTGTACACTGAAAAAGGTTTTCCTGGTGTTCAGACAAAAGCTCCTGTGTTTCAGCTTGTGCCCAGACCTTTCATTCACATGTGCTTTCCCACCATCTTGAATCAGAATGGAACTATAGTTCAAAACACTATAAAAACTCTCTTGTTTAAACACTGTTCTAAACCAAGAAGAAATATTATTGTTGCTGCTGGTTGGGCTTTCTTCTGCTCTTTTCCTTGTCCCTGTATCTGCACATCCAAATCCAAACACTTACTGGCTTACATCCTCTATTTCTTAATGATATGAGATCATCCAGCTCTTTTCAGCTAGGCAAAAGCCTGGAAAGTGAGAATCTTTTCATGCAGAGAACCTGAGAAGCTTTACCATGGAAAAGGAAAATATGAGTTCATGAAGAATTAATACTGTTTCCCTGTGCTCCTCCTGTGCCCATCAGTTTGCTGTACAAATAGGAGTGGACAGTGGTTAAACAGATTGTCTTTTCTGGCTTTGCAACTCAGGAGCACAAAACGGATGTGTCCAGAGACTGTATTGTATGTTTCCTGAGAACTTCCACTTTTAAAAAAAGTGAAGAATTAGAAAGACTAAAGATGTACTGTGAAATGCCCTAAAGAAAAGTTGGAGTTTTATGTCAGCTGCTTTCCCTGTCTCAATTCATTGAGAAAAGTGAAAACACACAAACAAACAAACAAATAACCACCCTCCCAAAAAACAAACAAACAAACCAACCTAAAAAACTCAAAACCCACAAAAAACCCAACAAGAACTGGGTGCATGAAAAGGACAAGAACAAGTTTTTCCTCTATCCCGAAGAGAAACACATATCATTGGCTGTGTTTCATCCTAATCATTAAGCTCTGGTCACTGGACAGCCCAGCAGACCCTATGAGAGATATTTTTTCGCTTTTGGAATGTCCTTGTTTTTCAGACACTTGAAAAAAAATGATGCTGCTTTGCTGCAAAAGTGGGAGTGTGACTGGACAGCCTCTTCCAGTCCATATATCAAAGTGCTCTTTGCTCTCATTTTGAGGCCAGCTTCAAGCAATACACAGCTCTGACAATGCTAGCAACACTCAGGGGAGCAAAGAGCTTTGCATGAACAAAACTCTTGTGCTTCTGTTGGTTTTTTTTTTTTTAGTTCTCGTACATGCTGTTCTGCACAGGGAGCCTTTCCTTACAGGGGTCACTGAGAAGAAGAAAGCGGAAATAAACAGCCATATACATTGGGACAGCCCTTCACACCACGGTGCAGAAAAAATCAGAGGAGTGCAGCTGAATGTTAAATAGAGCTATGGTTTCGTCATGAAGAGCAAAACGTGGTGAAAAAAACAAAGCCTTGAAAGTACAGAAAATACAGCTCTTAGGACAACTAGTGCCAGTCAGATAACTTTGTGAAGCCCGTTTCTGAGGCGCTGTCATTACAACTGCACAAGGAAAAAACAAGTTAGGACTGGATATATAACTGGTATAGTCAGTGTTACTGCAGTCATGAGCAGTTGACTTGAAATTGCTTCCAAGGCTGCATGGTTTGATAGCACAAAAATAGAGAGCTTCCCTTGGTGAACTGCAATCTTGTGAAAACCAGGATATTTACTTTACTTATATTATACTTACATATATGTATAAATTTAGGTTCAATATTAGGAAGAAATCCTTCCCTGTGAAGGTGATGGGGCCCTGGCACAGGTTACCCAGAGAAGCTGTGGCTGCCCCATCCCTGGAAGTGTCCAAGGCCAGGTTGGCAACTCAGGATAGTGGAAGGTGTCCCTGCCCATGGCAGGGGTGGGACTGGGTGAGCTTTAACGTCCCTTCCAACCCAAACCATTCTGTGATTTTATGAAATATATATACTAAACCATCACTGTATATGCAATGGTTGAAACCTTTGGGGTATCCAAGGGTTTTTCATGGTAGTAATCTAAACCTGAAGAGATTGATGAACTGTTTATTTTCTGAGTTGCTTTCCCTGTGCTAAAATTTGAGCATTCACGTCAGCACAGGTGGAATGGTTCCCAATGGGAAATGACTTAGATTTCCCTGCTAACCCTGCAAACCATGCTCCCTTGAGGGCTTTAATATAAGCTTGAAGAACGTGTTGTTTTCCTGAATGGCAATGTGTTCATCTTGGCTTCCTGTTTAGAGTAACTGTGTACGGAAATGGATTCATTATCTGCAGCTCACCCCGTTCCCTCATTCCACCTCCAGTATCATCAGCAAGCAGCTGCCATGTACAAAGTCTGCCTGATAAGGTGAGGCAGGTAGGTTTGAAAGTGATCTGACACTTGCGATGGGAGGGGCACGTCACACTCTTGCGATTCTCCACAGTAAACCTGTGCAGTGTTACCACAAAGTGCTTCTGTGGGGAGCAGAAGGAGGAGTATTCGATCATGTGTGCACCAATTTCCTTCTTTCGGTATGTAGTGCTATATAATTGGATGAAGAAAGATGTGGTTGTGTGTGACTGCTGAGCCAAGACTAGAGAAATTGCTGTCTGATGTTTAAGAAAGCAAAAATTCCCCAAATCCTCAGTCGTACATGTGCAGCCTGCAACAATTGGAGGGCCAGCTGGGTCAGCTTCACCTGTACCAGTGCAAGTTTTATGAGAAGTGGGACAAAGGCAGTTGTATGACCTTCATGTCTTTAGATGTATTTTTCATTTATTATTTTTTTTTTCTCTGTGGATGCCAGACACTTACCATCCAGAATTATTGCATTTTCCTTCTTAAAGATCTCCCCCCAAGAGAAGAACCCCTCACCTAAGCTTTTTTCTTTTCTCACTGGTCAGTGGGTCAACAGGAATTAATTTTTTAGAGGTCAGGTGGCAGAATTCTCTTCCTGCTTCAGCTGGCTTTCCATTCCTTCCTGTTGTGTTCATAACAGTTTGCAACTGATCCAGGTCAAGGCTTATCTGATGATTTGGCTAATAGTTCTAGCCAGAGAAGGTCTGTGTCTGCTGTAGCTTGAGCAGGAGTTGCAACATCACTTCAAGGGTGTGAACTTTGTTAAAATATCAGAATCCAGTTTAGCCTTTCCCATTTGAGTGGTCCTTTGCAGTGAAAAACAGTCAGCTGCAATAATCAAGCAGAGGGAAGTGAGTGCCATTTTCTCAGATGTCATTCTTTTTCTTTCTGTTTTTAACTGGACAGTCTTAAATGCAATCTTTTATTTTAAGAATAATTTAAGAAGGCAAGCCTGTAGCCTGCACAATCAGAAAGAGCTGGGAGAGTGGTTTTATCTCCTACAGATTTTCTTTATCTGTGCCTTGTGCTTAAGGCTACCAAACTGTAACTGCACAAGTTCTTTGATTCAGTGAGCAAGTACTGTCCTGAGGTGGGATATTAAAGGGAATTTTGAAGAGAGATCATAGATTTCCAGCTGTGCTTCTGTCTCTGGGTATCTGTACTGGTTCATGTAATAGGAAATGGGGTGAATCAGATTTAATTTATGTCAACAGCTCAAAATATGCTATGCTAGAACTCTGATTTCATGAAAAAGGATGTTTTTCTAATGGTTTGAGCAGAAATCTCATTAAAAGAGTATGAAAAGCTGCTATCCTTCAGTTTTCTTCTTCCTCTCTCTCCTTTCATAGTGGTGATGTATGGGATCTTGCAGAAAGTAATTAGGGATATCCAGCCCCTTAAAAAGAAACCGTCTTGTCATTATCTGGACCAAAGTGTTGGCCATCTGCTCTTTCACAACACAGACAGCATTGGACCTGCCAGGCAAAATATTCAAGGCAAAAATAAGAACTGAGAAAGACAAATATTCTTAAGCCACCTCATTGCTGGCAGTTACTAAGTAAAACAGTCAAGACTTTCTTTCCAGTATCCAAAACTGAACTGTGTGAGCTGGACTGCAACCTTTAAGATTTCTGCACATTCTTTCATAAAAGTTTTCTTTGCTGGCTTCTCTCTCTCTATCCCTTTGTTTTCACTCCTTCAGTGGATTATCAGAGTCCTAATGAAGTAGTAACAATTCTAAGTTTCTTTGTAATGAAACTGATGAAGAAGTTTTAACTTCTTTAAAATAGGTTTTAACTTCTGTGTTTTTTTTCTCATCCAATGTCCGAGATGATATCCGAAGCCAGAGTCCTTCATGTCAAGACTTTGAGGAGAGTGATTGCTCTCTAGCTGTTTTGTGTTATGTTTTGCACAAAGTCAGTAAACCTTTAATAGCTTGAAGACATTCCTCAGAAGAAAACTGGGTATTGTGAATAGAGAATTTGTGAAACACTCTGTAAGACTGATAGATAATTCTATCAGTCTAGGGCTGTTTTCTGACACTGAGGATTAGGTAAGTCAGAAAAGGCAGTATGATTTGTTCTGGATTTGTTCTCTCTGTGTATGAGTACAGAATAGGTTTTTTGTGTGTGTGTGTTAGTGACAGAAGTGTAATGGTAAGCTGGAAAATGGTGTGAGAGATTCATGATGCTCACACAGAGATAGAAGTGGTGGTGCCAGACAGTGGCATTTTTCTAAGGTGTTACTGTATGCCCTGTAGTCATGCTTGCTCCATACAGAAAGATGGGATATTTCTAAGAATGAACTACATCTTTTGCTCAGATCGTACCACCTTTATACTGCACTCAGGGATTTTTTTTTTTTTAACACTAGACTTACCCCAAAACAACATTCTCCTGTTCAGGCTCATATAGAAGCCTGTGGTTTCCATGAAATTCTTTGGTCTAGAGGGGAGTTTTAGTGTATTTGCCCACAAACACACTAAAAATTCAGAGGCAAAGGCAACAGGATAATAAAAAGTGTTACTGTCTCTGTCTCTGCAGCTTGACTGTGCCATGGAAGATACCAGGAACTGAAATCTCTGCTTGCCAACATAGTGATGGATGGTCTTGCAAAGCTTTGCTGACAGTGGCAGGACAGACCATCAGCAAAGAGCTGCACAAAGCAGTTACAGGAAGAAACATTTTAGCTAGAATTCAATGTAGGTGAAGTACAGCAATGGAAGAGTGGAAAGAACAATCTGACCCCACCTATAGAGGGAGGGGTTGTTATCACTAGAGAATGAAATCCTGGAGGTACAACAGCTGTTGGCACAAAACGACTGCCCTCAGAAACCATCCAAAAAAGTGAATTAATTAGAATTTATGAGGAGAGGGAGAATAAGATCATGCTGTTATTTCATGTACTACATGCCCAGATCTTGGACACTGAGCCACCCCATTCTCTCCCACCTCTAAAAGGATATGTTTTAACAGAAAAAGATTGGGATAATGGCAGCAATCAAGAGCAGAAATATAGAGCTGTTGAATGGACTAGAACTATCCAGGCTGGAGAGGGCAGTAGAAAATCAACACCTTTAACAGACGGCAAAGGGCTACCCTGTGCCCCTCTCAGAGAGGAGAGAACTCCAAGTGAAGGATGGAAGCTGAGCCTGGGAGAGGGGGAAGGATAGATGGTCTAGTGTTTGCCTTTCACTGCACAGATCTGTACTTTTGGTGGTAAATTAAATTAATGCTTCTCAACCTAAGTCAGCTGTGCTCCTAACATCAACAGGTCAACAATCTCCCTGTTTTTATCTTGGTGTATGAGCTTTATAATCTGGTGTTAGTCTGCATTTTCTGCACATGTCCCACTGAGCATGGGTAGTCTGGCCATTAGCCAAGGCTGACACACCAAAGGAGCCTCTGCATCTCTGGAATCAGCACCATTTAAGAAGTCAAGGCAGTACAGAGGACGAGGCAAGATATATCTTTTATACATCTACTGCTGACCACTGTCAGCATTGACAATCTCTCTACTAGCTCTTGTATTCTTAAAATAATTATGTTAACTCAAAATAGTTTTGTAACTGCATATCCTGAATCGCTCTAGGAAAGGTTTGTCAGTAAGCAATGGGATGGATTTCACCCATGAAAAGTTTTCATGATAGTTTGAAAGTTCAACTCTGTTAAGTAAAAATCCCCTGCAAATATAAATCAGGTCCTTTACTTTTTCAATATTAAAATGTTTTTTTTTATGCTCCATCGAGCTTCTCCAATAATTGACACACTTTGCCAAATAAAGTACTCAAAATAGATTTTCAAGTGGACTATTTTAAAAAATAATTATTCTCCATAATGCTAGCCTTATGAAAATATTATTATCTTTACGTATTATTCATAATGAATAACAAATTCAGGCCTTCGTTCAGAACAGAAGAATTAATTGCATATTCATCATCATATAAATGAAGCAAAGTAATGTGGCTTAGTTGTTTTTCTGAAATATCTGTTTTAAGAGGCCCTGAGCAAAGAAATGTGCAAACATTTATCCTTTAATTATAAAAAATAAACCACAAGGAGGAATGCATAACTAATTTTATAGACTTGAATTAACTTTAAATAATTTGTGTGGGAACAGATAGCCTTGGCTAACAGCGAATAAAACCAATGGGACCCATCTTGTACGTTGCTATTTGCATCTACTCGGAAACATGCAATTGTTATTCTTTTCTTTGTGGAGTCCTCTTCTGGCAGAATTAAGGCTGGGACAATCTCATAGAAAATATTTAAATAACTTTAAGTCTTCCTCAATTTCAGGTAGCATGACTGTGAGGATTTAAGGGAAAAAATAATTTTCTTTCTACTGTTAAAACTATGCGTAGACAAAGTAGGAGGAGGCTGTGGAAGTCTAGAAAACACGTCAGGTTATCTTCCAGGCCAGTGGAGGAGTTCAGATTAGCAAGTGGCTCATTGGCACCCCAGTCCTGTGGTCCATCCATTTCTACACAACATCTCAGTTCAATTCCATGGATTGGTCCACTTATTTTAAGCGGAAAAAATATTTTGTTGCTTCAAGCATACAATAATTTTTTTTTTTTTTTGCCATTTCATGGCCTTCCAGAACTATGCAGCACCAGCAGGTTCAGGCTGGGGAGTCACTGAGGTGATTTGGTTTGCAGGAGGTCTTCTACAGTTAAAATTGTCCACAAAATAAATGTCACTCCTGTAACAGACAAGTACTTTCATTAAAGCTTCACACATAGATATTAGGTTTTAAAAAAGGCTGCAAATGACTGAAAAAGGCTGCAAATGACTGATACCACTTTCCAGCAGAAACTCTAATGGAGCTACTTCAAAGCAATGTACTTGTTTCACTGTGGTTTTTGTGGAGGAAATGGGATTTTATTTCAGTGATTTTGTTTTATATTTCCTCTCCCTATGTGTTATATACAAAGATAGTATCTATGCCAGCTGCTGTCTGAAACTTGAAACAGGAGGGAACAATCCAGAAGGAGAAGATATTAACATCTCATGGATGAAAGGGCCTTGTGAATCAAACATAATTAATTTCTACATCAATTACATTTGGTTGCATTCTTTGCATTCATTTAATATATGAAACTGGCTCCACAGCTCTGCATGTGGCATGGGTGGCCTCATTCTAATCAGCAGCTTTCAATAATGGGTGTATTAATTTCCAAAAAGATTTTAAAAAGCTGTGCATATGTTCTTGTTGCTGTATGTTCTCTTCCTACAGAGCAGACATAACCTGGGAAATAAAACTCCCTGCAGCTGAAACCTGTCTGTGCCTGGGGAGGTGAGAGTGACCAAGAGAGAATATCTTACACTTGGATGAGAGATTTCCCATCTCAGGATGTGCTACAGAGCCCTGGGGCACAGTAAATCATGACCATGGATTATGACATCCACTTACAGATATAGAAAGCTACTCACAACCCTTGCATGGTCCTTGGGGAAGTCTGGGGGGAACTTGGGAAAGCTCTATTGCACACTTGAGAAAGCAGTAATTAGTTATTGTAGATGTCTATTTTCTTGTAGTTTTAGCTTTTCCTTATTGTTTTAGGTATGGGGAGTTTATCTGTCTGATTCATTGTTAACAGGTGGAAGGGATTGCATGATAGAGTACCAAAGAGGTGTGTTTAGCTCTCCTTCTAGAGGTTCCCTCTACTTCTTGCCAGAAGACTGGTGCCTGAGACTGCCCTCACAATTCCCACTTCACTGCCATCAGTGCCAGGAAGCTCCCTCCAGAAAACACAGCGTGTGACTAACACATGAATGTGTAAATGCAGGCCAGTCTCCTTGGATATGTATTGATACTTAGTGTAGGCTGAGCTAAAGTCAAAATGTCTTGAATATAAAAGGATTAATATTAAAAGATTAATATTAAAAGATTCCACAACTTCTGCTCTTTTAACTTTCTCAATAGCTGGAGTAAGTGAATTTGCTATAAGGTCAAAGTTCTGTACCAGAGTAGTCTCTAGAGGGTAAAGTAATGGGCCAGGGCATGTGTCAGATAACATGTATTTAAATGGGGAAGAACCCAACAAACACAAACCTAAGAAACCTCACTGGGCCTTTCCAGAACCATTCCTTAGGCTAGATGGCAAAACCTTCTGCACATGCTTGTGTTTAATCAGCATAATTTTGAGGCTTGTCTTTTTTTTGGTGGATTATTAATATGACTAAAAATCTTGTGAAAATTTACATTATTAAAATTTAAAAGTTGTGAGGAGCTGCAATCAAAAATGACAGAGGAATAAGATATCTCTTTGGACTCAGATATCCTAAGATACCTTTTGTCTGGAAGACAGAAAACAGTGGAATTTCACAAGAGCTTGCAACCTTCTCTTGGACCATAGACAAGTACAAAGCAGCCACTGCTCTGAACTACTGCCAGGTAAGAGGGCTCAAAAGAAAAGTATTCATCTAATCACAAAGTCTTATAGAGAGGATTTCTCAGCCACAGGTTAGGACTCTAAGCTTTGTGTCCAGTGCATGAGGAAAAGTGAAGCATCTCAGAGGAATCAGTCCTGAGCTGACCCCTCCAATTCCAGTGGTTCAAAAGACCAAGGGGGGTTTTTATTGCTACGTTGTGTTGCTTTTATGTTGAGAAAAACTTTACAAAAGACCTGAAATATTTTGAAATTAAGACTCTTCAACGTTAGTGGAATTTGGACATTTATGTGCTTTGATAACATTGTTGAAGATGTCTTAGAGTCAGAACATTTGTCGATACCAAAGACTCGATCCTGCGTAAAAATGGCTGTGCTTTAAATCATGAAATGCCTTGAATTAGACATTCAGCATGAAAAAATGTTGAACACCTGATTTTCAAAGTCTGCTCAAGATTCTAAAATCTGAGGTGTGTCCAGAACTTGACTGCTTTAATGATGTTACAGACATGGCAGCATTTATATGTCTCTAATATTCTAGCACATGAGTGAGTTGCAGTTCTTAATGCATGTGACCAGACATCTCCTGCTCAGGTAGCAAACTGGATTTTCATAAATGGCAAACTTAGGCCCAGCAGTTAGGCTGGATCTGAATTCAGGTTTGGGATCTGAATTCAGGTTTGCAGTCCCAGGTTATTGCTGGGGTCACTTGGCAATCTCTATCCTGAGAAAATAAACATTTTAGCTTAGCTAAGAAATAAGCAAACACAAGAACCTACTAAATCAACTTTCTAGCTTGACATCAGGAGAGACTTTATCACAATCCTAACACGTAAAATAAGCTCAATTGTAATGCCTCCTTATTTTGAAGGAGCTGTTTATATGCTGAACAAGTATGGTAAATTCTATCCCCTTTGGGTTTTTGACTCTGTACCTGTCAGGACAATTTGATAGGTGTTTCCCAGAGGGGTTAAAAACCAGCAGCGTGCAGGAAGGGAGCTTATCTGAAGTGTAATGAATCTGTAGACTGCAACAAGCACCATCCGTCACTGTCATACGGAGAAGCTGGCATGACCTGAAGATCTGCCATCCTCTGAAGCAGATCTTCCAGCCCCCTGAGTTCAACCTGTTTGTTCTTACACGCTTTTAGAAAAGGTTATCTTTGATTTTGGCAGGCCTTCCTCTCTGTTCTGTTTACTTACATCTGACTAGTGAAATTACAACATAGCAGGAGGTGCTCTGCATTAGTAGGCATGAAATGCGAAGAGCAAACACTCTTCCAGGAGTATTTGGGAGAATACTTAATGCTGTTTTCTGCACGTTAATTTATGGAAAGACAAACAGCAGTAGCAGCAAACAAATATCTTTGAAAAACAATCCCTGTGCTGTGTCAATACCCAGCTTGCCTTTCAACTGGAAGAGTGTCTAGGTAAATTTGTCCACCTAGAAGAGCGGGGAATGAAAATTCAGGTTACTTACATTTTAACGTGTCCTAGACCAGCATCTCCCACACATTAACTGCAGGGTTGGAGAGGTTTGTGTTCCATTACCAGGAGCAGCTTCTAAAAGTGATGTGTCGGAATACTCTCTGCTTCACCTAGAGGTTAGGATTTTTTACTGAAAACTTAACAAAAATCTTAGTATACATGGACAAATATGTAGAGACTTTAGTAAAGACTAATTCCTGCTCCTGTGCAGGGGGAAGGAGAGCCTTCTTCAGCTGATGGGAAAGTAGAACTATATTCTGCTGTTTAGCTTCAGCTGCTCAACTGGGCAGGCTGTGATACCAATGTGTGGCTAAGAGCTTGTAACAGATGACATTTAGGCTTGACATTTAAAGAAATGAGCTTTCACCTCTAATTTTCTTCCCCCTGTAGTGCTGCACACAGGACTTTTGCTTTGTAGAGCAATTAGGCACCATGATTACTCTGAACTATGCTTCAGTGGCATCTTAAGACTATCTCTGCACTGTGGTTTGATTCTTTTATTACTTATTTTTAAATCAGGGCTCTATCTTCCTATTGGTCTGTGTCCTTAGATTTGAGTACACTTTTCCTGCAACTTCTAAAGATCTCTTTATACCTTTCAGAGCATAAACACCTCTAAAAGCTGAAAAGAAAAGCATTGTGTTGTTGAAGTCTTGCCTGAATGGCAGCTTCAAGACTCTTAGGGAACACTGGCTTTCCAGTTGCTTGTGTTAGGAGTCCCAGGTTTTTGTAGCATGGCAAACAATCATAAAAATGAGAGTTCACATGACCATCAGGGTTTTCCAAAAACATGCATTTATTTCCTGATTAGGAAAGACCTTTGTCAGTTGAAAATTGTTTTATCACTTCTATTGAATTATTGCATCTGGTGGGACCAGAATTTCTCTATATTAAAAAAAAAAAAAAAAAATTGCTTGAGGGTGCAATGCATGCCATTGATTAAAGTGATCCAGGGGCCTGTTAATTTCTTTCTTTTCAGAGCTGGCTGGCTGCATTCCCCTCTTGAAGTAATCTGGAGTGCATTTCCCCACTCCTCTGAAGCACTGAATTAACAAATCCCTGTTGAATTCATGCAGTGCCCTTCACCTTGTCATGGTGATGTTTCCATCCAAAATGTGGCAGTGGTCTGTGCACAGGAGGAAACAGAGAATACCATGCTTGCTTTGCTCAGAAGAGGCAGAAAAGCAGGAGGAGCTATTCATCCTCCACTTCATATATTTCCTTTATTTTTTAAATGTCTCCTCTTACTGAAGCATAAATGGCTACAATAAAAAGAGGATTTATTCTAATTACACTGGAAACATGTGTATGTAGAACTATTATCATTTCCCTGATGGCAGGAGGGCACTGGAGCCTTCAGACAGAGATAAGACTTGTGCTCAGAACCTGATAAAAGCCCTTCTTGTGCTGTGGGAGCATCATAAGCAAAGCTGTTACCGACTGTCACCACCAATATGTTCCTTCCTCCTGAGAACACCACAGCAGCTGTGCCTTTGGGACTGCAGTGCACTTAATGTGATGAACCTTGTGGTACCCTAAATTCCCTACTCAGGAGCCTCCTTCAGCCTAAACTATCCCAGAGAAGTATCCCAGACATCTCTGGGTGGTGAATCCAGCTGTTCTGTGTGGTAGTAGAAGGGTTCAGTGATGGTAGGGTAGGTGGGTTTGTGTGGGTGGGTTTTGGTTGCTCTTTTCATTGTTTTTCTTATTTCAAAGACAAAAGAAACACAAGCCAACTTATTTTCTTTCCTTTCTTGAAAGCAGGCAAAAGCTGCCTTTTGGATTCTTCCTTCAAAAATGCACAAATAATTCAAAGAAGAAAAAATTGTAAGCAAAGAGTAAGGGACATGACTTACATACAGTACTTAAATTTGTGCCAAGAAACTCTGTTTCTGTTAATACTGGGATTAATCCTTTCTTGATGACAAGACTAGGGCTGGAGGTGTCCTTCATACCACTTGATAAAGAAAGAAATGAGAAGAAATCATAATAATAGTTCAGATCGTGCCAGACTTGGCTGGTGGGGCAAGAGAGGGGGAAAAAATGTGCAGACCAGAGAAAGAACTATGTCTGTTTGAAACCATCTGGGATACCTGCAGGCAGCAGGACAGAGATGTCATAGTAATGCTTCCTCTAGAGAGCACTGTTGAGGGGACTTCTGATTTGAGCAGCACGGCAGCCCACCTCCTCATTTTGGGAAGCTTGCTCTGTCAGCTGTGTTGGTGAAAAACAAATCTAATCATGGTGTAGATGCTTCCCCAGGGGCATTCATATTAGTGAGCAGCTCTTATGGGAGCTCCCAGCAGGCTCCTGTCTTTGGAAAATCTGTGTCAGCTCAGGCACAGCATCAACAACCTTCCATTCTGGGAGTTCTGTGAGAAAAGTATTTTCAGTTTTTGTTTGTTTGTGTGTTTGGTTTTTTTGTGTGTGTGTGTGTGTGTCCGTGGGTATGGGGGGTTGTTTCATTTTGATAAATGGTTTAAAAGAGCACCAGCTGATGAGTTGGAGCCCAAGAAGAATCCAAAACTGAATCTTTCCTTTCACTGCCTGCCTTTAGTCTAAGTGCCTTCCAGCCAGCTAAAAGAAAATGGATTATAGAGAGCGGTGGTTTCTTTGCAGCAGGATCAGTGCAACCAAATTTTCCTCTGAGAAAAACCTTGGATCTTTTCTTTGTATGAATCATGAAAACTGCACAGTCTTCTTTTGCTCCTGAAATAGGGCACGAGGTCATGTCTAGGTGTGGAAAGAATAAGTCATCCCCACTCTGTGACCAAAGCCAAGCACAGCCTTTTCTTGCTCCACCTTCAGTCCCCAGAGAGCTGCACAAGGTTTGGGCTGGGAAACAACACTGCCAAAAGCTGCACAGTCTGGCAGTGCCAGCAACAAAACTTTTCTTTCTGTGCCAAAGAGACAAGAGAAGATCTGTCAGTCCAGAGCACAGCATGAGGGCTTGAGCAAGGGAGGAGGAGAGAAGGAGATGTGCTTCGGGAAGAAAACAATCCTAGAGCAGAGTAACAGGAAGGAGGGGGAGACTAGAAGGGAAGAAACCCAAGTTTACAGAATCATTTAGGTTGACCTCTGACACGTATGGCCTCGCGATTACGATTAACGTGGTTACCACTTGTTCTCCTGTTTTATTGAACAGGAGTATGAAAGACAGGGTTAAGACTGGTTTGTTTCAATCTGTCTGGATGCTTTTACCTGTGGAAAGAACAGCATGCCTCCCTCAAGAGTGGTGGTGTGTGACCGCTGAATGGTCTTTTAACAAAATTTGTGGCTCATGTTTCGTGTCTAAGTTATTATCATAGGCTAGGGAATATTAGAAGTATGCATTTCAGGCTTTCACAGTCAGTTGTCCTCCATGACCTTTAGCTCTTAATCACCTTTAAAATCTTTTAAAAAAGAGATTGGTTGTAAGGCCTGTCATGACATTAGAGTTCAACAGAAATATTTAAACTGATCTAAATAATAAAATATAGAAAATGTTTAAGTTATTATTTCATTGTCAAGCTTTATGAATGAATGCTAATCCTAATGATTCAGAAAACTTTCATTTGTAGAATAGGTGTAAGAAGTGAATTTCTATTTAATTTTTAATTTACTGCTATGCTTTCTCCATGCTTTTTGGCTGAACTCTCCACACCTGATCCTGTACTGAAAAAGGCCTAACCCCAAACCTTACAGCTTAACAGAATTCATTCTTATTCTTAGTGTGACCAGAAAGAAGGATCATGAAATTGCCAGGAAGTCCTTCTTTTAAAGTAATCAAATTTAAGAACCTGTGGTTTAAAACTGTTCCCCCTTGTTTTATCATTTATCCCCCCTTGTCAAATTACTAATACATTGTTATACATACTAGAGTTTTGTGATTTTTTTAAATGGGAGGCTAGGAGTGAGTTTATTTCAAAAGAATTGGTGGTTTTATTTCCTTCAGAATAAAATTTTAACACAGATTAATTTATTTCAATTTTTTTTTGCTAATTAAATGCAATCTGTCCTTATGATACTGTTCATTGTGATACTTTTAATAGGCAGACTAGCTGTTGCTACTTTTTAAAAATACTCTGTTCTTGACAGTTTGAAAATTAGAAAATTTGGATTGGTAGTAGAGAATTTGGAGGCAAGTGAGGTATTTTGGTAATACAACCTTTTCCTTGAGAAATGTTTTCCTTTTCATTTAGTAGTTAAGAAGCAAGTACTCTTTTTATTTTCCCCCCCTCCGCCCCTGCCCCCATGTATAAAGGCTAAAGGATGAGTGTAGGAGAAATCTGACTGACAGAAGGGTCTTAGCCAGCTCCCTTCAAGGGACAGGAGCAAAATGACCTGCAGCTGAGCACAATTAGCAGTGGCTGTTAATTGCAGGAACAGGAGGGCAAGACATGATGCAAAGAAGCAGCTTTGTAGCAGAAGCAGGGGAGAAGGACATTAAAGGGAATAAGTAATACGGACTGGGTGCTGAATGGAATACAGATGGAAACATGCACTGGGGTTTTAGTCATTGGCTGCTTAATGCTCTTTCTTGCAGGTGGCCATCGGTGACCTCTGTTTTGTCAACACATGAATCACAGCTAGAGTAGGTCTCAGTCAGTGCTTCCAGTAGCTCCTGTGGTTTGCAAAACACAAAGTTATTTAGCTGGTGAGAGGCTGACCTTATTAAATGAAAAAGGAGGCTGTAAGACCTCTGGAAAGATCCCTTTTTTCCCTCCATCTTTGAAAGAAGAAGGAATTAATAATACTCAAAATACAAGAAGAGTTCTTTTGTATGCTCCTTTTTGTGGGGAGTGTTGAATTTTTCTGCTTGTAAGGTAAGTGTCCAGGATATTTAATAGAGAAAATTCCAGTGATACACATCTTCATCATTTTTCCTTTTCACCCTCTTTGAATTTCCAGGTATCTCATTCTGATTTACTTTATTCAGCACGAAGTTCAGACTTTCAGAAGAGCCTAACAATTTAAAGTGCCTTGTTGTAAAAATTCCAAAACCAAGAAGCTTTCACAGGGCTTGGCTTTCAGAAAGATGTTAATATAAGTTAATGTAGGTTTAATACTTGAGCATGAACATTGAGTAGTCCCAGTAGGACCAACTGATTTCAGCTATCCACACTCTACAAATAACCCCATTATAAGGCTAACTTTACCATCTTTGTTGGCCGAACAAAAGAACCAAACCTTTCAAGCATGTCTGAAGATCCCATTGATAATATCACCAGAGGATCTAACAACATAGAAACCAAAGAATTGTTGGGGCAGCTGGTGATGCACCAGCCCTTCTACCAGTAGGAAACATGCCCTTGGCAAGTAACCATCCTCTTGAGGAGACCTCTGCATCCTTTAGGAATGTGGGTGCAAAATGTCCAAGCAGAAGGCTTCTACAGGAATATTTCAGTGGTTTTCTTTAATCAAGACCCCAGCCACTGTCACAAAACAACTTGTTGCAAATCTGAGCTCACATTTCTGTGTGGCTGTTGTGTCTCTTTGGTTAATCACACAGAGAATGTCACCCTGTGCTGCCATGTAGGATGACTGGCACTTGCATCACTTTTTCAACCTTTTTTGCTTTGTTATAATAGTCACAATTTGCACGAGTACATAAATTTTGCCAGATTTTCATTCAATATTTAATTATGTGAAGGGTGAACTACTTAAGGTGCTCCATCTTCCTGCAAGAAGGAGAATACTCATTTTATTCTTCCTCCCTTCCCTGCAGGGAATGAATCTTTCAAGAACCTGCAAATGGTGAAGTGTGGATACAAATACGCTGTTAGCAAGAATTCTTCTTGCTTCTTTCCAGTCCCATGAGGTATTTTTCTCTCTCACAGAAGATATTTGTAGAGCTCTATAAGCTGTGAACACCTGCAACCTTGCAAAGCCTTGTTTATAGTACAGTAGGAAAATATTTTGGCAATGGATGTTTTAGGATTTTAGCCAATCACCCCAAGGGGTGGCTGATCCTTTGACCAATTAGACTATGAAGAAAAAAGTCTATAAAATAGTTGTAAAATAATTAAAATGATCGATCTTGCTGCACAATTCCTGCCTGCTGGGTCTCTCTTCTCCTTCCTACCACTGTGGGACACTGCGATAGTGAAGAATCAATGCTCAGGTCCACTTAAAAAGTTTAGGATCATATCGTTGCCTTCCATCTTAAATCAGGACACCTATAAGATTTCAAATTGAAATCTTCTGGTGGTGAATTTGTCACACAAGAGAATTTAAAGAGTTGCTTCATATGAATACAGACTCAGGTGGCTTCAGGAACAACCCAGTTTGGAGCCTGTGCTTGAGTCTGTCATAAAAGACCAGGTTGCCTTCATTGGGATTTCAGGAAAGCCTGTGAGAAAGAGAAGGGGACAAAATTACAAAGTAACGTGTGTTTTTGGGATACTGAGAACAGCTTTTTTTTTTCTTTTTCTTTTTTCTTTAATTTTTTCCTATTTACTAGAAAAACATTTTCTGCAGAAAAGAAGGTACTAGGGGAACAAGAGAAAGAAAATAAATTTTCGGGGATTCTGCTGCTACTTCTGGGTGTTAGAGTCTGTCTTGAGTAGCTGCACAGGCATTCCCGGATGTACTTTATATAGGAACTGTGAAATTAATACTTTTCAGTGACAAAATCACAAGAGTCAGTTATTCATAGTTGCTAATTTCATTAGGAAAATGTAAACATTTCTGTCCTTTCTGGCACTGGGAGAAAAAATGAATATGGGTATAGTATTTTACCTTTGATGAATTGTGGTCTTTCACACATCTCAGAGAGAACAAAAGTCAACTTCTGTGCTTATTTTAGAGATTTTTCTCAACTTTCAATGAGCTTTCTGCTGGGCCTGTTCTGTGCCATGTCTGTATTAAGGTCATATGATATAATCTCAGTGAGCATTGTTGTGAGGCCTATGCAAAGAATTAAAGATTATTCTTTTATTTCCAAGTGTTAGCATTAAATAAAAAAAAATTAAACATATTAAAAGGACTTGAAGGTTTTATTGCATGTTTAACTCATAGATAAGAGTAGATTGACTAGGTTCATATTTCTTTTCCACTGACCAAAGCAAGTACTTTTACCAGCTAGCAATTAACCTTTATTAAATGCTTTATTAAAATCAAACACTTATTTGTAACAGTTCATTTGAAATGTGAATACTTTGTGTGCCAGTGTAAGAGACGGTCCGAAGATCCCTCATCTGCCTCATGATCATCGCCGAGGACAGAAACTGAACACAGGAGTCCTGGCCTGGCTGAGGTGGGATTGTCTGCCAAGTGTTGCCTGTGGGTGTGCCCACTGGGAACTGGTACGCATTCCTGAGGAAATTAGTGCAGGTCACAATGGACTGCGCCGTTCTTGCTGCCCAGGCGGGAAGGACTGCGCCGAAGCAGAAAGGAATGACCTGTCCTGTACACCTGTCCGGTACACCTGTCTTGTACGTCTGTCCTGTACCTGCTTCCCAAAGCAACAGACCCCATAACAACGGCTGTAGATTTCCCCACCTCTTGGCCAGTTGCCCCTCGCTTCTGAAAAGGACTATAAAGGGACTTTCTGAAATAACCGAGTCTGAGATCTCCCCACGGAAAGAAGACGAATCTATTGGCGGAAGACCACGAGGACTTCATCTCATCTGTTGGTAGCTATTGCCCCTCTTTTTCCCCCTCTCTACTTTGTTTTTCTCTCTCTCTCTCTCTCTTACTCTCTTCTATTGCATTACTGTGTTCTGGGCACTTAATAAAGGTGCACTGTTTTGATTAAAACCTAAATCTCTTGTGTCCTTTTACACTCTGAGATCGATAAACGAACCATCACGACCCCCGCTTGCATTAGCAGATCGTGACCGTCAGGCAGCTGACTTCACAGAACTTTCTGATTAAATCTTTTATCTGCAGCTTTATAGGCTACAGTCACAAAGGGCAGCAGGGCCATGAAAAACAGCAAAAGAGTACTAGAATGGAAATGTTTCACTGAAACAGAAAACTTGCTGATTACTTCTTAAATGAGGGCTTACAGATCAGGGTTGAGATTTAGTTTCTGTGATCTTAATCTCTGTAGGAAATGGTTCCTTTTGCCTCTCTGAAATGTTGTTTCAGGCTGGCTCCAGTTAAAAAGCCACCCCCTTCTTATGCATGTCATATGTGTTCATGGCTTTCAGTTTATGAATGCTGCAAAGGTTTTAATTTTTACCAGAATTTCTCAACTGCGTATTGAAAATGCATTGGAATATTTTTTGCCCACTAAGTGGCATCATTAAAAATGTCTCTGAATTCATGTTATTCATATTACTGACGTTTTTTGGTTTTTGAATCTTTATTTTTAATTTTATCAGTCATGAGGTAGTTAATTGAGTGAATTCTTCTGGAGTAGAAAACCTTATAGAAGAAAGCTGGTCAGAATTTGTTTTGTTGCTTTGTTTTTAACACCACTGAGGATGCAACACCCTGTTTCATCACTGCCTGCCTTTGAAACTCTGTTCTTCCCAGTTCTTTCGTCTTGGGAGCACCCACACCTACAGTTTCAGTGCTGCCACTTCTCATGACTGTATTGTGACCCTGATAATGGTTTTCTAAAGTTACATCTTCTAGGATTATTGCTTATTGAATTTCAAATGACAAAAATGTGAAGTTTCTGTGTTGTTAATGTCTTCAGTTAAAAAAAGAAGCTAAGCAAGTGCAACCCAGATGTGCACAAAGTAACTCAGATGGCTTTTCCAATTTCCTTAAATTATTTTTAAACAGGAACTTGCAGTGCTGAGTTTAAAGTTTAGTGACAGATGCTTACTATCACACAGAGCTGCAATTAGCAGGAATCTTTTTAACTTTTTTGGTGAAACTAAAGCCAGATTAGAAACATCAGTGTATGTCAGTTGATGGAAAAACAGATCAAAAACAACAGGACAATACAACTCCTTCAAGTGATACAACGCCATCATGAGGAGTAAAAGAGCTTCTGAATTATGTCTTTCCCAAATCAACTCCCTTTTAGACTGTAATATGTTCTTCTGGTGAACAGATTGTTTTGCTTCGAGTCTAAATATCTAACTACTTCAGAAAGATCCTAGAGAAATTAAGAGTCTTTTCTATTGTGAATTTAACTTGTGCTGAGCCATGAAAGTTATGGTTATTTTAATTTGACATGTGTCTCAAAATATATTTTCTCCATCTGTTTGATTTGCTGATTACAGCAAACCAGAATAAATGTCAGGAATATATCAGCTAATAGGTAACAATTTTTGAAACTTTTGCCTACAATTTATGCAGCAAAAGAATGAAAATGGGCTGTGAGGAGGGATTGCTATGAAGAACCCTAAACAGTCACTTTCCTTTTTCCTGCAAGAAGTACAGATACATTTGGATCATGGGAGGAGTGATTTTCATTATTTACTCAGAAAATGAAAATTATTATGTAAATATATATGTGAAATTAAATGTAATGCTGATGGTCTCTCTAAGTATATATGAAAACGTATTTACTAGAAATCCAGAGGGATTCCAGCTTCATATATAATATACCTTCTATAATCAGAAATCGATCTTAATATTGTGCCTTAGCTGGAGCTACACTGCAGATTCCTTTCTCACCAGAGACTTCAGTAATACGAATAACAGAGAGGAGCTTCACTTTGAAGGTCACAGGATTTTGTTCTGTTCTGCTTGATTAAAAGCTTTGAGGTCATACTTATAGGTCATACTTGGAACTTGTTGGTTCAATTGGTAACATCTTTTTATCTTTCTTAGTTAGTTCAGTTGGTTTTGGCAGAGGGAAAAATTAGGGAGATACACAAGGACAGATATCAGAGCAAGTATCACTGAGATTGATGTTTAAGCAAGGACTTCTCTGTTGAACCTCCACCAGGGACTTGTACATGATGCTTCAGGTGGTAAAACAAAATGTCCCTTACAGCTGAACCTTCATTCAATGTGTCAGTGGAAAGAGAAATTACCATGGAGAAAACCCATCTGGAAAGTCCACACAATGGGTTGTTAATAAACTGGCTTTTTGTTATTTTGAGTCTGGAAAACCCTACAGTTTTTTATTTGTGGTCTTGAGTCAGTTTTTGAAAGGTTTAGGAAGTATCCTAAGAACTAATCTTTTTGACAAACTTGAAAGCTGGTTTTTTTGGTTTTTTAGCCTGTGATGCAATATTGTCCTGGGTTGCAGTGTATTCTATTACCATCCCCATCAGCTGTTGAAATCAGGTGGGGCAGTGTTTCCTTGCCTCCTCCCCCCACACTATCTTTCTGTTAATTGCCCATCATTGTCCTGCCGCCTGACTCAGAGATAACTCCCTCCGGACTATCTTCTGTTTAATGAGCCTAATCAACACTTTGCCTCATGGACTCGTTACCCCCATTGTGAGATGCTCCACCCAGAGGGAGGAACCAAGCATCCCATCTGATATAATCTGAGGCTGAACACCAGAGACACCGGCTTCCACTGGATTCCAGAGGACAGGAGCTACACAGCCACCATTGGACTTCCTGAGGAAGAGCAGACTCTTTTACTACAGGATCACTGCTTCAGAGGACTGCAGCCACCATTCTACCAGACTGCTACCACCACCCTGCCTAACAGGGTGTCAGGTTGTACCTTGACTCTGTCAGTTTGACAGTGTTTTCTTTTACCTTTTTTTTTCCCTTTTCTTTAATTTCCATTTAAATTGTTATTCTGACTTGGTGCCTCCCACTGGTTTGTTTTTCAAACTAGTACATAATTTGGGCGCCCAACGTGAGGCTTGCTCTGAGAAAAAGTCAGAATTACAATTTTGTATAAACAGAAATCTATTCACCATGGTGCTCAGCTGGTCTGCATGGGTACTGTATCTTGCTCTCTATATTTTTCCTCACATGGGGAACCACCTGCCTGTTGTATTACTCCTGTTAAAACCAGGGAATGGTATGAGAATTGCTTTAATAATTTATTATGTCTATAGCATAATAACCTGAGAGGCGATGAATACCATTTGGAATATATACTCAATTTTGTTTGGCTGCCCTAGTCTGGGCTCCTGTGTCTGGGATCTCCTCAACAATCACAGCCAGCCCCTGGTGGGAGGAGTAGAGAGTGGTTTCTTCCAGCCTTTCAGGCCAGGCACAGCAGTTTTTGAAAAAATTGAGTTCCCTCTGGATGTTAAGGTGTATATCTTCTTGTCAGTTCTCTTCTCTTTTTTCTCTATGGCCTGCATTGTGTACACCATGCTTAGAAACAAAACACTACTTAGTGTGGTGCAACGTCTACTTGAGGAGGAGGTAAAAAGGAGCAAAGCAGCAAATACCATGTCTACACAGACTGTCACACAGAAAGGAGCCAGAAGCAAAGCAACCGCATCCATTTCTACGCAGACCGTCACAGAGGAGAAAGGAACAAAAGCAAAGCAACCACATCCATTTCTACGCAGACTGACACAGAGGAGAAAGGAACCAAAAGCAAAGCAACCACATCCATTTCTACGCAGACCGTCACAGAGGAGAAAGGAACCAAGAGCAAAGCAACCGCATCCATTCTCTACGCAGACTGCACAGAGGAGAAAGGAACCAAACAAAGCAACCGTCCATCTCTACGCAGACTGTCACAGAGGAGAAAGGAACCAAATGTAAAACAACAGCGTCCATGTCTACGCAGACTGACTCAGAGGAGAAAGGAACCAAATGTAAAACAACAGCGTCCATGTCTACGCAGACTGACTCAGAGGAGAAAGGAACCAAAAGCACTGTCAGCGTCCCCATGCAAACCATCACTGAACCAGAACAGCCTAAACCGATTGCAGTTGCCCCCGTGCAGAAGAAGAAATCAAAAAGCAAATCAGTCCGCATAGTGACTGACGAGGATGCAGCAGGACCTTCGCACCCAGCAGAAGAGGCAGAGCCAGAGATCATCACTCGGTCGCTATCCCTGGGTGAGCTGCGAGACCTGCGGAGGGAATTCACCCGCCAGACGAACGAGTCTATCCTGACCTGGCTGCTCCGCATCTGGGACTGCCAATGACACCATTCTGGACGGAAGTGAGGCCAGGCAACTGGGATCTCTGTCCCGGGATGTGGTCATTGACCAGGGGATCGGGAGAACCCAAGAAACCCTCAGCCTCTGGCGGCGACTGCTTACAAGTGTAAGGGACAGGTACCTTTGTAAAGAAGACCTCCAGGTGCACCAAGGAAAATGGAGCACAATGGAACAAGGTATCCGGTGCCTGAGGGAATTGGCTGTGCTGGAGATCATTTTCTCAGAAGATGAGAGATTTCCTAAGAGCCCAGATGGTGTCCAGTGCACGTCACAGATGTGGTTGAGGTTCGCACGCCTTGGACCAGAGATATACTCCCGTTACCTGGCAACGCTGCAATGGAGGGAAGGCGAGGACAGGGTGGGCGTCTTGGTGAACAAACTGAGGATTTACGAGGACACCGTCACAGCCCCGTTTCGCACCCATGTCTCATCCGTGGAAACAAGTCTTTTGGCTGAGCAAGTCCGGAGCTTGATTGAAGAAGGCCATCAGAAATTGAGAAAGGAACTTAAGGAAGAGATTTACCACATCTCACCAGAACCAACAAGAGTCTCTGCCATTAGGAGCCGGCGACCCCCAACCAGGGAGAGAGGATACACCCCACGAGGTAACCTCTGGTTTTTCCTTCAGGAACATGGAGAAGACATGAGTAAGTGGGATGGAAAACCCACCTCCTCCTTAGCAGCTCGGGTACGTGAACTAAAAAGAGGGACAACTACCACAAGAAGCATCTAGAGTCAAATTGCTCCGGTCTCCCGCACACAGAACTCCAGACGGTACCGGAATGATAATATGACCGATCCTCTTGAAGGGACCTCAGGAACGTATTCACCGGAAGGGAGCAACATGCAACATGACCAGGAATAGAGGGGCCCTGCCTCTAGCCAGGTAGAGGAAAGGGAGAATCGGGTCTTTTGGACTGTGTGGGTCCGATGGCCTGGCACATCTGACCCACAAAGATACACGGCTTTGGTTGACACCGGTGCTCAATGTACTCTGATGCCATCAAGGTATGTGGGAGCAGAACCCATTTCTATTTCTGGGGTGACAGGAGGATCCCAGCAGCTGACTGTACTGGAAGCTGAAGTGAGTTTAACTGGGAACGAGTGGCAGAAACACCCCATCGTGACTGGCCCGGAGGCCCCGTGCATTCTCGGCATAGACTATCTCAGAAATGGATATTTCAAGGACCCAAAAGGACATCGTTGGGCTTTTGGGATAGCTGCTGTGGAGACAGAAGATATCAGACAACTGAGTACATTGCCTGGCCTCTCAGATGACCCCTCTGCCGTGGGACTGCTAAGAGTTGAGAACAACAGGTGCCAATCGCCACAGCAACAGTGCACCGCCGGCAATACCGCACCGACAGAGACTCTGTGGTTCCCATCCATGAGATGATTCGCAAACTGGAGAGCCAAGGGGTGGTCAGCAAGGCCCATTCACCTTTCAACAGCCCTATATGGCCAGTGCGTAAGTCCAGTGGAGAATGGAGGCTGACGGTGGACTACCGTGGCCTGAATGAGGTCACGCCACCATTGAGCGCCGCTGTGCCGGACATGTTGGAACTTCAGTACGAGCTGGAGTCCAAAGCAGCGAAGTGGTACGCCACTATTGACATTGCCAATGCCTTCTTCTCCATTCCTTTGGCAGCAGAATGCAGGCCCCAGTTTGCTTTTACCTGGAAGGGTGTGCAATACACCTGGAACCGACTGCCCCAGGGGTGGAAGCACAGTCCCACCATTTGCCACGGACTGATCCAGACTGCATTGGAAAAGGGTGAGGCTCCAGAACATCTGCAATACATCGATGACATCATCGTGTGGGGAAACACAGCAAAGGAAGTGTTTGAGAAAGGAGAGAAAATCATCCAGATTCTCCTGGAAGCTGGCTTTGCCATCAAAAGGAGCAAAGTCAAGGGACCTGCCCAAGAGATCCAGTTCCTGGGAGTAAAGTGGCAAGATGGACGACGTCAGATTCCCACCGAGGTCATCAATAAGATCACTGCGATGTCTCCACCGACCAGCAAGAAGGAAACACAAGCTTTCCTAGGCGCCATAGGTTTCTGGAGGATGCACATTCCCGAGTACAGCCAGATCGTGAGCCCTCTCTACCTGGTTACCCGCAAGAAGAATGATTTCCACTGGGCCGCGCGGCCCGTCCACACCAGAACAGCCGTTCCCGAACAGCAGCAAGCCTTGCCCAGATCAAGCAGGAAATCGCTCATCGCGGTAGCCCTTAGGCCTTGGCCACTCAGGACAGGACCAGAGGTGAAGAAGTGCTCTACTCTGCAGCCGGGAACAATGGTCTGTCCTGGAGCCTCTGGCAGAAGGTGCCTGGTGAGACTCGTGGCCGACCACTGGGATTCTGGAGCCGAAGCTACAGAGGGTCTGAAGCCAACTACACTCCCACAGAGAAGGAAATCTTGGCAGCCTATGAAGGAGTCCAAGCTGCCTCAGAGGTAATTGGCACTGAAGCACAGTTGCTTCTGGCACCCCGACTACCGGTGCTGGGTTGGATGTTCAAGGGAAAGGTTCCTTCCACGCATCATGCCACCGACACCACATGGAGCAAGTGGATCGCCCTCATCACACAGCGTGCCCGTATTGGAAACCCGAATCGCCCTGGGATTCTAGAAATTATAACAAACTGGCCTGAAGGTGAGACTTTTGGATTATCCTCTGAAGAAGAGGAAGAGCAAGTGACTCGTGCTGAGGAAGCCCCACCATATAATGAGCTACCGGAGACTGAAAGACGTTATGCCCTCTTCACTGATGGTTCCTGCCGAATTGTAGGCGCTAATCGAAAGTGGAAAGCTGCAGTATGGAGCCCCACACGACGAGTTGCACAAGCTACCGAGGGACAAGGTGGATCGAGTCAGGTTGCAGAGCTTAAAGCCGTCCAGCTGGCTTTGGATATTGCTGAACGAGAGAAGTGGCCGAGGCTCTATCTCTACACCGACTCATGGATGGTAGCTAATGCTCTGTGGGGATGGCTGGATCGCTGGAGAAAGGCCAACTGGCAGCGCAGAGGGAAACCCATCTGGGCCGCTGAGATTTGGCAGGACATCGCCCCGAGTAGAGAAGCTGACCGTGAAGGTTCGACACGTGGATGCGCACGTACCCAAGAGTCGGGCTAATGAAGAGCATCGCAACAACGAGCAGGTGGACCGAGCTGCCAAGGTGAAAGTATCACAGGTGGATCTGGACTGGCAGCACAAGGGAGAATTATTCCTAGCTCGTTGGGCCCATGATGCCTCTGGTCATCAGGGGAGAGATGCAACATACCGATGGGCCCGTGACCGAGGGGTGGACCTTTCCATGGACAGCATCTCACAGGTCATCCACAGTTGTGAGACCTGTGCTGCAATCAAACAGGCCAAGCGGGTGAAGCCTCTGTGGTATGGTGGACGATGGTCAAAGTACAGGTATGGTGAAGCCTGGCAAGTTGACTACATCACCCTTCCCCAAACCCGCCAAGGCAAGCACTACGTGTTGACCATGGTTGAAGCAACCACTGGATGGCTGGAGACCTACCCTGTGCCTCATGCTACAGCCCGGAACACCATCCTGGGCCTGGAAAAGCAAGTCCTGTGGAGACATGGCACCCCTGATAGGATCGAGTCAGACAACGGGACTCATTTTAAGAACAGCCTCATCAACACCTGGGCCAGAGAACACGGTATCGAATGGATATATCATATTCCTTATCATGCACCAGCTGCTGGAAAAGTTGAACGCTGCAATGGACTACTTAAAACTACAAAGGCACTTGGTGGGGGCCTTCAAAAATTGGGAAGTGAACTTAGCAAAGGCCACCTGGATAGTCAATACCCGAGGGTCCATCAATCGAGCTGGTCCTGCCGAGTCTGAACCCTTGCACACAGTGGATGGAGATAGAGTCCCTGTGGTACACCTGAGAGGTATTTTAGGAAAGACTGTTTGGATTAATCCCACCTCAGGCAAAGGCAAACCCATCCGTGGGATTGTCTTTGCTCAAGGACCTGGTTGCACTTGGTGGGTAATGCAGAAAGATGGGGAAACCCGTTGTGTACCACAAGGAGACCTAATCTTAGGTGAGAACGGTGTGTAGGTTTCACTGTGTATATATATATATATATATGTATGTGTGTTTTAGAGTTTAAGAAGGTATTGATTTGGGATAATGTAGATGGTAATAGAATAAGGGGTGGATAATGTCCTGGGTTGCAGTGTATTCTATTACCATCCCATCAGCTGTTGAAATCAGGTGGGGCAGTGTTTCCTTGCCTCCTCCCCCCACTATCTTTCTGTTAATTGCCCATCATTGTCCTGCCGCCTGACTCAGAGATAACTCCCTCCGGACTATCTTCTGTTAATGAGCCTAATCAACACTTTGCCTCATGACTCGTTACCCCACTGTGAGATGCTCCACCCAGAGGGAGGAACCAGGCATCCCATCGTGGATATAATCTGAGGCTGAACACCAGAGACACCGGCTTCCCACTGGATTTCCAGAGGACAGGAGCTACACAGCCACCATTGGACTTCCTGAGGAAGAGCAGACTGTTTTACTACAGGATCACTGCTTCAGAGGACTGCAGCCACCATTCTACCAGACTGCTACCACCACCCTGCCTAACAGGGTGTCAGGTTGTACCTTGACTCTGTCAGTTTGACAGTGTTTTCTTTTACCTTTTTTTCCCCCTTTTCTTTAATTTCCATTAAATTGTTATTCTGACTTGGTGCCTCCCACTGGTTTGTTTTCAAACTAGTACAAATATAAAAGTTTTATACTGACAGAGAGAATTTCATGTGACTGGCTGGAGGGTTAAATCTCTCCTCTGCCATATTTTGAGACTCTGCTCCAATCCACCCACTCCCTCCCCCCCCGCCCCCCCAAGAATGTTATTAGTAAATACTATGTATCATAGCGACCATATGGGGCTGGATAGGATCCCCATAAGGGTTCTGAGGGAGCTGGCAGAAGAGCTCACCAAGCAACTTTCGATTCTTTTTAATCAGTCCTGGTTAACCAGGGAGCTTTCAGTTAACTGGAGGCTGGCAAACATGATGACAATCTACAAGTAGTACTGCAAAAAGGATGCAGGGAATTACAGGCCTGTCACCCGCCCTCAGTGCCAGGGAGGCCCTGGAGCAGATCACCTTGAGTGCCACCAGCAACAGGTACAGGACAACCAGGGGATCAGGCCCAGCCAGCCTGGGTTTAGGAGAGGCAGGTCCTGCCTGACCAACCTGATCCCTCCTGTGACCAGGTAACCTGCTCAGTGGATGAGGGAAGGGCTGGGGATGTGGCTACCTGGGCTTTAAAAAGCCTTTGACACCTTCTCCCACAGCATCTCCTGGAGAAACTGGCTGCTCATGGACAGGGCCCTGTTCTCTGGGGGGAAGAACTGGCTGATGGCAGGGCCAGGGAGTGGGGGGGAATGGAGGGACATCCAGCTAGGGCTGGGCACTGGTGGGGTTCCCATGGGATCAGTACTGGGGCCAGGCCTGTTTAACATCTTCATGAGAGGCCTGGAGGAGGGGATCAAGGGCCCTCTCAGTCAGTGTCTGACTGCACCAAGCTGGGTGGGAGTGTGGATCTGCTGGAGGGCAGGAGGGCTCTGCAGAGGGATCTGGACAGGCTGGATCCATGGGATGAGGCCAGTGGGGTGAGGTACAACCAGGGGAAGTGCTGAGTCCAGCCTTTGGGTCCCTTCAGCCCCCTGCAACTCCAGACTGGGGGAAAAGTGGCTGGAAAGCTGGAAAAGGCCCTGGGGATGCTGGTGACGGCAGCTGAACATGAGCCCAGGTGTGCCCAGGTGGCCAAGAAGGCCAATGGCCCCTGGGCTGTCCCAGCCAGGGTGGAGCAGCAGGAGCAGGGCAGTGACCGTCCCTGTGCTGGCACTGCTGAGGCCACATCTCAAATCCTGAGGCAGCTCTGGGCCCCTCATGACAAGAAGGACATTGAGGGGCTGGAGCATGCCCAGAGAAGGCAACAGAGCTGGGGAAGGCTCTGGAGCACCAGGAGCAGCTGTGGGTGGGCTCAGCCTGGAGAAAAGGAGGCTCAGGGGGGACGTTGTGGCTCTCCACAGCTCCCTGACAGGAGGTTGCAATTACGTGGGTGTTCATTTCTTGTCCAAAGCAGTAAGTGATAGGACAAGAGGAAATGGACACAAGTTGTGCTAGGGGAGGTGGTTTAGGTTGGATATTAGGAGAAATTTCTTCCCCCAGAGGGTTGTTAAGCTCTGGCACAGGCTGCCCAGGGCAGTGGTAGAGTCACCTTTCCTGAAGAGATTTAAACAACATGTAGATGTGGCACTGAGGGACATGGTTTAGTAGTGGACTTGGCAGTGCGGGGTTAATGGCCGAACTTGATAACCTTTCCTTTCCAGCCTTAGCGAGTCCATGATTTTATGGTTAGCCTTAATGTGATATGAGGTCAGAACAATACAGAGAAGACGGCAATATAATTAATGTCATTTACACAGAAATTCTTGAATAGTGATGAAGCACTGAAACAAGAGTTGTATGAGGTAACAAACTGAGCAAGGTTGTTAATACAGGGAAGAAGCCTTGATTGTTTCTGATCTCTCTTGATCTTCATGCTTACTTGTTGCTTAAGACAAAACATCAAGAAAATTACTGTAAACAGCCTAAGTTTAAAGAAAATTAGCTGTTCAAGCATGCAATAAGATGTCAAATAGGGTTATCAAAAGCCTAACTGGGTAGTTGATAATGAGAACAGCTGGTTAAAAATGAGAACCAGCTTCTAATGATTTTCATTGGAGCAGTATCCAAGCACAGAAAATCCAATTATACCACAAAGGGGATTTAGAACGAGGCAGTCCAGCACTGAGCCTCAGCAGTGGTCTGGAAAAGCAATCTCAAACACGCAAAGAAAGAAGACTGACTTTGAATGGGCTTATTAAAGCAGGAGTGGAAGTCTCCTCCTCCTAAGTATGTTGAATTTCCAGGTCCATGTCACTCAGAGCTTAAGTGCTTAGCTCTAATCCGGATGAAGGTATCTCTCTTCTCAGGAAAATGACAGCTATGTTGGTTGTCCTGGAGTCAAATGAATAAAGCAGTTTAGTCAAGTCTTTGCAAACTAGTTTTAACCTGCTGTGATCAGTCAGTTTTTCTCTTTCTAAGTCACATCCAACAACCAGAAGTTCGAAGTCCTCAGCAAGACATTAGCACTCATCAGCAAGACATTAGCACTCATCAGCAAGACACTAGCACTCATATTTGTGCTCTGAAACTGACTTGAAGAACCTGCAGCTGCCTCTCACCAGGGCTAAAAACCCTGGGTAAAGAAAAGGAGAGAAAAACTTTTTGTGACATCCCAGGGAGGAGTTTTTGAAGGTGTCAGAAATCTGTTATGATTAACACAACATTAATAGAGGGTGAGTGACTAACCTTTCTTGGATGCAGTTTGGAGATATTATTACTTCCTCTTTTGCATAAATTGCTAAGTAAAAGAAATAAAAGCCAGTTAGATGATGTACTCTCAACAATAAATATGCCCTAGCATGAAAAAAAATTAAAACCCAAAGCTTTTAGTCTTCTACCCATCTAACAGTAGACATGGAGTTTGATTAAAACATTTGACTTAGAGAAGCTGTTAACAGAGTAAGAAATGAATCATTAAGAAGGATTAAATGTACTCATAAAGAACATCAACAAATCTATTCCACGAATGCTTAGC
This sequence comes from Corvus cornix cornix, assembly GCF_000738735.6. NCBI lineage: Eukaryota > Metazoa > Chordata > Aves > Passeriformes > Corvidae > Corvus > Corvus cornix. Next base: position 25,405,507 of record NC_046357.1, on the reverse strand, counting down.
CTCAAAATTATGATGAATTGACTTCATTGCTATGTAGATTTCCAGAGAGAGTCCCCTTATCTCCTTGTTGACAACAAAAGTAGCATAAACAAATCAGTCAGATTCTGGCCATATGTAATATGTCTTAAAACAGTATAGAGTCTGGTCCTCTGTAGAAAACACCTTTTAGAGGTAAAGAAAGTTACAAAATGAATAAAAAATTACTGGAAAAATTACAGTAGGCACTTGTAAATACTAAAGTCCTTTCTGCAAGTCCTTTGCCTCTTATGTGACCATGATTTTGTTCAGTATCCTATTTTGCAGACATTTCAAACAACTACATTCTAACTTATCTATTGCTGAAGAAATGCATGGCCTTTCCTCACAAACACACACACACACACATGTTCACTGGGGAATAAAAACTCTGGGAACAAATCTCTATTTAGGATTATTGTGAGAGTTTATTCTAGCTGAACGTTTCTAGACTTCCACAGAGATATTTAGTAGTGGCATTTCCTGCCTTCTCCTGCTCATATTGAGTTATGTGCTGTCAGTAAATCAGAGGAGTTATCCTGCTTTTTTAGTTCCATCTTACTACAGAAATTGGCAGAAATTATTTATCTGACTACTTGTACGCACTTCTGTGTATAAGAATAAAAAGAATTTGTTTTATTAATTAGTGCCTTCTAGTAACAGATGAGGGATAATTCTGCCTTAAACTGTAGTTTCCATTTGTTGTGAACTTAAATTCCTTTTCTCTCTTTTTTTTTTTTTTTTTTTTTTTCTTTTCCCTGTGAGGCTTGAGTGACAGAATTGAGGACAGAGAGATGGTCCAGACAAGCTGAGAGTTTTCTACTGAGGAGTCAGGAGAAATATCAGTTTGGAGGTAGTGTGATAGAACTCTTTCTGCTTCATCTCCCACTAAAGTTATGTTTAAGATGGAGTCAGAAATCCTGTTTCAGTGAAGAGATTATATCCCCAAACATCTGTTCCAGCTGAAAGCTGCTCTCTCTCAGATGCGCAAGTGAACTGTTCTTACCCACATTCCTGAGTACCAATTTGGTGAGCTGTGTGAAATTCCTGGCTTGAGCAGTTCAAATATTTCAGTTTTGCAAACAATGTTAATCTTATTTCAATGGGTAAGAAAGTGCACCTATAAGTCATTGAATGTATTTATTTGGTAAATTAATGGTTTCTCAGAGTTTAAAAAACTGTTACCTCTTCATATGCCACTCGTGCTTTCAATGCTCATTTTTGCCCAAAGCTTCAAAGCAGCAAAGTGAACTGTGTGCAGCAGCTGTAGCCTGTGGTGGGGAAAGAGAAGTCCCTGGTGCTCTGTTTCCTGAGTTTTGGGCCTGAATTTTTATACTGTGCTCTAAAGGGATCAGGATTGACATTTCTCCCTTTATGGAAGAGGGACGAAGATATTCACATGTGCAGGGAATCCAGTGTTATTATCTCTCTCCTGGATAGAGAACAGGTTTTTTCCATATTCTCATCCAAAATTTGCTGCTACTTCTGAATTGAAAAAAAAATACTTCAAGAAATTCTGGATAACCATAATTAATTTTGAAGTTCAGATTCATGGGCATTGTAAAATATTTTTATTCAGTCCCATGTTGGCAATAAATTTTTCAGAAAGGTTGAGGTCGTGATTTGTGACAGGACTTAGAATAGTTCATCATGTAGCATTTCTCTTTTAATTTGTCTCTTTGAATCTGTCTATCGTTCTTGCATGCAGTTCTTGCAATTAACAGCTAAGCCCTTGGTTCAGAGCATTTGTGTAAGTGAAGCTGTTTTATGAGAATACCTAAAAAACAAGCCTCTAAATAATTTTTAAGCAGGTTTATTGCTTTTGTCAGTGCATATTTATGAAGCAGTTTGTGAGGACAAAGAAGCCATACTGTGAGTACAAGGAGACTTGGATTACATGAAAATGGGATTTTCCAAAAGTCTGTATCTTTCCAAACCAGAGGAAACAAACAGGGGAGTGAATGTAATAACAAAAGCAATGTCATTTAACATCTGGCAGCAGCATAATGTACATTATGGCAACATATTTACACTTGGGAATCTAAAAAGTAGAAGTCCACCGTTGCCACAAGCATTTATGCATGTATTTACAGTTATTGCTGGAAATCATTCACTGAAAGTCAGTTAATGCTTGTAGAAAGGGGATCCATTTTCATAATATTGCTTCTGAAATAACAAGGGAGGTGCTTTCAGTCTTGAGTTTCTCTTACTTTGTGAACAAAGGAAAAAAAAAGACAAAATTATCACCTTTCCTTTGCTGACTGCATTATATCTTCTCCTGATCACAACAGGGTGCTTTTCAGAATAGCCAAACCTCTTCTGGAGAAAGAAAGAGTCTCATATTCAACATTTTAAAATGTGAGATGTGCAACCTGTCAATGGTCAGTGCAAAGTGTTGCACAGCTAAAACACTGAAAGGGAGAGAGCAGCAAAAAAGGGATGTAGCAACCAGTTTACCATGTCTAATGAATTCTGAGCAATGAGCTGCTGTCCACTGTAAGATGGTGCTCTTAAGTATGTGAGTCATACAGTACTATAAGGAAAATTCTTGTTCCTCCCCCACTGATGTTTTATACCTTACAGATCTACAGATACCATACTTTTTGACTCAAAACTCCTCCATTTCCACTTCCTTATGCCTATTGTATCTGAATTTTTGAAGGAGTTGTAAGCAGCTTTTTTCCAGGCTTGTATTTAATCCTGAGTGGGATAGGCAAGGTAGATCATAGAATCACAAGTGTGGGGTGGAAAGGACCTTAAAGATCTTTTTCCACTGGGAAATGTTCCCTGTAGATGTGATTGATCAAATATGTTGTATTTTTTAGCAAAATGTCCCCTTTCAGCAGTTCTTATGTCCTGAAGAATTATGAGTCATCTGCTTGGATTTTTTTTTTCCCAAGCTGTAATTAAGATTGAGGAAGTGTGTGTGTGACACTCTCATGTGTGTGTTCAAAAATTACTTCTCATGTCCACTAAGTTTTTGTCTAAGGAATGAGGAGAGAAAATTACATTACTACACTGCTTATTTTTTTCCTTTGTGTCAGGAATTGGACTTACATCTCTGCCAGCATTTAATGGATGATATGTTACCACTGGTGTTATTTATATATATTCTTTTGAAACTTGACTTTTTACATCTAATATGAACTCACATGTTTGGTTTCTTTAAACAGTGCCAAGAAGCCAGAAAAAAGACTGAGAAAAATAATTTTCAGTGCAATGGGAACACCTCAGCTAGCTAGACTTTTGCCTGAAAACCTTGAAAAAATGCTGGGAGGTAATTCCAAGCAAAAATTATTGTGCTAAGGATGCCTGCTGCTCCTTGTTGGAAGATTTGGGAATAGGATTGCAAGTATGTTTGGTTTTGTTGTATTACCACTTACTTTAAGACTTAATTTTTTAAGTAAGAAAGATGGCCCATTTGAGCCATTTTGGCAAAATCATGTCTTCAGTACCTTATCTGTACTCTGCAGCGTGATGCAGACCAATTTTACTCTGTTTTAAGAAGCATTTACCACCGTTGTTTTAATGTTTTAATCTTGTCTTTGTTTTTTTTAGAAGTATAGCATCAGTCCTTCATATATTTCCCTATATTCTGCTTATATGAATTCTGATTCTTTTCTTAAAAACTCCATGTATCATCAGCCTAAGCTGCTGTAATAAAAAGGCCTGTAATACTTACCTCCCAAGATATTCCCCAGGCTTCTCAGTGAGCTGTCTTCTCTCTGTGAGAACTGTTCCTTTTAAGATATTCCTAATGTCATGAAGTATGGGGAAATTTTTACAGAGAATATATTCTAAAAAGTCCTGTTGGCAGCTACTTTTCATTTATCAGCACAAGCAAAATTAAGTGGAAATTCACAGTTTCTGATTTGTGATGATGACTAAGACTGTTATAGAGTTATGAAAATATGAGAGTTTCTCTGCCCTACAGCACTAGTGAAAGGCTTCAGACACATCTCCAACAGAGAAAGCCTGTCCAGATTCTGCATCTGATTAGGGATGGCTTTTGCATGGTACTGCATTTACTTACTTCAGTTATTGTCCTAAGATTTCTTCTTTATAAGCTTTTAATTCTGCCTTTGATTACTGTTGATATGATAGCAGTGACTTCCAAACCAGCTCAGGAATCTTAGTGCTCACTTTGTTTGCTTAGGGTTTTTTCCCCCTTTTAATTTATCAGGTTTTGCCTGTTAATTTTCAGTTAAAATCCATGTTTCCAATGCTTGAAACCTCTGCAGCAAGGCTAAATAGTCAAAACTCTTAAAACATTTTAAGTAACCATGAATATTAAAGTATCTCACAACATAAAGAATAAATCACTGTCCTGCTGAAGAACTGTAGCAGTTAGACACGTCTAGGTAATAAAACTGACTTCAGCAAGACTTCAGTAAAGTATGTGTTGAAAAGGTTATTTCTTTCTCTATAACTTTGTTTCAGACCTGAGTTCCTCTAATGATATTTCTACCAGCACACAGTAACATGTACTAAGAGACAAGATCTTTAAAGCCAATTTATGAATAACTGAAACCCTTGCAAGCTTTCTGTCAGTCACAAAGATTGTTCCTTGGTATTACCTTCTGCTTTCAAGGATGCTTGAAAGGTTGCTCTTTCTTTCTTTCTGCAGTTTCAGAAGCTGACCTTTAGGCTGTCAAGTGCTGAACTTCACGAGCAGTTTTAATCTTGGGAATGCTCTTTTAGGCAAAAATACCATTGACCCTTTGCTGCCTGGTATCTCTACATTGATGAAGAACAAAAATGTGAGGAATTGTTGTAAGAACTGGGCAACAAAAGTGAAGCCCTCATGTCTTTTTCAAATTGTCCTGATTGTGAAGAAAATAAAAACAAATGCTTATGTTTCTTTAGTGCTTGTTGTTATTTGAGGAGAGGCATTTTTGTTGCTGTTATTAAGCGTGAACTTACATTTCTATCAAAAAGCTCTTGGCAAAATCCTTCTCTGCTGCATGAATCATAGAATCACAGAATCATGCTGGGTTGGAAGGGAGTCATCAGGATCATCGAGTCCAACTCCTGGCCCTGTGCAGGACACCCCAAAAAACAAAACTTGTGCCTGTGAGCATTGTTCAAACATTTCTGGAACTCAGTTCTGTATGGCAGTGCTGTAAGATCTGGGTCCATATTTTAACATGGGAGTGTGTAGTGTGTTTTTGCAAGTATGTGTTTGCATCTGTGTAGGCGTATATATATATATATTTATATATAAGCTTGTATATGTACATATATTTCTCATCAGTGAGGATGAGGACAAAATGAGTATCAGTAATCCTGCACTTTGAATCTGGTTTTATAATACTGGAATATCTTGGAGGAATGGGAAAATATCCCAGTTCTAGGCTGATGATCCACACATCATCAGGATATTTATCGCCCTGAGTCCAAGAAGCCTGGATTATGTCTGTTCCTTATGAATTTACATGCAATTGACCTTGGTCTGCCAGGTGGGATATTGATCCCAAGGGAACTTATGCTCTGGCTAGCAATGTTCCTGTTTCCAGGGAACTATTTTACCTGTTATTTCTAGGTAGCATCTCAGTAGCTTTCTGCCAGAGAGGAATCTGATACTGCTGTTTTTGTTTGGTATTTTAAGGAATAGTGTCTTACATTTTTTTACATTTGTAGGAATTTAGACCTTAAATGGTCCTAAGCATATTTCTCAGAAGCTCCTGGCCTTCATTAGCTTTATTTTAGTCTCTGCTAGTGGTTGCACATCCATTTTTCATGTGATTGTCTGCCTTTCTAATATCCCCACACACTGTCACCAGATGCTGTCACCAGTGTATCTCCAGGCTGTGGTGTAACAGTGGCAGTTCAACCACAGTGAAAGGCCAGAGACATGTCCAAGCCACCAGCCTGTGTCTGTGTGCAGGAAGGGAAAACATGCAGAACATGTGAGGAGAACTCTGCCTTCAGGCAGTCTCTTTCTAAATTTTTTTTTCCCCCCAAGCAGAGACACAGATTTCTGCCAGAATCACTGAAATCAGCTTGGAAGGGCAGCACAGACCCCTGCTCTGACCTGGAGAACACTGTCTGTGACTTAGGTTGTATGTGGCTTTGCCCAAAATTTTTCTGCAAAAGCGAGACTTTCCACAGATCAGGTTATTCAGAACTGAAAATGTGAGAGCAAAGTGGTGGCTACAGCTTTGCAACAGCCTTTCTGCAGGATTTCAGCTGTGATTTGCTGTGATTCATTGCAAGTCATCCCTTGTCACGGCTTAAAAATTTGCATGCAAGGAGACCCTAGAGTTTGAGTCTTTACGTAGACTCTGCAGTCTGCCTTTGGATTTAAGGCATATAAGGAGAATATCAGAGTGAATTTGGATTCTTTTGAACATATTTATTTTGATGCAGTTCCTTTCTATTCCTTTCCTTGCCCTTAGCTTAGGATGAGGCAGCCAAGCTGCCTGAAAGAGCCAGATAATTAATTACTATTAATTAAAGAAATGGAACGTCTGTGCTTATCTTTGGGAGGTATCTACAGTGTGAATAATCAGTGTGGTTTTACTGCTTCAGATTTGGATAACCCCCTACCTGTCACTGGAATGTGCAATTTTTGGAAGACCAGAGTGGAGAGCGAGCATGAATTTCCTACTGAACAACTTCACTGTCATTTTAAACAGTAGATACAGCACCTCCGTAAGAAATATCTTGGAAGTTCTTATTTTTGCTTTCTCTCCCTTCACTTTTTTCCCCTTTTTTGTGGCCAAGAATCTCAACGGCCTCTATATATGACAGCTTTTTTCAGTGTCAGGCTGTCAACTCCCACAGCTTGTGCCCACAGGCTGCACACAGCTGTTGCCCATGTCAATCCTACATGCAGGTTTTGAAAAATCATCAAATAGAAGTCTAATCTCTGTGTTCTTGCACTCTTGAAAAAACCAAACTCCACAAGAAACAAGGTTTTAAGTATCCAGAAGCATCAGCAGCTCAACAAGGAAAACCTCTATTTCCCAAAGTATTAAACGAGGAGTAATTCCATGTGTCCTAAACCGTCCATTACAACTCAGATATTATGTGGGAGGTTAGTTTGGTTTTGGTTTGGTATTTGGTTGTGGTTTTTTGTTTTGTTTTGTTTGTTTGTAATGTTAGATGTCCTGAAAACAGAATTCTCTGAATGTGCCTATTATTTCCTAAAGCCACCAAACTGTGTAGACTGGAAATAAGATTTTTCTCACATGGTATGATGAGGCTGACTATTACTGTGCTGTGGGGGAGCACTAATATCTTTATCTACCTAAAATTTTATCTCTTGTTATCAGCCAATAACAGGAGCTTATCAGGAACTTTTTAGTGGAACCAAATTTAGACCAAAAAAAAGAAAAAAAGGTGATTTGTAGCATATGCAATCCAACACTGCATTATGGCAGTTCTCTGTAGCTGCTTGGTGAAACTGATAACTTTCTTTTGACAGCCAACTTCTGGTACTAAATGTGGAGGAGAGGGTATCACTTTATCTGAAATGTCTGTTTTAAGCAAGCTTGACAGGAATTGGAAAAATAATTAAAGAAAGCAAAAGAACCATGTCTTATGTCAAGTTTTGGGCAATTCTCTTGCTAATGTGATACATAATTAGTAGTTTCTAAAGAGGCTTAGTGTATGTGAAATTGCTCTTGGTTCTGTGCCACCAGAATAATGTTGTCACTTGGGTGGAAAATTGAGGCTTTCAGACTCAGTTCAAATTAACCTCAACTGTCTACAGAAATCTGACCGAAAAAATTGCAGACTGGACTGCAAGTCATGAGGCTGCTACAATCCCTTGGCTTCTGGTTACCCTTTAAGGCTTGTCACTTGAAAACCTATGCTAGCAGTGAAAGGATGACTGATTTCATATCACTCTCACACAAACAGACAAAATTTCACTTGAACCATTTAAGGCACTGCCCCTTCCACTCCAGATTTTGTGGGGTTTTTTGTACTTGATGGGCTATTTCATGGTGTAGGTGAATGAGGCTTGGCACTGCTGTGCTGGTTTGGGCAAATTTGGAAATACATCCCCTGGAAGAAGGCAGGTTACAACCACCCCTCCCCCACCAGGTTCGGGAAAATATGAATTTTCCTCAAAGGAAAGTGAAAGAGATAAAAACTATTTATTTAACAAATATACAGGAAAAGGGATAATAATGCTAAATGATAAAACCTCCCACTCTGCTGAGAGAAACCTGGGAAATTTCAGAGTCCTTCCGTAGATCTCTCTTTCCCCCTCCTTGGAGCTGGGATGGGGTGATGGGCCCACCTCCAGGGCCAAGGCCTTGGTGGAAAGTCCTCCCGATGTATTCTGATGTTGAAACAGTCCAGCAGGGAAAAAGGGAAAAAGACAAGTCCCAGGAAAACAAAAGTTCAACTCTCTGTCTCTCTCCAGAGAAAAAGAAAGCCCAAAGCTGGCTGGCTAAAAAAAACCAAGCAGGGCTTCCTCCCTCTCCTCTCTCTCTCGCCACCGCAGAAGAAAAGCCGTCTCTATCTCTGTGTGTCCTTGAAACACTGCTTCGAAAGTTCTGCTCAGTTTTTTCCTCTCCCCCCTCTCAGGCTCAGTTTAAAGGCATAGAAAGGCACAAAATTAATTTCTGGGCATAGAAGAGTGATAGGGGATACACATCATAAAGTCACCTCAAGACAACTGCTGATTTCAGAAATGGTGTATATATGATGGCATTTCTTGAGACTGGGAGGAGTTTCAGGGATGAATCTTCATCTTCAAAAACATACATGTTTGAGGCTATTAGTAAATTTGGGAATGCTTTCTAGCTTTCATGGATTTTATGCTGTTTTGAGAAAACTGATTTCTAAGGGAACAAAATGAAGCGGTATGTTTAGTGGAAATATTTTTGTTAGAAATACTTTTACTTTCAAAATAACATGTAAGTTTTCCTTCCCAGAAGTTTATGTTTAAATAATCTATTTTTAAATAAATTAAAAAAATTCTTGGTGATGTCTCTTCCATCATATTAAAAAGGCAAAAAATATAATAACAGAAGCCAGTATATGCATTTGTTCCAGAGGCTGTATTAAAAGTGACAATCATTTATGACAGATATCTAAGGAGGGTGATGGCAGGGAAAGCCTAAATTTAATTAAAAGGCAACATTATACACTGCCTGAAGGGTGACTTTAGCATGACATGTCACTAATGGGAGTAAAGTCCCCCCCAAAATTAAAATATCAGAACTTTCTTAAAATAGGCACTGTACGTACAGGTATGTGTGTGTGCTTCTATCCAAGTGTAGGTTTTCAGTTAAGGAAATGAAACACTGATAAAAAGAAAATTGAGAAAATTGAAACATTAGAATTCTCTTTTGACTACCTAGCACTTTTTTTCTAAGTATTAAAGGCAGCTTAGAAAATCGTTATCAACCTGAAAAATGCTGCTTCCTTTCTTAAATATAGAAGTGAAATATAGAACCTGCTAATGGTTTTCTTTCCAATTATATGCATTTTCAAGAGAAACATTATGCTGTCAGGACTTTGCACTTGGGTCTTTTTCCTGTGAAGTTTTAATCCTTTCAAGACATGTCTCATGTCGGAATTTTTCCAAATCCTATAGGAAGTTTTGGCCTTTAATATTATATTTTTCTCTTTAAAGAGTGGGTTTAGCATTAAGACCAGGCTGTCTGAATAAAGGTGGTCCACTAATTTTAAATCCTCTAATTTAAACCAACTTTATTAAATTAATCGAAACTTTTTCCTGAGAACATGCAGAAGAATTACAACTGATTTAATTATGCAGACAAAATCTGTAGTGCTTCTTCTAAAGGTGCCATTAAATTGGAGTTATTTTCCTGTTTCTCAAACTTCCCACTCAAAATCTGGATGCCATTTCCACCTTGAAACCTAAAGAGAAGTTTGTAGGTTGCTGTTTGAATGCTTGAGAGGATCACTTGCAGTTTCTCTCAACTCTAACATTTCATACAGAGTGTAGCTAAAAAGGGAAAGAGGTAGAGGATTCCTGACATACAATGTGATAATATGTCATCCATGCTGACCAGACCACTTCTTAATTTGCAATGTCTAACTGCTTAGTATTTTCATCATCCTTATTTCTTTTTGTTTCCTTTATTAAATTTGCTTATTTATTTATTTATTTGCTGAAGAACTGCCAAGTTTGTGCAAGTAGCCAAAAAAAAAAAAAAAAAAAAAAGGCCCTTTTCTGTTTCCTGTGGACTGTGGCAGCTTGATTCCAGGGAGGAAAATGAAAATTTCTTTGGAAAAGACAGAAAAAGGAAGATCAAACACAAAAAAAGAGATGTCACAGAGTGGAAGTGTGGTGGCTGTTTGGAGTATGTTCAAAGTCTGGCTACTGTGCTGTCTGGATGTGTCTACAGCTGGCTGATCTGAATCTTGGAAGTTCTGGTAAAACCTAAAATTTTTAAGAAAACATGGACTTCTACTCAAAATTGCAGCCCAGTTTAAATTTTGAAACAACTAAGGCAAACATATCTGTGTGATCCCCATAGAAGCTTCTGAGACCCCTCAGCCCTGGCTTTGCTTTGTTTCTCCTGCAGTCCAGTATGACAATCGCATTGTCACCAGTGCAGCTTGGCTTGGGTCCTTCCAGGGGCTTTCTGGGCAGCCTTTCCTCACCACTGCAGTGTGGGATTATGTCCTGGGTTGCAGTGTATTCTATTACCATCCTCGTGAGCTGTTGAAATCAGGTGGGGCAGTGTTTCCTTGCCTCCTCCCCCCAGACTATCTTTCTGTTAATGGCCCATCATTGTCCTGCCGCCTGACTCAGAGAAAACTCCCTCTGGACTATCTTCTGTTAATGAGCCTAATCAACACTTGGCCTCATGACTCATTACCCCATTGTGAGATGCTCCACCCAGAGGGAGGAACCAGGCATCCCATCGTGGATATAATCTGAGGCTGAACACCAGAGACAACACCGGTTTCCCACTGGATTTCCAGAGGACAGGAGCTACACAGCCACCACTGGACCTTCTGAGGAAGAGCAAACCCTTTTTCTACAGGATCACCACTTCAGAGGACTGCAGCCACCATTCTATCAGACTGCTACCACCACCCTGCCTAACAGGGTGTCAGGTTGTATCTTGACTCTGTCAGTTTGAACCAGTGTTTTCTTTTAGTTTTTTTCTTTTCTTTTTTTAACTTCCCCATTAAATTGTTATTCTGACTTGGTGCCTCCCACTGGTTTGTTTTCAAACTAGTACAGATTATTGTTGGAATCGATGGGAATCAGCACTGGGCTGCTCACATGCAAACCCTTGAGGTGGTGGAAATCGTGCTGTGAGAACATACCATGATCTCCTATGTTGTGAATGTGCTGAGAACCAAGAGTATATGACTGCAAGTAATAAAAGCTTTACTGCCAGGTTTTCCCTCTAATTACCACTGAGTACTGAAGCTGGCCCTTAACTCATTAGTATTCATATAAAAATTTCAAATGCAATGTCTGCCATTATTAAAACCTAATGCCCAGGTTGTTGTTCATTAATCCTTGAGACTGCAGTGTTCTGGGGCTTCATTTTTTAAGACTATTTATGAGGCATCACAATGTTGTCAATGTATTAATTGGCTCCTGCAAGAATAGGCTCCAAAGATTAATAACTTCATGGTAAATGTAGTTCTGGGAGGAGAGTTATTGCAATATTCGAATTCTAATTACTAAAGTTAATTATATAGTTTTAGCTTCCCAAGCAGTGTAGGAAAGTGTATATAAAATACAGTTTCCAGCATGACTCAGTTCTGAGAAAGCTCAGCTGAGGAAATAAGGTGCCTTGGGGTCTATAATGCTGTAGGAGCTGTTACAGAGAAAACACAGAAATTAGGAAGTGGGGTTACAAAACAGCCATAGCATGGTAAAAAGCTAAGGAAAAAATTATGATTTTCTGGATTTATTATTTGAATTATTTGAATAAAATACTCACCTTCCTTCCTGCTTAGTGATGATTGTAAGCTCCAGTTGATAAGGCTGATTATTCTTTCTCTGAGAGGTGGTTGCATGGCACTGCTGCCTCTCATGTCCTTTTCTTCTATCCTGTTGTCATAGGTAAGCTAAAGCCTATGCAAAAACACATCCTCCATAATTATCTGTGCTGTTCATGTACTTAAGAGATATTTATTGGTTTCTGATGGTTTCAGGTCTCTGTGTAATACCTGTGTATCTCTGTGTAATGGTCTCTGGACCATTTCAATTCAAAGTCACTATTTTACTTCTCTAAGGGAGAATGGCTTCTAGGCATGTTTCCATCAGAAATGATTTCAGCTTTTGGCTACTTCAATATTATTATTCATATTGTGAGGGGTGGCCGCTTCCCTGCATTCACAGTTATAAAATGAATGGAATCATTCTGATGTTGTTGAAAACCACACCTGCAGAGAAATCCTTACCTGCGTATATAAATGACACCTCTCTCTGAGTTTATGCCTTTCTCTGGAGACAGAATAGAAATAGCTTTTTGGTGATGAAATTGGATTTTTCAGTTTCTTTCAGAAGATTGTTCTTTTTATGGTCATACAGCTCAGATTAACTCACACTTGACAATATCCCCAGGACCTTTCTGTTACAACTCTGTCCCATTTTACACAGGTAATTGCTACAACACATTGCTATGCAACTGTTTCTCTCTTTGCGAGTTAAAGTGCTTGAGCTGTGATTTAATTTTCTACCATCATGCTTGCAATTTGGGACTGGGATTATCACTGTGTTTGCAGTGGTATCTACAGTCCCAGCGAATGGGGAAGAAACAAATGGAAGCCAAACCGTTTCTCTCTCCACTGGGTTTTCATTATGTAAGCACCATCAATCTGCACAACACAGGGAAACTGTTTAAAACCTGTGTGACCCTGGTTTGCAAAGTTGACACTGAAGGCAAGGCTGCATCTAAGAGGTTCCACAAAGTTCCAAATTACACACAGAAAACAGTGAGAAACCTCTGAGAAATTGATGGTACAGTATGTAAACTGGTTTACTGGAAGCACGCAACCTAAGAATGCCTATCAGTTTTATTATCTTACTTGCCCACTGGATAAGTCTGAGAGGACATGTCAGCATAAAAATGAATCATAATTTAGACCCAAATTAAAATGCATTTGATTTCTCTTTGACTGACTTTCAATCTAAACAATGCTAATATTAGTATGCTCATCATCTGATGTGTCTAAAATGTTCAGAAGGGTTTTAAAAGCATTCAGAATTCTGGTTGTTTGCTCCTCTGTTTCAATTTTTCATTGGGCTGAAAAAACTTTGTGATCAGCAAATTGACTCTCTTTTGTATTAATCCAAGTATTATATTTCTATTGAAAAAGATTGAGTAAAATTTGGATCAGCTTGTCCTATGATTACATATGGCAGCATAAATGAAAAGAGGGTGGAAAGAACTTGATGACAGATGAAGGATCAGATCTGCTGTGCAAAGACCTTTGGTAGATTGACAACGATAAATGTTACTTATGACATTTCAAATATGCAGCACTGTGAATTTACAAAAGTATTCTGTGGAGATGCTTGTCCTTGAGACACTTGGAGATATCCTTCTGACTACACTGGAAGCTGAATACATGTTCATTTTCTCTGATTAAAAAAAAAGGCTTAAAATCTTGAAGAGGCTTGAATACATTTGCAGATCTGCTGGAGTAGTAAAAGGTTACTGCAAAATCCATGGGTAGTAACTGAAACTTAGCAAATGCAGGCAGGAAATGAAGCATATTCTTGCCTTTTTGCTCTCAGAAGGAATTAAACCACTGGAGTTAAACCACTGGACAGGACACTACCCAGAGTAACTCCTTGAGGCTGGGATCCCTCACCTTGGTGGTTGAGAGTTTGTACATTCTGGGTTATCCTTCTAAATCCCTAAGATTTCTCAAAGCAGTTATGTAGTGCCAATTCCATTTGACATCGCAAATCTCTATTCCAGTGTTGATGGAGCTTTAATTGGTTTATTTGGTTTTCTCCCTTAATTTTTTAAGTTTCTGATGTAGAAAAATTCCCAATTCCAGTGAAGATACTGGATCCTGAGCATGAGTATCTGTGTTATATACCACCATAGAAAAGATCAAACCCATGATTTCTATTTTCAGGAAAAACAGTAAAAAATGTAGCAGGAAAAGAGGAATTTATTATTTGCAAAAGGAAAGGAAAAAGAAGGCAGGGATTTGTGCAGTAATGTTGAAACTACAAGACAGTTCAAACATAGCTGTTAAGCTCTCAGGATATTTTCTCAGTGATTTGTCTGAGATCTCCAGCAATTCTTCTAGAAAGCTGTGAGGAGATCAGGTCTTGTCTTGGTGTGTGTAGAGGAACTGAACAATTCTCTGCTGGGGATCTGTCCTCATATGACAGTGGTGAGTTTTCATATATATTGATTTTTAACAGTAAACTTTTTCAGCAAAAGAAAAAGCATAGAAAAATCCATACAGCCATAGCATTTCCAGACAGGAGCAATGCAATGCTGTAGAAATGTACACCTACTTACAAAGAAGAAGGATTTCTTTGTGTTCATGGAAGGCAGCATCATTATGGGAATAAATCACACCAGATTAGAAATTCTCGTAAGAGCTCTGGGACCAGGAACTTCAGGGATGTCAGATAACTTGGAAGGCTTATTAAAATATGGGTTAATTTACTAATCTGCCAGTAGAAAGAGCAAAGTGCCTTTATAGATTTAAGCCCTGACATCTGTAGTCTCCATCCTGTAAATATCACTGCACAGAGGTGGGATTGTATTGCATTTGAGCATAAATGAGTTGACTTTTCCTGATTACCTGTTTGGCTTGGCTACTGATGACAGTTTGTGGTGCTTGCTTGACACCCTGACATGCTCAACTGTTTGCCTGCGATTAGAGGTAAACTCTGTGTGCCCAGACGGTATGTAGTCCTGTGTACTAAATCCAGCCCATTTTCTGATCCACCTCTATCAAGTGAAATGGTGCCTTCAGACTATCACTGGGCTTCTTTACAGAGTAACTGGGTCTTATTCTGGCTTTGGAGGAACTCGGGAACACTGGACCCACACTGTCTGAGAGCTCTGGTTTTAGTGCAGCTGGAAAAGCTAAACAGGTTGCTTTAGTAATTAGGCCAATACAAAGCCTTTAGGGGAATGAAAACTGTTTGTTCTGTTCAATAACTATGAGCTCAGAATAAGACCAGATGTACTAAATTCCCTGTTCAGCTCTCACAATAACATAATAAGTTAGGATTATGAATTCCCCTGTTCTAATCATATTACAAGGGTGACATTTATAAGTTGCCAAGAGATGAAATGAATAGTTCTGCAAGATCAATTAATTTTCACCAATGTTGCTTTTGCTGCAGAATTTTCTGACCCAAGCATTCCAGAGGGGAAAATTTTTCCTTTGTCTCCTGAGAAAAATATACACTATGACAGGTAACACCTGTAGGTACTGGGTATTGACTGAATGTTACCAGAATTTGGGGAATAAGCCTTAAAAAAGGCTTTGAAATCCACTATGTTTTCTTGTGCACTTAGCAACCCCATCTGTTGAGAGAGCATAACCACAAGCTTCTTACTAAAACTGCTCACCTTTTGTCAAAGCTTCAAGAACAAACATTCAAATACCCCAGTGGAGAGGAGATCTCTCTGGTCCTAATCCTCTTATGGATCACTCATGAATCTGTGGGAAGGCCTTAAACGGCAACAGTCACTTTGTTGTTTGCTCTCTCACTTTTAAATGTTTTGGCTGCAACCATGGATTGTAGAATTCGATACAGAGCTGCTGAAAAAGTACCTAAGACATGAAACCACACCATCCTTATGGGATGGTCATACAAATATGTTTTCCAATTTGAGTGGTGCTGTGCCCTGTTTTAATTTTTCATTGGGTTTTTTTCCCCCACCCTCCCTCCCTCCCTCCTTTTCTCTTTTATTCCCTTACTCCCTTTCTGTGTTTTCTTTCTTTCTTCCCCCCCCTTCTGTCTCCTTGGCAATAACCAGAAATTAAATTATTTTCACAGAGTCACAGCATGCCTGAGGCTGACAGGTACTGACCCACCTGTTCAGACACAGTTAGAGCAGGTTGCCCATGCAGGTAGCATCCTGTTTTAATACTCAGTGATTCTCTCAGTGAAAGAAATATGGTTCCTGTGGAATTTCTTGTACTTTCATTTGTGGCCATTGACCCTGGTGCTGTCCCTGGATGACACTGAGAAACATCTCACTCCATCTTCCTTAATATCCTCCATCAGGTATCGGCACACTTGGATGAGATCCCCCATCTCTCCATCATCTTTGAGGCTCTAAAATACATTTTCTGCTCAGGCATGCTAGAACAGAAGCACTGATGGGATGGTTTTTTTGCCATAACCAGCAGCCTCAATGATGTTGTGTTCCTGAATAATAACAAATCATTAACCACCCTCAGCTGGGTCGTATGCCCTAATGAAACTACTAGTAAATGGCTCACAAATGGGGAGCTTGGATAGGCACCATTGACCTAGGTAAATAAGGTACTGTGCAGAAACCCTCTAGGCCCACATAATTACTGCAATTTCTCTTTAAATGTTCGACCAAGTATCATGGTCCCAGAGCTGTTATTAATGATCTCAACCTCTTGGGTTTTTTTTCCCTTCCTGTTTATGAAAGAGTTGCAGTTTTTTAGCTGCATAGTTCTTAAGAATTATTGCACTGTATTGGGTGATTTGAAAAATAATATTAGACATGGAGGGAATTCTTTAAAAACAGCTTCAAACTAACATGAGGACTTTTTTCCTTTTTTATCTGAACAAGGATGGGAGAGAAAGAACCAAGAATTGTTTTTGTAAAGAAATAGGCATCATCTTCCAGTATGCATCTCTCTGGAGGCTAATTCTTTAATTTTGTGGGCCCAGACTTTAGCAACATAGCTCCATGAATTTTTAACTTTTAGGCACATACATTTGTAATATGTTGATGTGTATATTGCACTAGATGATTTAAGATGACATGTAAGCACTGTGCTTACATGAGCAGGGACTTAAATTTGCAGTCTGGTGCAAGTTGGTCTGATCTGAGTTTATTTTTGGGAAGTATGAAGGTACTTTCTGGTGCAGTTAAAGTCAAAGTGAAATGATAGGGAAGCATCAGGGGCGAGTATGATTCAAGTCAATGTGGGGTTAGAAGGCACAGGCTTTTCAAAAAATCCCGTTGCTTTAATTCAATATATTGTTTGCAGAAAGTTCTTACAGACTGTGCATCCTTTTCTGCAAATTCTTGAACAATAATCTATCAAAAGTTCTTCTCTGAGTTCATCCAGTTCCTCTGCTGCCAAATACAGCTGTGCTTGGGCTTTGTCTCTGAAAACAGCAACCATCTGGTAAACAGCAGCTGTTTACCTGCTACCCATATGTGTTTCCCAAGCAATTAACAATTACAGTAAAAAATATATCTGTAGGGCTGAGAGCCAACAGACACTCAGCCACAAGCATCCTTCTTGTCAGAATCTGGGGTTTGGATCTGGTTTTGTTCCTACTAAATTGCCTCACAGTTAAGACAATGTTGGGCATCTTCCAGTGTATGCTTCATTTCTTTAGCGTGCTAAGCACTTACTAACAGAGGTGAAGCTTGCAGGTTCTGGCTTCCATCAGCACTTTTGCCAACTCAGGCTGATTAGAAAAATAAAAAATCATGAGACTGATATTAAAGTCAAACAATTTAATTTGCCTGCTGACTCTGGAAACTAAATGCATCATGACCATGAGGGCTTCTCTACAAATGCAAGTGCTGGGAATGTGTTTTATCTGATTTTTCTCCAATGACAGGCAAAGTAATAATTTTGTGGGTTTGGGAATGTGTGGTTTTCAGATGGATGAGGGTAAAAAAATTAAATCTTGAACAGCTTTTCAAGTGTCTTTAAGATGGTGATGTTTTGATACTATTGTAGTTATTCACTTTCTATGTAAGCAATGCACCAAGATAAGAAAGCATCTGTCTTCACTTCCCTGAGGGCACTGCAACACTTGGAAAATAAAATTCTGTTCCCCTACATCTGGCTAAGTATGTTGCATTTTGAGAACTTTTTTCCAAGTGATTATATAAACTTTGGGTGTCTGATAATCCTGGTTCCCATGTAACACAGAAAAATAAACTGTTGTCACAACCAAAATTTCCCAGATGTAAACTATGCAAAGAGGCACACGAGCAAACCCCTGGTTTCCCAGTTTTCTCTTCCTATTTTAATTGAATATTGAATGTCTAGATCCTGCTGGACTGCCTCCATGATCATGCTGAGACCTGCACAATAGTTTAATGGCCTTTAGTGACCAGGCACTGTCAAACTGCTTCAACCTGAAATGGAGATGTGTCATGTTACCTGCCTGTACTGAGACTATTTGTTGTGCTAGGTAGCATCTGCTTTATTACCTAGGACAACATAATCTGGGAAGGTCAGATGACATAATTGAAAAGTTATGAAAAAGCAGTTAAAACATCTTTGCATGAATCAGCATGTCAGTTGTGATGAAATACACATATTAATAAAAAATAGTTGTTATTTTATTCTAGTTTTGTTGCAAAGTCAAAATGATTCCTATAGAAGCTTGAAATAATGCAGGTGAAGTATCTGAAGAACTCCTGAAACTCTCTGCTGTTTGTAGTGGATGCTTCAAAGGATATGGAATGGGAAAACAGGGGCAAAGGTATATTTTGTAGACTGTTGTAATAAAAACGGAGACAGCAAGACCAGTGTATGCTGCTGAAAGAAAGGAGATCTGTGCAAAGAAAGAAACTGACAGAAGAAGTCTGAATTTTATGTGGCATGTATGGGAAAAGCCATGACATATTCCATTGTTTTGGATTTTGGTTTGGTGGATTTTTTGCTGTTGTTTCGGTTTTTGTTTGTTTGGTTTGTTTTTTTGTGTCTTTTTTTGGTGCTACGGTAAGGGAAACCAGATAGATAAAATATTGGAAAGAAGATGAGAGAAGGCAAAATCTATGTTTACTGACAACTAGCAGGAGGACTGATATTACAGCTGGGGATGGGGTCAGTGGCTCCCACCCAGGAAGAGGTGACCGGTCCAGGGAGATGGTCCCGAAAGGAATCGCCTTCCCGAGGTCCGGTGTCTTCCCTCAGCTGCTGGCAGGAGGGCCCTTGCAGAGGCTGTCAGCTCTTTAGTGATATCAGCTCGTGATTCCAGCTCAGCTCTGCAGGGCAGCCTCCAGGCCAAGCCAGACCAGAGAGAGAGACGAGAGGCCCGTGTGGCTGGTTCTGCATGAAGGTAGCTTTATTGTCGGTCCGTGCTCCAGCGAAGGGGAAAGCCAGGAACGAGAGCTCCCTCTGTCCCACAGGGGCAGAGGGCTTGCTTTTATAGGGATACAGGGGATGGGTGCCAGGGGGTAAGGGCCAATGGGTTACAAGGGATCTACATAGGGTCTCCTGGAGGATTCTGGGTCTGACTTTTCTCGCCGTGACTAAAGAAGTGATTGCCTTTCCAGGGAGTCCTGCTGGGCGATTATGCAATCTCAGCAGGCATCTCTCCAGGGCAGTGGCTGGGCATACCCTACAGACTGAGACTTGTACAGAAAGACTATGAGAATATTACAGCTTTGTGGGGTGAGGAAAATAATGTACTAGACTTGGGAGCATGAAGAAATAGAGAGCAGGTATAAGGACGTGAGTTATTGACATGATTTTATTTCTTTATAAGAAGCGGGTCCTCATTCTTAATAGTGTTTTAAATTCTATTTTTAACTCACATAATTTTCTATCATTAGGTGGGAAAATGTCAAACTAGAGTATGTTTAGGGAATTAATAATTTTGCTTTTACTACTACTACTAATTGGGTAAAGTAAACTACTCACATAAACACAGGGCTGGCCACTAGGCACACAGTCTGGAAGCCATAAATATGTGAAAGCTAAAGCTCACCTTGATTTCAGAGGTTATATAAATTTGGCACAGAAAGACAGAAATGAAATTGAAATGCAAGGCCAGTGGCACTGAGGCCTATCATTCATGAATCTATCTACTCTACACTCAGATTTCTTGATCGATAGGAAAATGCAGA
Source organism: Corvus cornix cornix (assembly GCF_000738735.6). Taxonomy (NCBI): domain Eukaryota; kingdom Metazoa; phylum Chordata; class Aves; order Passeriformes; family Corvidae; genus Corvus; species Corvus cornix. The sequence continues at coordinate 25,385,522 of NC_046357.1, read as the reverse complement.
TAAGAAAAGACTAAAAAGCTGACATATCATGCTCATAAAACTAAAGCATTAATACCTTTTTGAGTGTGAATGCCCTTAAAATTGAGTACAATAAGGAATCTAAATTGATTGGACATAGTAATGTTTTTTTAAATTTCATACTCGGAGATTGAAAGCTGGTGTCCATGTAGTGTTGGGACTTCCTAGTTTTCATGCTGCTAAATCTTGCTGGAGTACCTGATCTCTATTACAGTGAGCCACTGTAACTGCATGGAGAGCAAAAAACAGGGTCTAAAATTACACTAAGGCCCAGTGAATCAAAACAATTTGGAAGCACTTCAGTATGAATGGAAAAGTTGTCATGGGCATGTATTCAGCTGAGGAAGATAAACCAGCTACACATGGAGCTGATGAGCAACCTCCCTTTCCTTCATCTCCTCAGGATCCTCTCCACAGAAGGACACAACCCAATAATCCTCATGTCCCCTTGGGACTGGTGTCCACACAGCTATGGTTCAGATGGGACTGCTCTTGGAACATGCTGGTGGTGTGTGACTGGTCTGCTTCTGTCCTGGTTGCACCAGTAACAAGGTTTTCCACCTTGCTGTACACAAAGAGCAAATGTCTTTTGAACAAAGATAAGAGGGAGAAGTATCCTGAGTGCTTTCCCACAGCAATCTGTGGTTCCCAAATAATTTCCCATTGCTTTTAATTGTAAAGAAATTGAATGTTTATTCTCCTTGTAGTCTTATGATTCTCATGTCAGCCTTAAAACCAACCTTCTAGAAATACAAATGGAAGGTGTTAAAAGGCTTCACTTGCTGTTTAGTCTTCAGGGCTTTGGTTGCTCTCAGAAGGCTGCTAATTGCCATCAGACAGGGGTGTTTTGTCTGCACCAGGAAAGACACTTTTTGAAAACTCAGCACAAAACCTATCTGTTTGAAAATACCTGTGAAAGTACAACCATGCATTCTTGCATAGACCAGTGTAAGAAAAGTGAATGGTAGAAATGATTTTTGCTACAAACCACTGAAGTACAGAGACATTTATCAGGGTAGAAATCAATTGCAAGCAAACAGCCAGATCTTGGTATTAATTCAGTGACTCGTTCTTCACAATGTAGCCAAAGCTAAATTAAAAAGATATTTCAACATAGTCAGGATCACATCTTAGGGATTTTATGATAATGAGGAGGGTCCTTAGTTGGCAACTTTGTCTAATTGAAAAAACTTAATTTCAACTCTAGAGATAAAAATTAATTTGCATATTTCCCTTCTCCTCTAGACCCATTTGCAAAACATGAAGCATTGCAGTGCTTCTAAATCAGAGTCTACTTTTTTTATTACTGCTTTCAGAAATGAGAGTAGAAATAATAGAGCTGGCAGAGCTTCCAAGCAGTGCTATGCCATTGCTGTTCACTGCATCCACATAAATTACTGGTGGCTGTGAGGCAGCACAAATGGAACTACAGTTGTGACCCAGTAAAGATGAGGGGCAGAAATTCTTGAAGTACATAGGGATTTGGCTAGCCAGGTTCCTTAGGACTCAAAACCTTCAACTGGAAGCATCATCTCCAGTTCTTCCCAGTTATTACAACCTCCCATGAACATCTGTTAGAGCCTGGTTAAGACTGGATTAGCTGCATCTCTGCAGGAGTATTGTCTTTATTCAGTACCCATGAAGATCATGATGGCTTAAGCTACTGCAACAAAAAAGTTAAGATTGTGACTGTCTCCTACAGTTTCCCTATGTTTAAAATAAATTATTTTAGAAAATGTACAAAAAAGTAACTTTTTAACTAAGATTTTAAGTAAAAACTTGCTTTTTTTTTAGATTTGTGCAAAGGAAACTGACTTTCTTTCCTGATCTTGTTCTTATGCCTTTAGGAATGCTAGACCTGGAAGCTTTTCTTAACCTTAAGACAGATCCCTGCCTCTGCTACATCACAGCTGTGTCAGTAGAGGTGTGGGCACAAAATTCTCATCCTGACCAAGACCTATTGGCTTGACCTTTTACTGCCTTTTTACTGGTCTGTGCCTGGCCCTGGTCACTCTCTCTGGCCCCAAGCCTGACCTGGGATTGCCACTCTTCATCCTGACTTGTCACTGCTCATGTCAGCCAAAACAGGGCTCCTGGCTCTCCTGCCCTCATGCAGCTGCCAGCCCCTTCCCTGACACCTCTCAGGGAGAGAAGTCTTCTTGAAGTGGGGCCAGGAGCCAAGGGAGAAATTGTGGAGCTGAAAAAGGTATGTACATTTTGCCAAAAAATGTATAGGGCTCCTTCACTTCTGACTCTTACCCTTTGGAAAGCTTCGGGATAACTTTATGTGCCAAGAAATGATGTTGGTATTAGACTGAAGTGGCTCAGGAATGGAATCAGCTGTATTTATGAGAAAATACTGAAATGCTTGAACTATATCTACCTTGTATTAAATTAACTTAGTCCATTGAGAGCAAAATGCTCTTATTTGGGTTGTGGTGTTTTGGAGTTTTTCTGCCTTTTTCTGGTTTGGTTTTTGACTAAGGAAAATTCTGTAGAAAGCAGCAAGTTCTAGCTAACATTTCTACGGACACAACTGAACATAAAAATGCCATATAAATGTTAAGACTTAATAGTTTTCCACAGTTGAAGATGACTTTGGACAGGCAACGGACAAGCTAGAAGCTGAACCATGCATTTTTAATCCATACGCTTTCATTCCCTGTATCTGAAACATGGTTTGTGATAGTTTTATTCACAAAAGAACACTGGAACAGCAAGCTCCACTACAATCCCAGTGAGGCTTAATGGTGCAAGATAACACAATCTAAGATGATGTTTTTTCATCTTTATTTTTTGGTGGTGTTCAGGAAAGGCTGCAAAAACACTCTCAGACAAAGATGTTTCAGATCTACATGTTCTCATGATGAGGAAAGATTATGAAAACTTGAATTTGTTCTTTCTTTGGTAGGCAAAGCTGAGAGAAAATTTCTGAAAATTTGTCCCAGATTCATAAGTTCTACAGCCCTCTGAAGCATACTTTGGTGAAGATATATTTTGACTGGGAGGCACAACTGAACACCCACTGATCTGATGGGATTTGTGACAGCTTCAGTCCTCACAGCTATCCGGGCTGATGAGTTTTGTGAGGGAATCATGTCTCTCTGCCCACTCAGAGGTCTGAGTACTGTAATTTTGAGTAAGGCATCATTACCCTTTCCACACTTTTAAATTTTTCCTGTCTCTGTAAGAAACTCAGAATTCCCCGTCTCAAACATCCATATAATAATGGACATCTGCTTTACTACTGGAAATCTGTCCAATGCCCTTCAGCCCTTAATTTGCTGTTAAATCCCTCATTAGGTCACATTTCCTGTGCCTTTTATTTCTCTGTTTTGACACTTATATTTTGATACCTACAGTACCGTAACCTTTTAGAGTCCACTGCTAGGCTTTCAAATAATGTGTTCAAACAACATTTTTGCTTTCTTTTCGCTGAATATTCTTGAACTGCAGCTCTTCTGCGGCCTCGTATGTCTGTTCAGTCGCTCTTTCACACTGTTATCCTCCAAGGCCAGTCTTGCTGTCAAAAATGCCAATCTCTTTTGCATTCCATAAATTATCACCTGAATACTTTGCTTATTCCTTGCCATTACTACGCTTTGAGCTTTTTTCAGATAACTCCCTCCCTTACATAACTGTGCTGTAAGGTGCTATCCATGATTACTCATGCCTGAGCTTAATTTTCTCCTTCAATTAAAACCATTAAATTGGTCAGTCAGGAAATCTATTAATTATTTCTCCTAAACTCCAGCCAAGCTAGGCCTCTGAATATCAGTCAGTCAGAAAATATGTTAACTCCTGAATGTGCTGGAAATGTAACTTGCAAAGTTGGTAGTTACGTCACATGCCATCACTGCCTTTAGAATGAACATTAAAATTGAGCATACTTTAAAAGCTGGCTGTGGGTTTGGATAATACAGCATTTTTTCTGATGCCAAGGACTGTATGATGCTTGTGTTTCAGTGTCTGTAAGCTCACTGATGAGAGAAAGAGTTTGCCTTCTTTATGGGGAAAGCTTACTCTGAGACTGAAAAACAGATTAATACATAAGAAAGTTGTTTGTGAAAAGATGGAAGAAAATATGAGGAGAGGCAGAAAAGCCTGTTCTGGAATTGAAATGTGTTGAGCAGTTTGGGTCTCACTGATGACAGACATCAAAGCACTAGAGAATGAGAGCTGGGCCCTTGACAGATTCAGTCACTGGAGTTTGAATTGAAGGGAATAGCACTTTGTACTGATAACATTTCAATAAGGCTCCATAGAATGAAATTATGATGGTTTTTGTTTAAAATTATCAGAGACTGATACAAAACCTTAAAAATGACACCAGCTGGGTGGGGGGAAGAAACAGTTTCTTCTTTACTCTTAAGTGGAACCCTCAGAGCCAGCGAACTCTTGAGTTTGCTATATGTGGGGGACCAGCAAATGAAAATGGATCCTGGCCCGATACCCCCCACTCCTTGAGGCCCAGCCCTTTACCCACTGAGAATATGCAAAGGCATCTGAAGTATTTCACCGAATTTGAGGGGGACTTTTCACAGGTATAACTTGCACAGACTCTTTATGTCTGTGTGCATGCAAGTGTGAATCCTAGGTTCTTGTTAGATGTGTAGTCAAGTTAGTTCTGTACGTGAGTTACTGTCATGCTTACAGCAAACTACATAGAATCTACTGCTAAATTGCTTAAATTAGGCTGTCAATTCAGTGCTGTCAAAACCTTTAGGCCTAAACCATTCATCAGGTCCAGGGCTAGGTTTGGCAAGGAGCTCCACTCTGAACCTTATGACTCAAGAGGATCCCTTCATTGTTTCTATCCTTACCTTTTTACATTCTTACTTTTTTCCCATCCCCAACCTCCACCTAGATAAATTTTGGTTGATTTTAGATTTTCAATCTGATTGATTTTATATTTTTAGTCCTATTTTTCTCTGTATGCTTTAACCATCCAGTAAGTATAAGGGTGAACCTTATCAATGAACTTTGTGATTGTTTTTACTTTTATATTAATCCTTCTTTTGCCAATACCTGCAGGAACTCATGCCTTCTGATCAATGAATCAATAAGATTACACAGAAGTGTCTTACTGTTTAAAATACCCTGTGTTCACACATCTCACAACTTTGACATAATACCCTTCTTATACACTTTGCTTACTTACACATTCTACCTATTTATACATTTCACTTGCTTATCTTACACTACTTACACATATACATATCACTCTAATTATACATTTTCTTACTTATACTTTTTACAACTTATACATAACACAGTACTTATGCATTTTGCTCATACATTTTACCTACTTATACATTTTACTTATACATTCTACCTACTTTTACATACTACTCATACCTTTTACAACTTATCCCTAATACAGTACATATACATTTTGCAACTGCTGTGCATGAGATCACACATTGCTTGATTGGTCCCTCTATTTTGTCCATGAGCTCTGCATGCACTTTTCAGAAAATATGATTGGTTCTAACCCAGTGCAGGACAGTCCTTTTTTACCTATTCCTTGCTGTTTTGGTATTTAGTTTTTCAGCTTCTTCTTTCCCAATTCTTTTCCAATTCAGCACAGTTTACCTTTCAGTCCTTGATGAATTCCTGAGGGCTCTAACAGGTGGGGCTCCTGATCCAGGCAAGCAGCATTGAGATGATGACAGGAACAAAATCTATCCAGTGAGCAGCAGCCAAGTTAGTCCAGGAGATCCAAACAACAAGACAGCAAAGGACAGAGAGTAGGTATAAACCTATCCCACCTCCCCCTCGAGCCTTCAGACTGGAGCTTAAAAACCCTCCAGGGGCTGATCTGCTGCAGCTGAAGGTGGAAGGCCAGGTGAAGCCAGCAAGGGTAATTCCAGCCTGGTCCCACTCTGAGTGGTCTGGTAAAAATAACCAAAAATGGTTTGGCTGGGGCACACTGTCAAGGTTCAAATACCTTACAACAAATACCTTTGCTGGTGATTCTTTGAGTGACCTAAACCATTCATTTGCAACAGCTTGTAAACAATTTTGAGAATGGATGACAGATACAGAAAAGAAAAAGCAGCTTCTCCACTTCCTCTTGGGAAAAAAAGGGAAAGTAAATGTGTTTTCACTTACATACAGAACATTTTTCCACATAATTTCTGCTCCTTTATTATGAATGTTGCACACAGTATACTTAAGTTGTCAGAATGCTACACTGCATAAATAGGCTGTGTTTTAGGAAATTTCATTTCTACAGGAGAGGACATTATTTCCTCAAATGTCATGTGCCTTGTTGCTTCCTGCTGTGCCTTTCTAGGACCAGAAATTGCTGAAATGAACACTGGAAAGAAATGGGGCTTTTTCCCGGGTATTTAGCTTTAACTCATTCCTGTGGAGTCTTTTTTTTACTTTCCTTCTTACTCTAAAGACTGACACTTCACTGCAACTAAAGCAGTGCAAGAGATCCCTCACTGCTGATGACAAGCCTTGCTCCTTTTATACAAATACAGTGGTATATAGAGTCTTTGGAGACCTCTTGCTTTCACTGATCTTTCCTCCTCTGAACCAAGCCTTGCAATCATGTTTTAGGAGTATACAAAACCACCACCAAAAAAACCCCTTCACCTTGGGAAATTAATATTCTTGTTGGTCCAAGAGTAGCACATAAAATGCCTACAACTTTTCCTCACAGCACTTTCAATGACTTTCACTGTTTAACTGGCTCACAGTTGACATACCTGGTGTGGGCTTGTCTCTGATGATCAGGTTATCTCCAGCACACTACAGAGGATGCTTTTCATCTTCCTACATTGTCTCAGAGGGTAAAGAATTGCTCATTTCCAATGTCGGATCTGTGAGCGCTTTCTGGAGACTCACCTGAAGATGCAGCAGGATACGAAACTGAACACACAGCAATGAACTTCCCACTTTAAAATTAAACTGTTGAAGGTGACAGATGCATCATAAGGTGTGTAATGCACAGGAAGTGTTAATGGCCAACCCAATTATGTGTAGGGTTTTTGACTGGGGGTTATCGGTCTTTCTGTTGTGCTAAGTGTGAGTAGGGACAGAGAGATAACCACACCTCCTGGACTGAGGCTCATGAGGTAACTTTTTGTAGGACTTAATAATGGTTACACCAGCACTGTAGACAGGGATTGCTTGAGGAAATGGCAGTGCATTACATCAATCACAGAACTAAATTTCTCATTATTTTAGTTCTGCGTCTTCTTCTTACAGCCAGATTCCTTTTTCCCCTCCGTGGGTGGTATAGACTGGTCTTTAAATAGGTGTAGACAGAGAGATTCCTCAGGCATTTAGCTGATCTGCCACTGCATGGGTCAGGACTTTGTTCTGTAACAGCTCTACTGCCCTTTCACTAACCTACTGTTCCTTCTTCAGAGATACCTAATCTGGAAGTACTTGCCCTTGATTTGAAACTCTTTTCAAGCCTTTCCTGGTTTGACACAGATACTTTTTCTTTTGATCCTTGCAGTCAGGGTCAGAATCTCAGTCTCAGATATTAGTATCTCTGTAGATGTGGGCTGTTCCTAACTGGATTCACTGGAACACTGTACTGAGAAACTCACTGACTGTTAGTGTGTGTTAAACAGGCAGGAAGCCTGCTGGTAGAGAATCACCACTAATAAATTCCTTCACAGAATATTAAGAATAAAGGAAAGCCTTTGGAACTGGCTTATCTGCACTTGTCACAGTGCTAGAGTCCTCCTGCTATTATTTTCCTTTTGTGCAGTCTCACGTGACCCAGCTAGACAGATGTGATGTTATTAGAGACACTCATGTATCAACTGGCAGCCATCCTCCTTTTGATTTTATGTCTGTCAATAAAGTACTGTGGAGTTGCCTGCTATAACAATGTCAAAGAAAGAATGTCATCTCTCTCTATGTTTAGAGTGATTTTAAAGGATTCTGTCTTTACGTACAAGTCAATATAGTGAGGTATGGAAGATATTCTTCAAACATAGAACTGACCTCTTCTAATATTTTTCTTTGGGAAAGCATCTGTGAGATGAATTTTACGTGAAATTTCATTCTATGAAACCTTCAACATATATTTTCTACAAAGTTCTTTCTTTTTTCATGTCACTGTTTTTAAAAGTCTGCTTACTAGGATGATGTATAGATTGCTTATAAATGCTTTCCTGTATTTTATATGCTTTATAGGGACTATAGAGCTCTGGGGCCAAAAAATAAAAAAAAGGCTTTGATTTCTGCATTGCTCATTCCACATTATCCCTGTGCATGCAACACAAAATCATAAATATTGTATGAAACCTGATAGCTTTATTGAAGCAATGTGTTATGCCCCTTCTCTTTTGATTTCATCACATCGCATGGGGAAAGGACTGGCAAATGGCCTCAGTAGCATTATATTTCAAAGTCTTTATGGGCCCAGAATGGAATGATGCTCTAGACAGCCACAAGTTTTTGTTGTTTCTGTCAGAGACTGAAATATTATATTTTATGACTTAAACACTTTCTTAAAGGACTTTTAAAACTGTATTACAAAAGCTGCAGAGAAGATTACCACACCCTGAATGGGGCCCTGAGTGAGGCCTTAACACCACTCCCTGATGAAGATAAGATAAAGTAACAGCTCAGGGCTGGGGACGTTCACGGAGCACAGGCTTACCCGCCTCCAAACTGGAGAGACCAGCGCCCCAGGGCTATCAGCTGCCAGGATTGAACAGACCCTCACACCAAAGGGCAGGGGGAGGAGAGGCTTTGGGTATCTTGGAAAAGCCTCTGGTCAGAAGCTTATCCACAGCAGGAGGGGGTGACATGGCCCATCACAGGGCCCTCCCCCAAGGGGTCCCCAGACCCTGCACCAGAGCACCAGAGATGATGCAACAGACCCTCAGTGTTGCAAGGGACAGTGTCAAACCAGGCCCTGAAAGGGGAGACACGTGGGCGTTCCCACCTGGCCCGAAGTGTGTATTAATCCACGGAGTTCTGCACTCTTTGGCGTGTGGCGGCGTGTGGTGTGGCAGCATGTAGCGGCGTGGCCACAGCGGCAACAGGTACCCTCACCATGAGCAGACCAGATGGAGGGGAGCAACGAGACATCATTGGGACCCTCGGAGGGGTGATCTGCTTCCACCTAACCCCTGTCACCTCTCCCTGTCCCTCCACTCCCCCCCACACACTTCTTTTTCTATTTCTTTTCCTCTTTCCTCTTCCCTTCTCTTTGCCTCTTTCACTATTAAATAAAATACATCCATTTTTTGGCAACAGTATTTAATCTCGTTTGGTTTTAATCTTGTTTCTGGGAATATTTAGAACCTTCTTTCTGGTTTATGCTCAGAGACTTAGTTTGCTTTGCTTTCCTGGGTTTAATCCGGATTGTAACAATCTCTACAGTTAATTGGTATTCCACTGAGATGATGTCATTCCCATGCTTCTAGACCACTCGTTCAGCTGGTAACTTCTTGTACTCTGAGCTGGCCTTTTTAAGTGTCTCTTTTGCCTGAGGTACAGAAAAAGCACGGACTAGGATGTGTTAATGTCCCTGGCACTGGTCAATTTGTGTGTTCCTTGGATTGTTTGGTTTCTATGAAATTTGGTATCTCTCAACTCTTGTTGAAACTGAGGAAGAAACAGTATTCTCTGAATTTGATGCAGACAAAATGGGGGAAGGAAGAATGAAAAATCAATATGAAAAATTATTTTCATTTAGCACCTCAGTTGTCTGACAAGACCATTACACTTTCTGTTTTCATTTCTCCCTTAGTCTATTGAGTGCTGAATTGTCAATTTATAGCTGGAGAGGTGGTGTATTTATTCCCTTCCTGCATCATATAATTCACAGTGAAATCCATTTCTGAAATAAAAAATTGCTGAGAGTGTGATATGAATAAGACTGGATTTAACAATTAAAATCCCTCCAAATAATGAATTTTAACTTCTATTGCAGCCTTATGAATGAGAGTGGAAATGCTACTAGTTTAATATCATCCAAATTCTATGAATTTTAATGGTGTATTATGTCAGTCATTTTATATCTGAGTCTAACTAGCAGTTGGACACCATTATTATAATGATCTCCTATAACTGGTAAGCTGGAAGTGGGAGTACTTAACAGCTGGATAGAATGCATGAGGCCTGAGAATAAGTGTTTCTTAAAGAGTTCTCTTCAATCTTTAAATTACAGCCCAGGATCCTGACAATATGTCTTGAACTAGTCACGAATCACCAGTTCATCACCACGTCATTTTCTTCCACTTTATCACTGGAAAAGATTAATTATTTGAGCAGAGAGCAATGCTTAAAAATGTTTGGATATTATGCTAGAAAACTGTGCCTAGCCATCCAAAATACCTAGAGGAGTTGATTCTGTAAATTCCAAGTAAAGTAAAAGGTGAGTTGGTTCATAATATGCCTCAGTAGAGAGAAAATACTGATGTGTGATTTTTTTTATCTTACAAGAAGGAAACTCTTGTGGTTGTTTCTGGTTTTGATTTTTTTTTTTTTTTTCAGAGAAACTCTCAGGTATCCAAGTTTAGTGGCTCCAGTTGTGATGGAGACTAATCATTATAGACTCATTTTCCTGCCATATGGCCAACTGAACCAAACTAAATGCAGTGATGTTTTTCTACTGGTTTATTTTCCTTTGGCTAGACCTTGTGAAACCTGTCGACAGTCTGTCTTTCCTCCTCTCCTCCCTCAGTGGATATAAATAGAGGGGATTTGTATTTTTTCTATTGCCTTTTACTATTTTACACATAATTTTCACAGCTATTTTTATGTTCATTATACACACCTACCTATGAACACCTGAATATTTGATTAGTGTTTTATTACCGCAGGCCTGGGCCCTAGGGTATATCACCGTGTCCCGCAGCCATAGGGAGGAGGAGGAGGAGGAGAAGCTCCAGCAGGCAGGAATTGTGCAGCAAGATTGATCTATTTAATTATTTTACAAACTCTTTTATAGACATTTTTCTTCATAGTCTAATTGGACAAGGATCAGCCACCCCTTGGGGGTGATTGGCCAAAATCCTAAAACATCCATTATCAAAATATTCTCTACTATACCATAAACAAGACTTTCCAAGGTTGCAGGTGGCTTGGTGGTTTACATTCCCTGGTACCTCTTCTGTGAGAGAGAAAAGTCTCTCACAGACTTAGAAAATAACAGGAAGTCCTCACTAACAGCATTTTTGTACCTACAGTGTTTTGACTCAGAAGATTAATTTCTAGTAATGATACTTATCAAGAGGACAGGTAAATTAGGATTTAGTTTATGTCATTGTTGGCATCACAAACTTACTGCAACTGTGAAGAAAAAGAACAGGATGATATTAAAAAGGATGAACATATGGGGTGCTGGAGGCATTACAGGCAGTCTGTAATGGAGCCACAGTGTAGAATTTACAGCCACGAAGAAACATGTCTGCACCTCCTATGAAAAGGTGATGTGGGCCTTAACAAGCTGGAGGAGTAGCTGAATTTTTTGCAAAAATAAGTTGCAAATGGAAAAAAGAAAGCTCAAGCAGTGAAACCTTTAATGGAAGTGACTGCTCCTCTGGAAATGGCTACATGATTTCACTGAAAAATTTTAAAAGGAACTTATTTTTTGCAGATTCATTTGTTTTCACAGAGTTTAGCTGCCCTATTTCTTTACTGATAGAATCTTAAATCTATCTTGAAGTATTAGATCCATACCATTGTGGCATTTATTAACTTGACCAGAAGAAGGAAAGTAGACTGCATTGCTATACCAAGATTTTAGTGATTTTCTGTCTTTTATTCTCCTCTCACTGTTATGGGGACTAATTACTGAAAGCATGCTGCTTTTACTGGGCTCTCTCAAGGCAAGCCAATTACATGGCTCTAATTAAGTGATTTGTTATGCAGACTTAACTTTTCCAATTTCATAAAAAGTGGCTTTATACTGTCTTGAGAAAGAGAAAGGGGGTACTTCTAACATAAGTAGCAAGAAACTTCAAATCCTGATTTTGCCTCCAGAGGAAAAAAATGAGAACATAAAATACTTCACTGATATTTTTCTTCCTGAAGAGAGTAGGATGATGACAGTATCCTGATGTTCTCTTCTCACATTTTTCACATAGTAAATTCTAATCTCTCTCAATGGAGGAGCTTACAGGAACACAGCATAGTAAGAGATACTTAAATGAGCTTTAAGCCAGGTGGCATTCTTAAGAATGAGCTATTTGTGCCATCTTTAAGAAATTAGCTATTAATCTCAATTTATTTTCTAGTAGATGGCCTTACCTGCAAACCACAACTGCATTTGACATCATGTGCAAGAATTACTCCTAAAAAAGACTGGGATGTGAAATAGTGTTATTATGTGATGCATTTCCTCCACATTTTGAAAGCCTGGGGAAAATTAAAATAGATGTTTGTTTTGTTTTTGTTTTTTTTAAACAGCTTTCACATCAGTGAGGAATATCTAACGATTGTGTATGAAATGATATTATCATTGCTGTAAGCAACTTATTCAAATCCATTTCTGTAATTAACAAGGTTTAAAATGAAATTGTGTTCTTTAGAAATGGATGATATGATAGGATATAGCTACAGCTTCCACATCAACACACGTCCCTGTAATGCCTTTATTAACACATTCATAATTTGACTTACATTCAATATATATATTCAATATATAGTTTGCAATATAGCTGGTCTTGTCTCAAATTATTGCACACTGATGTTGCAGCATTAAAGACATTAAGAAATTAAGGTACAGGCTGGAATTTACTGTTAAATGTAAGTATTTGATGTGTTAACTCCATTAAAGTGATCCCATACTTACCATATGGATGTAGTTTTTTCTCTTTGCAAAAGATCTCAGCTTGCATAATGTTTTCAAATGCTTCAGATGTTCAGTTCTTGGTGTACAATTTTTTTTTTTTAGTATATCTGAAAGATGCCTCACAAATTTATATGTAATGATACTTATTGTTGGTATAAGAAAATCGCAATCAGTATGTATTTATCCATTCTTCCTTGGAACTGGAGAGAAAAGTAAACAAGTATTCTGGAAAAATAATGATTTATGCTGGCTGATGTATGATCTGTGACATGAGCATTGGCACTCAGACTTTTTAAAATACTCAGGATTCATTTTCTTTAAAGACAGATTAGAAACAGCTCATCTTAATGGGGAAAAACTTGGGAAAGAATGCTTCGATATTTTAATAAGTTCATATAATTTATTTCCATTTGTCCTCGTTTTCCTTTTACACATCATATCCTTTCTTTCCCAAACTAAAAATGTTCTGCTTTTTGAGCTATTTGGTATTAAAGTGGAGGTATTTCATCATCCAGATAAAGATCTATAAATATGTACTATAACTAGTGATAGTATTTACCAGGCACTGATCATCATTTTTCCTGAGGTAAAACAGTAATCAAAATGTTTTAACAGCCCAGTCAGTTTATTAATTTAATGTTACATTGACCTGCCAATCAAAAATTTGATGAATGATGTTACCTAAATTCAATGGGTATCCATAAAAACGGAAGTGGTTTTAAGAAAAGAAGGGAGAGAGAAAAATGTATCTAAAAAAAATTGGAATTATGAGGAAAACTGCAATAGAAATATAGGCTGTAAATGATAATGTTTTGAATATTATGCTGAACTGGCATCTTCCCTACAGACACCTCAAGGGACGTTCTACCTGAACTCTAAATCTATGGAAGCAGTTGGATCCCATCACTTCATTATGTTTAGAGACAAGAAACCTAAATTAATTTTTTTGTCCCTTTTTGGAAAGTTTTTGTTTGGGGAAAAAACCTTTAAACCTTGCTAACCTTTAAAAAAGGTCTCCTTCACCTCTAGTGTTCAGATGGTTTTAGAGAAATCCTATTGAACAAGTGCTAAAATTCATCATATATTGTTCTAGTGAATGCTTCTAGGTAACGGAGTGAAAATCCTGATGCTACACCCCTGTGAAGCTTTGAAATCCCTCTCTTTGCAGTGGATAATATTTGAACCTTTCTGTTTTTTGATTTAATAATCCAAACATAGTGTTGGTAGGGTTTCATAAATGGTACTTGGATACCTAACCTTAAGCATTTAACATCCAATGGGACCAATGTAGAACCATTCTTACTGTCACTTTTCATTCTCACCTTGCTCAGCAGCAGATGCATTGACAGGATTAGAAATAACAAATTAAGTAAACTTTGTATTTTTTACAAGGAATCAAAACTGATGTTATGACCCCCTTCACAAAAGGAATCAATTTGATTGCAAATGAGTATGACCTAAAGACAGCTTCCCTTGCCAATTTATATTGCTTTAAATTATTATGTAATATGGTTGTAGATGTTGAATTTCCTCTGGTATTGGATGAGAAAAACCACTTTTTTTCTTACGTACTCCTTCAGAGAGGTTTTGTTTCACCATTGGAACAAAACTGGTACTTCTTATGTAGAGAAAGATGAATTTCTCTGAAATTACACTTCTCTGCTGGGAAATCTGAAATAAGGTCCTTGATGAACTGCTCATCGTCCCACACGTGTGCTCTGGTGCAAGAAAGGCTGGTGGCATTTGCAGCAATCTATCTGTGTTTGCACGCTAATTCTGTCGAGTTCTCTTACCATCTGTTTCTTGCAAGAAATCAGGCTGACTGGTCCTGGGGTTTTTTCCACACTTGCTAGAACAGTAAATCTTGGCACTGCAAATGCTTTTGTTGTCTGGTAGCTTTCCATTTTACATGGCTACACCCACGACTTGCAAGTCCTAGCGTATGGGCCAGCATGGCAGTTGTGACCATCAGCTTGCTGCTTTAATTATAGTAACTTTTATCTCACTCTTGGAATGAGAACGTTAGTGGATCATGCATGGGGTCCAGCCAACTAGCTGAACAAAATTCAGATGCTTTTACCTCATATATTAGTATCATTTTAAATTCATAGAAAGCATAACTTACAAGAGCCACAGTACATATGTACAGTGACTATTCTGCCTGAAGTATCTACAGAAATGGCAATGTAAATGTCAGATGACTTTTTACTCACTATAACAAATGGCTTTAACAAGTGTGTTCGTGTGTTTTGTGGCTAATTTTTTTTCTTTAATTTTGTGCTGTGAGGGAATGAAACCAAAGAAATTGGTGTCAATGTCCCTTCTGCGACTGCAGGGATCCCCAGACATCAAGCCCCAGAAAAGTGTATCTTTACTCTTACTAATTAGATCAACCTTGGATTTATCCCTCACTTACAAACTATATGAAAACTACGAAGCCAAGATTAGGGGATGCTAGATGTAAGTAATGGCCTTATTCCAGTAACTACATCTGTGTGCACTTTGTAAGCTTGCAGAATTATTCAAGAGAGCTTAAAGAATTAAACAGATTTTGTGTTTCCTACCTCCTCCTACAAAACCCCTGATGTTTCGGGTAGTTCGGTGTCTCTGCTTTATGGTAAGGACAAGAGAGCACCTAATCAACAGCACATTGCTATGGCATTTTTCCAACAGGCAAAAATATTCCTGTCTTCTGTTCAAGATTCTAAATAAATAAAATCAGAAAAAATATGGGTTTTTCAGAGATGTTAGGAGGAAAAACAAATTTGTGAGAGTACAAACTGTCTTATCACTTGATTGTACATGGGTTTTGCCAAACCATCTGCTTGGAGAAAGATTCACTTTATTTGGGAGGTAGTTTTCAAAACTATTTATTGGAAAGAAGACGTGATTTACAAGCTGAATGTTTCAATGAGAATATTAAAAAGCTCTCTATTTTCTTCCCTCAGGAAGATTTGGTAAAATTGTAGCAGGAGATGAAATGGAAATGTTTTGTACTACCTCAGAAAGTAAGGAACTGCTGTGCCTGAAACTCTTAGAGCAAGGAGAAGTTCAAAAGGCTTTGTGCAGACTTTCTGAAAGGATGTATCTTAAAAATCACAATACATTAAAACAATATTCAATACAGTGATCTCAGAGTTCTTAGGCAAGAGAGTGGATCAATGTGAGGCACGACGAAACCATGAGATATGAATTCTGCTGTTTTGAGAAAAAAAGACACGCTCCTCATTGCAAAGGGAGCATTCTTCCAACAAAGGAAGTCTGACTGCAGCTTCTCTGGAGTGGATGGGATTTCAGCTACAGGATATAGAAGCAGTTCTGAAACTCTCACCCCCCTCTTCAGCCTGAGAAGAACAAAGTCCACCCTTTGTGAGGGTACAAAACAGGTGAAAGGTCTGACTGGAGGCAAATCAAAGTGACTAGACAAAAGTGACTGATTTTTCAATTGTTGTTATGATTATTCGCTGTTTTTTATTTAGAAACTCACTGCAGCCTGTAACAAGAAATAGGTATTTTTTAGGCACTTCAGGAACTCAGTTTAGTGCTTCTGAATTGCCATTATCTGCAGAAGGCGTCTGAGAAAACTACCTTCATAGGAGGAATTTGGGCTTTGTCATAAATGATAACTGTGCTTGAAGAGAGATTACTATAAGCAGCTTACTGCTGGCTGTGGTATGGTTAAGCAGAACAGAAAAAAATCACCAACTAAAAATAAGTTTGATAAAGTAAAATGCACCGACAAATGGCTGGATTTTTGTGTATGTGTAACCTCAGCTTGAAAAATAAGGGTTGTATCAACCAGGGCAGTTCGTAAAACACTGCACTCTTTTCAAGCTGTTGGATTTATGTTTCTATCCTCTATTCTCCATCCAGAGAGATGGAGAAACAGTAGTCAAGCATAACTTCAAAACTGACAGGTGGAAAACCAACAGACTGTGAAAATATAAGCAACTTCATGATTCCACTAGTAGGATAATAGAAATTTGGGAGATAAGAATTTGTATAGCTGACATTACCACTGTTACAGCTTAATATAACCAAAAAAAAAGGCAAGTTTTATGGAAAAACACTTGGGAAGAAATGTATTTTAGCTACTCTAAAATCAGGCCACTTGACTGTATGAGATTCTCAAGGCAGTTGATTTTATATTCTCTCAGTGCTTGTGTCTGAGAGCAAAATAAGTGAACTACCTGGGCTTGTTTAGCAATAAATTGAAACTTGCTTGGTTTAGCATCAACTAGTGTGGCAGAGAGCAGCTAAATATTCTTGTGGGAAAATGAGGAATCTGGGCTACAGAGTCCCTCATTCCTTAAGTATTAATAACTATTCAGAGTGAGATTTTTCAGTAGAGAAATATGCATCCTGAAAATGCTCCCTCTCTCATCACAGACAGTGCTGTGTACGGTGCTGGAACTGTATCATGCTTAGTAATGTTATTTTTTTTTCTCTCTTTTAAGTTATTTATTTGTGCAGTTCAGGCAAACCTATCAAAAATTAACACCAAATGTTAAAAATTTGATTATAAATTTTAAAATTAAAAAATAATTTTAAATTTAAGTTTTAAAAAAGAGAAATCTATATACTGTGTTTGAATTTTGCCCATCTATTTCTACAAGGAATTGAAATACTGCAGAAGAAATATTTCAATTATTTTATGATAGCTCTATCTCACTTCTGTGAGAGCACAGTTCCCCCTTTTTTCTTTTAAGGTGAGGGTTCAATGACTTTTTGTCAGGGTTTTCAATTTTGTTTACTTCAGTTGGCTTCGGTTGTGTTGTTTTGAGACAACATCTTTGAAAACTTTGAAACACTGTCCCCCACAGTAAACTCCTGGAAAAGCTGGCAGCCCATGGCTTGGACAGGTGTACTCTTTGCTGGGTTAAGAACTGGCTGGATGGCCACGCCCAGAGAGTGCTGGTGAACAGTGCTGCATCCAGTTGGTGGCCAGTCACTGGTGGTGTCACTCAGGGATCTGTGCTGGGGCCAGTTTTGTGTAATATTTTTTTTTGATGACATGGATGAGGGTATTTGAGTCTACTCTGAGTAAATTTGCAGATGACACTAAGCTGGGAGCGTGTGTTGATCTGTTGGAAGGTGGGAGGGCTCTGCAAAGAGACCTGGAACGGTTGGATAGATGGGCAGAGTCCCAGTAAGATGAAGTCTAACAAGACCAAGTGCCAAGTCCTGCATTTTGGCCACAATAACCCCCAGCAACGCTATAGGCTGGGGACAGTGTGGCTGGACAGCGCCCAGGCAGAAAGGGACCTGGGGGTACTGGTTGACAGCTGGCTGAACATGAGCCAGCAGTGTGTCCAGGTGGCCAAGGCGGCCAACGACATCCTGGCCTGTATCAGGAATAGTGTGGCCAGCAGACCAGGGAAGTCATTCTTCTCTGTACTTGGCACTGGTGAGGCCGCACCTCGAGTACCGTGTCCAGTTCTGGGCCCGTCAGTTCAGGAGGGACGTTGAGACAACGCTTGAAGGCGTCCAAAGGAGGGCAACAAGGCTGGTGAAGGGCTTGGAACACAAGCCCTGTGAGGAACGACTGAGGTTGTTTAGCCTGGAGAAAAGAAGACTCAGAGGTGACCTTATCACTCTCTACAACTACCTGAAAGGTGTCAGGTGGGGGTTGGTCTTTCCTCCCTGGCAACTACTGACAGGACAAGAGGACATGGTCTTAAACTGCACCAAGGGAAATTTAGGTTGGATGTTAGGAAAAAGTTTTTTACTGAAAGAGTGATAAAGTTCTGGAATTGTCTGCCTGGGGAGGTGGTCAAGTCACCATCCCTGGATGTGTTTAAAAAAAGACTGGATGTGGCACTCAGTGCCATGGTTTAGTTGAGGGGGTCTTAGGGCATGGGTTGGACTCGGTGATCTTGAAGGTCTCTTCCAGCCTGGTGATTCTGTGATTCTGTGAAAAAAACCCTTTGAAAGTAGTCAGTTACTTATATAGAAAATACCACTGAATTGTTTTGAATATCACTGAATCATTTTGATCAGTTTCATAAAATCCTCGATTGGGAATTAAAATGTTAATTCTCTCTTGTGAAAGGAAATTAAATTGCTATTATCTCATTAAGAAGCTGATGAAGGTTTTCTGAGTATTTCAAAGTAATTGTGTCTTAAAACCCTACATGCTTCACATGCAAGAAGAATATGAATTTAAACTTATCAGTTTGACTGAAATTTTGTAAGAACAACATCAGTGGTGTTCAGTAAATATGACAATTCATTTAAAATGCTAATTGAATTTGGAGAAATACCAGTCAAATAAATATATAAGCAGTACTCTGCAGAAAAGAAAATAAGAAAAAATAAAATCCAGAAGCAGCACAGCTTTTTAAATTGTAATTTTAACTTTTTCAGTGGTGGTTTTTAAGTATTTTTTTAAACTAAAATTTCCATTTTAGAAAAATGTGCATTTTCCTTCCCTGGAGTTCCTTCTTTTGTGTGGAAGTGATTTCACTGCACTCAAACATGTCTAGTAAGGTGAAATCACTCAGATATTCTAAAATCAAAGTTTAACCTTGAGCTCCGCACAGAAAAACTCTGCCTTGCTCTGAGGTTTTGTGTGTGTATGTGCATGTCTTTGTTCATTTCTTTAGAGAAAATAAGCATGTTACACCAAACAGAAAAGCCCATGTATTAATTATGAGTTTCTGATTTGATTCAGCAAATATCCATTGCTGAATACTGGATTTGGATTAATATCCCAGAGACCTACCCCCTCACAGAATTTAAATGGAAAATAACAATTGGTGATTTGTAACTCTGAATTATCACTGAATTAATTGCCTTCATACCACAATTGTCTTACACTGCTCCAGTTGATTTCTCCAGTTCCCCAGCAACTCTGGAAATGTCCAAATATCCCTTTATATCCTGCCAATAAAACCCTTTTCTCTCTCTGTCCTTCTTTCCTATGGCAAGTCCAGGGTAACCACTAATGTGGAGAGAGGTTGTTCTTGCAGTAGTCAGCCAACGTGCAGAACAAAGGAGAGCATCTGGATTACAAATGTCTGGAAGTTCTTTCCAATTTAAATTATTCTATGATTGTGTGATATATTTACAAGCCTTTCATTAAAACTGTATTATACCTCATTGGTACTTGGGTAAAAAAGGTATTAAAGATTCCAGATTAATCAAACAACAAACATTAACATCTCTGCAGAAGGAAAATGTGGGAAAATACAGAGTAGACAGTTGTCACAAATCTCTGAGATTCTGAGGTCACTGCTTTATGTCTTAGAAGTAGGGAAAAGACATATTCCAGCAATGGGATTTCATGTTTAGTTTTAGGGCATGTGTTTTATTTCTAGTTCTTTAGAACAATTTAAAATACATAAGGGAAAAGGAAGTTTTCTAAGAAACTTAGATTTAGTTGTAACTCTGTTGCTAGCTAGTATTTTTCAATTAGGCCCTTTCTTTTTCACTGTTGTTAGTAATATTGTGGTACTCAGCAGTGGCAGCCATCCATAACGGATAGATGACACCATCTGCTGTCCTGTGCCAAAATGTAAATGTGAACTAAGGATTAACCAGTTTGGAAAAATGGACTCTAAGAGCAATACCTGATGCCCATTCATCAAGACCAGTTCACAAGGAGTCCAGTGATCTCTCAGGGGTACAATGAAAATATCTCAATACAATTTTTTATATAGGTAGTACTATCTAAAAATGTTGTACCCTGGAGCCTATAACAACCTAGTTATTCCCTGAGAGATGCAGTCGGCCTCAAGAAAATAACATATCTAACACTGGTGATCTGAATGTGAAAGAGAATGTGAAAGAAAGCACTAAGCTGAACATTAATAGGTTCATCCAGCTGTCTCCATGGTGGCAGCTGGGATGCAATCTTGCTTAAAGTCTGTCCAGGTAGAACAATATTCACTCACAGTAACTGAGTGATGAACAAAGAAGAGCTTTGCCAAAGCCTTCTTTAGCAGCTTCCTGAGCCTCTGACAGGGCTGAAGGCTGTTCTGAAAAAGAGTCTAGAAAGGAAGCCAAGGCCAATGAGATTGAGAGAATGGTACCCAGTGGGAGGCAGTGGAAAAAAACCTGATAACATTGCCACAGTGTTCCTAAGATGCATACAGAGAACGAAAATCTGAAGTCTAGAACTGGAGACTTAGCAGAACTTCAAAACCACCAGCCTACTCTTAAAACAGCTTTGCATTTGAAAGCCTATCACTTATCTGCTTAAAGTGTCTGACTTTGGCAGTTGTTTAAAATTAACCCCAGATAAACCTGTCCCCTGATATTGTGCAGAGTATGTCACCAAGGTCTGTTGTACAATGCTTTTCCAGCCATTCTTGTGTCTGTTTATGTCTCCCAGGAATTTTGATATTTTTATTATTATTTATTTTGTAGGACTTTCTTCCGGTTTATTTCTGTTTGAAATTTATATCTGTTGGCCTGGTTGAAAGCTGGTTTCTAAACCCTTTAGGAAGGCAGAGCATACTCCCAGTCCTTCTCCAGGTAGAGGTACAACACGTTCAGGAAGCCTGGAAAGCCAATTATATCCTGGGCTGTATAAAAAGAAGGCTGTCCAGCAGGTCGAGAGAGGTAGTTCTCCCCCTCTGCTCTTATGAACCTCTGCCTGTAGAGCTGCATCCAGCTCTGGGGTCCTCACCACAAAAATGATGTGGGTCTGCTATGGAGACAGGCTGAAAGAACTGAAAAAGAGAAAAAAAAAATAATATATGGCAATGAAGTTGTCCATTGTCCATCTTCTGGTCAATTTTTCTTTACTGAATTAAAATAGTTGCTGGTCTTCTTTTACTTTAAAATGTTTTAAAAGAATAAGATTTGGAAAATAACTTTTTTTCCTCCTTCTTGAAAAGGAGATTTGTTTATCTCTCATTACAAGGCAATGTGGCTTTCCTCTCATATAATTGAACCATAAAATAGATCTCTCTGCTGTTAAATCTCTGGGTCCCCATTAATCTTGGTCATCTGTTATCCATGAGATATATGATTCTCATTCAGCACTATTATACTGGTTTCTTTTCCAACAAGTCATTTTTATTCTACTCTCCTGGGATAGTGTATATACTTGACATATAATTTCAGTAAATTCCCTGAAGCTGGGAAACTCCAGCTTTTTTATTAATAGGAAATGAAGAGTATTGCTTATAAAGTATTTTTCCAAGATTTAACAATGGTTGGAGTCAGACTTATTACTTTCTACTTCAATAATATTATCAATAACACTAAATCTGTGCTGAAACAATTTTATTTGATTGGGACATAGAGATAAAATTATGATTCAGGATCAAGTTTGCACTAGACCTTGCTTGTCTGCCAGTAAATTTAATCTCTGCAGGTTGCCTTTGCTGACATCATGCAGCACAGAGAAACCGCAGCAGAGCAGATGTGCCAGTGGCTGGGCAGAGAGGAGCACTGGAGGCAGGCTGAGGGCATGGTCCTGTGTGGAGACCAGCTGCCTCTGCTGCCCACTCTGCCTTTGGCATCTGCTGCCCTGCAGGGAGAAAGCACCACCCAGAGACTGTGTGAGGGAAAGAACAATTTATTTCCTTTTCCTTCAGTAAAGAGTTGCAAGAGCCCTTCTAGAGCTGCCGGTGCATTGGTCTCTTGCAGGGCTGGGGAGAGTCCTGGGGGCTGGGGGCCCTTCTCTTAACGGGGTGCAAGGGTCCCCATGGCAATCGGTCCCAGCCCAGGACAGGGGTGCAGGGGCTGAAGCTGCTGCCCTGGGCAGAGAGATCTGCCGCTGTCACCACCTCCTGCACTGTCTCCTTCTGGGGCCTGTCCCACTCCATGGGGACAGGTGCAGGTGGGGGGTGTCTGGGACCCCCGGGGAAGGCAGCCTCCAATATGCTGGCTTCCTCCTCCATGTCAGAGCCTTTGGGGCCACTGGCAGGAGCTCCCATCCAGGAGCTGCTGGTCCTGGAGATGCTGGAGCTGGAGCTGGAGCCGGTGGAGCTGGAGCTGGAGCTGGCACTGGCCACAGGGCCGTTCTTCTCATCCCTGATGGCACCAGAACGCAGCAGCCTCTGGGCCTCCTCGCGGCACTGGCCCACAATGATGCTGATGATGCCATGGACCAGTGGTGCCGTGTGTTGCTCGAGGACAGGCTGCAGAACCTCAACCAGCATGTCAGCATTCAGCCCGTTGACGCACAGGTTGTGCAGGATGGAGCTCTCTGCAGCCTCAACCAGCCACCACCAGCGCCAGAATATCCCCTCCAGCCTCTGGCGCAGCCAGGGCCGCACGGGCTCCAGCAGCTGCGGTTGTCCATGGAAAAGTCCAGCCCACACCTCGGGCAGGAGGCCACCCAGGAACTCCAGCCCCGAGAGGCCCTGCTCGGTGTCCCCTGTGGAGGAGCTGGACGGGGCACCACAGGGCCATGGGGGCTGTTCTCACCCAGGTGGCCGGGAGCTCTCCCTGCCTGGCTGGTGGCCACTGGCAGCTGCTTGGGGGCGGTGTTGGCTGTCTCCAGATACTCGTCTGTGTGGTCAGAAAGCCTGACAGTCTTTATCGGTGTCCTGCAGAGTGGGCATGAGGGATTTCTGTGTGCCCACCACAGGATGCAGCCCAGGCAGAAGCGGTGGCAGCAGGGCAGAGCAGAAGTCACATCCTTCCGAGAGTGCTGGCAGATGGGGCAGTTGCCATCTGTCTCTGTGGCCATGTCTGGGCCCCACGTTGCCCGGCTGCCCCAGCCAGGCAGGGCTGGGAAACAGGAGTGACAGCTCCGGGACTGGCACCGAGATCTGCCAAGAACAGGCCGCACCCAGCACCAGAGAAGCCTGGCTTGATCCTCTCGGCCTTGCAGTCTTGCTTGGTAGGAGTTCAGCCTGGAGCCAGAGTGGCCCTGCCAATGTCTGAATGTAAGCAGTGAGGGACACAATGTCACAATCCATCCCCCTGTGATGTCCCAGTCCACTGCTCTCTGACACCAGCCTCCACCCCCACTGACAGAACAAAAGGCATTCCACCTCCTTGGAACCCCAAAATAAGCAGTGAGGGACGTGAGGTCACAATCCAGCTCTCGGTGATGTCACCATCTGCACTTCAGATTCCTCCACCCTGTGATGACACAGCAGGCCTTCCATCCCTGGAGATACACGTTGTCAGGAGAAAAAAGGAAATACTGTTCCCTAGTTTCAATTTCTACATTTCCGTGTTGCTCTCCCTCAGCCACCTGCATCACACGTCCTTGGCCCCGTCTCTAATCCCGGCTCCTGACACCTGCCATGGTTCCCTGGGGACAGTGAGATGCCATCACACCCGAGCGTTTCAGGCCAGGCCCTGCACAAGTTTTTTCCCTTTGGTTTAAAAGTCAGAGTTTGTCCTCTCTGCAGCCCTCCTAGATCAGGGGTGATGGGCACAAGGACACTTTGCATCTGTGTTTAGGGCTGTGGCACTGTTCTGCCTTGCTTGCCCAGTAAAATGGGTCCCCTTAGTGCTGTCTAGTGGGGCTCCAAAGCCAGGGAGGAATTCTCTCTGCCTTTTGTTTCGACACCAGTTCTTTCACCTGCACAATGACAAGGCCAGGCCTCCATCCTGGGAGCACTCCTGAGGTGACAAGGGCACACTCCAAAAGACAGCATGTGGGCCCCTGAGCTAAGGAAATCTGCAAATATACAGATGGTTCCCCAGGGCAGGGGTGCAGCTCTACTTTTCTCCTCCTGCCTCCCATGGCTTTGGTGAGTTGTCTTCACCACCTGAATCCTGAAAACTGGGAAGGGCACTGTGCCTGCAAGGTGCAGTCTGACACTTCATTGCTGACCAAGCAAAAGCCCCTTCATATTGTTCAAGCTACAGAACTGTGGGAATAAATAAAAATGTGTCCGAATCAGTGCAGCCAGGTTCCCAGCAGGGCCTTATAGGCCTTCTGCATGACTGTGGGACAGTTCATGGGAATTGATGGAGTGAGCAACAGCTGGAAGCTTGGCTGGGGGAGAAGGTTGCTGCAGTTGAATGCCCAGCTCCAATGCTGCTGCTGATCCCAAAATGGGAAGTGCTGTTGACTTTCTTGAGGGACAAGAGGCCATGCAGAGAGATCCAGAGTGGAGCATTCGTAAACCATTTTGTGTTGAGACCAGCTACCCCTACTGCCCACTCTGCCTTTGGCATCTGCCGCCCTGCAGGTGCTTGGCAGCAGCAGCTCTCCTGTGGGAAAAAAGGTGCTGCCCATGTGGCCCTGGGCCCCGGGCCTATGGCTGTGCCTCACAGGACATGGGTGCCAGCCATGGTGGGGCACAAGGGGAAGGGCAAAGGCACCAGAAGGCTGAGGAAGCAGAGCCCAGAGACTGTGTGAGGGAAATAACAATTTATTTCATTCTTCTTAAATAAAGGGTTGCAAGAGCCTTGCTAGTGCTGCCGGTGGGGGGCCCTCTTGGAGGTGCAGGGAGAGTCCTCATCGTCAGGGGCCCTTCTCTTTGGGGGACGCTGGGGCTGCCCAGGTGAGTGGCACCCGCCTTGGGTAGGACCAGAGGGTCTGTGCCTGGTGCTCTGGGCAGAGGGACCTGCCTCCTCCTGGAGCTGCTGCTGCTCTGGGGACATGGGCGTAGCTGGGGGATGGCTGTGACCCCTGGCAGGGGTGGCCTCTGTTGTGGCACCTTCCTCTTCCTCCTCCATGGAGACTTCAGGGCTTCTGGCTAGAGTCCATGTCTGAGAGGTAGAGGAGCTGGAGCTGGGGCTGTTGGGGCTGGGGGAGCTGGGGTTGTTGAGGCTGGAGAAGCTGGAGGAGCTGGAGCTGGAGCTGCTGGAGCTGCTGCTGGCTTCTGGGCTGTCATCCTCATCCGCAGCAGCGTGAGAGCGCAGCACCCTCTGGGCCCGCTCACTGCAGTGGCTCACTATGATGTCGATGGTGCCCTGGACCAGTGGCACTGTGTGTTCCTCCAGGACTCCTTGCAAACTCTGGATCATCATGTCCTGGTCTGGCCCATACACACAGAGAGCATGCAGGATGGCACTCTGTGTGCTTCTTGCCAGCCACCACTCCTCCCTGTAGATGGCCTCCATCCTCTGGTTCAGCCAGGTCCTCACAGGCTTCAGCAGATCCCTTTGTCGACAGAAAAGTTGTGCCCAGACCTCGGGCAGGACACCGCCCACAGTTCGGGCTGGTGTCTCTTGAGGAGAAGAGGGATGGGCCGGCACAGGGGGATGGGCGCTGTTCTCGTCGCGGCCACCGGGAGCTCTCCCTGCCTGGCTGGTGGCCGCTGGCAGCTGTTCAGGGGCTGTGATGACTATCTCCAGATAGTCACCTGCATCATCAGAAAACCTGACAGTCTATTGCTCCTCTGCAGAGTGGGCATGATGGATTTGTCTGTGCCCACCGCAGGATGCAGCCCCGGCAGAAACGGTGGCCACAGGGCAGAGCAGAAGCCACGTCATCCCAGTTGTCCTGGCAGATGGCACAGTTGCCACCCATCTCTGTGGCCATATTTGACCTCTGCAGCACATGGGGAGAGCTGAGGATCAGGAGCTGCTCTCATTCACTACTGTCATACACTGGAGGAGAGGGGAGGAAGGAGAAGGACACCCTCTCACCTCCCTAAAGCCCGGTCACCTGCCCATGTCCAACCCGGAGGACATTTCCCATCAGTGCTGCAAGCACCCACAGTGCCTGGCTGCCCCAAGCAGGCAGAACTGGTTGCTCTGGGACTGGCACTGGGATGTGCCAAGAACAGGCACCACTCAGCAGCAGAGAAACCAGGCTTGATCCTCCACACCTTGCAGTCACGCCCAGTGGGAATTCAGGCCAGAGTCAGACTGGTGCTGGCTCTGCCCACATCCATACATAAGCAGTCAGGGGTGAGATATCACAATCCAGTGCTCGGTGATGTCACAATCTGCCTCTTGCTGATGTCACCTTTCATCAGCAGGTGATGTGACAGTGTCCCTGCCAGCGCATATTGTCAGAAGAAAGAAGAAAATATTTTTTCTTATTTTCAACTTCTGCATTCCATGTTGCTCTCCCTCAGCCACCTGCATCATGTGTCCATAGCCCTGTGTCTCATCCCTGCTCCCAACATCTTGCCAAGGTTTTCTGTGAGGAGCAGAGTGGTGGGACCAGTCAGCATGGACCGCCTGTGGCTGGATGATGCCTCCTCCTGTCACTGCCTTTCCCTGGGCAGTGCTGGGGTTTGGAGAACCTGGGTGCTGGTGGCCAGCTCTGGGTGAGAGTCTCCCACCCCTGTGGGTTGTGTCCCTGCTTCAGGGAGAAGCAGAAAGGAATTTTTTGCTCCAGTCCCATCTACTCCCACGGGCACTTGCTCACAGTGCCAGGTCCCTCCCCACTTCCCAAGTCTCTGTGTTTCTGGAAGCCAGTGCCTTTGTGCTCCTCCCCACAACCTTGGGAAGGAGCTGGAGTTCCTGTCCCTCCAGAGTGGGGTACAAGGGCCAGAGGAACCCTGTGACAACTCAAGAGAGCCCAGGACCCATCACCACGTGGGCCATGCTGTGTCACCATCCCGTCTTGCCTCTGGCTATTGTCATCACTGAGCCTAAAGTGTTCTTTTTCCCTTTGGAATTAACTTCTGTTAGTTTGAGGGTTGGCTGAGGTGAGCCAAGGATGCCGTGTGCAACCACCACATCGCTCTGCCTCAGGGTGCAGAGATCTCTCTTCAAACCTGTGCAAATGGAGGATGTCCATTGTCATACACTGTTGTTAGGTGCTTAACAATCCACATGGAAAAAAATGGAAGTTTGTTCATCAGGACTTTTTTGTGTTGTTACTGGGAGGGATGTTTCTCTTTGCTTAAGTGCCTCTCAAAGTATGTCACTTTTATTCCTCTTCATTTGGAATTGGAGTTTTAAAGGTCTAAATATGCTGGCAGCACCTGGAATTTCAGAGTACCAAGATATTCCCTCTTTTCTGTAGAAACTAAGGCCACAGATACTGCTGGAGATGCATTTCATGCTTTAAGAGGACTCTTCCCCAAGGTGCTGTGTTCGTCTTGAATTTGTTGCACATCTGTGCCCCAGAGCATCCCCCCATTAACTCACTGCCATGATAAAATTTCATTTCTTTTGCCCCGAATGTCCCATGTGCCCTGAAATCATGAAATGATAGAAAGGTGAGGACGGAAGGGACTTTTAGAGATCATCTAGTCCAAGCCCCCTGCCATGGTCAGGGACACTTTCCACTAGACCAGGTTCGTATCCAACCTGACCCTGAACACTACCAGTGATGGGACATCCACAACATCCATGGGCAAGCCATTCCTGTGTTTTACTGGAGCAGAGGAGCAGAATTCCCTTCCCTGACCCACTGAACATCCTTTTTAGATAGCCCAGGGTACAGAGGCATTTCAGGGCTGCAAGCACACAGTGCCACCTCATACCCAATATTCCTTCTCCAGCATCCCCTAGTCCTTCTCCACAGGGCTGTTCTCAATCAATTCATCGCCCCTATGATTTTGTTGTTTCCCCTCCAGATTGATTGGCTTGGAAGGAAAGCCCAGGGAATACCATAAAATTCACCTGTTTCTGGGTGGACTTTCAAAATAGGGTCTTAGTTGTGACCCAGCACCTGTGGGCCAAGACCTGCCAGAAATAACAGAAATAAAGAATAATTCATATGAGGCAAGTGGTTGGAAATGTCATGAAACGATGTCAAAAGAGAGTGCTTGTGAAAGCTAGTATTTCTTGAAGGAAATGCCTGACAGGAAAGCATCCTGTCAGGTGCTGAGCACTTGCAGGGGGCCAGTGCAGACAGAAGAGAGGAGGTCTGTAGATGCAAGGTGCTCAAATCCCATCCCCAGGTGACCTTTGAAAAGTGGTCCCTTCACACAGCAGAAACTCAAAAGCAGCTATGACTTACCTTCACCTGTTGGGAAGAGATGGAAGAAGATCAAAGAGATCTTTCAGAATTTGCTGCTTGCCAGAAAGCAACCACACTAAAGCACTTTCATGTGGACAAAACACAGTTTGAAGATTCAGTTGCAGCTCTGCTCTAAATGTTTGTGTTTTGTAAGTGCCATTCCTGGGAATGCTGCAATTCTGCTCTGAAGGAGCCTGCAAGAGGGGAACTGGAATAACAGAAGGGAGAAGCTGAGTCCTCACCAGCAATTTCTGCACACAGTTTGCTCCTGACCAGCCCCTGAAGACTGTAACATAAGCCCCTGTGTGGAGAGTGGCTTCCAGGTTCTGATCAGCTGCTTTACAGGGTTAGCTATGGCACCCAGCCGTGTGCTGAGTGCCTTCGGTGACACTGGACAATTCATCAAACACAGATGCCAGGCACTTGATTACAATGATGATGTAAAGAGACACAAACATAACCATGCCTTGTGCAAGAGGTTATGAAGCAGACGGCAACAAACATGGTGAAGCAACTGGAGCACCTCTCTTATGAGAAAAGCTTGAGGGAGCAGTTCAGCCTCAAGGAGAGACTTCTAAGAAGGGGCCTCATCCCTGTCAGTGTCTGTGTCTGAATGGAGGGCTCAGAGCATGGATCAGGCTCTACTCTGTGGGTCCCAGCAATGGCACAAGAGGAACGGGCAGGAACTGATGCCCAGGAAGTTCCCCCTAAACGGGAGGCAGAACTTCTTTCCTGTGCAGTGACTGAGCCCTGATCAGATTGCCCAGAGAGGCTGTGGAGTCTCCCTCACTGGAGATATTCCAGACCCATCTGGACACAATCCTGTGCCATGTGCTCTGGGATGACCCTGCTTGAGCAGGGAGGTGGGACCAGATGACCCACTGTGGTCCCTTCCAACCTGACCCATCCTGTGATTCTGTGTTCCTCTGAACTATAGAATTCTAATGCACTTTGAATGGCAAAATGGGAGTGAATGTGTAATGGCACATTGTAGATAAAAGGAGACCTCAGGCACAGGCTTAACTTTGTCTTACTTTTCAGTTCTCCTTCATCTCTACTTTTAGCAGGCTGGTAGATCTGTGTAATAAAATAAACAGGATAAGAGGACCCTTTTGTTGCTAAAAGTGAAACAGGTTTTTGACTCATGAGAAGGGAAGAATTTGTGACCATTTTTGAATGACGAAAGTGAATTATTACAAGGGCTCAGGAGGGGGATATATCTGGCTCCAAATGTGGCTAAAAGTTTGTATTTTCTACCTTGCTCTTTTCCCCCCTCTTTCATTTCACACAGATTTCGGGGAATTATTTTGGAACCAGTGATTTCTGTGTCAGCCTTTTTAATGCACCCTCAGGGACTGAAACCTGACATTTTAATAAAATGCTTGTTTAGCAAGTGTAGTTCAAAGTCAATGTATTGAGCGCGGGCTTCGGTGGATCGATGCCGCGTTTGTTCCTGCTGTGTCCCTCGTGGACTGCTTAGGCAGCACTCTCCTGGCACCTACATGTGCACACAACCTCACCTTCACAGGTGGTTGCGAACAGCCGCTCACACCCAGTCTGTGCACGAACCGGAGACAGAGACGTGAGAAGGGTTCTCTGCATGCAATTCTGAGGCGTTTAATGGCAACACACCCGAAGGGAACAGAGGCAAGAAAGAACCACCAAACCAAAAGCCCACGCCAGTTTTATCCTGAAAACTGCCAAAGGCGGGCAGAGCATCCAGAAACAATGGTCTGAGGGCTAGGGGGCAGAGGCAAGGTTGAATGGCATAACAGGGGCCAATGGGAAAAGGGATGGGAGGGGAGAGAGGGCCAGTGACCAGCAGAATCTAGACAGAGCGAGAACTTTCTAGCACAGTGTTGTAAGGAGAGACCACTTTTAGGGCAACTTGGGGGGTGTAGAATGGACTTAGCCACTGCAACATCAATGTATGTGAAAAACTGGAGATTTCTATATAATTTTAAGAAGAGTCTATAATGTCATGTATTAGCGAGGTAACTATCTCAGTTACTGTGAACTCTTCTCAGCTTAGCCAGTGAGAAGCAAATTACACATCCAGTCTGTTTGTCAAGTCACAGCCCCAAGGAGCTGTGTCTGTCCCTGTCTGGCCAATCCCTTCTTGCCTTCCTGGGGCTTCCTTGAAGTTCTGCTTTGTCCTCACTCAGTCGTGGGGAGAGGTCGTCATCCCCCTGCAGGGCAGGACTTGGGACAGGTCTGCACACACGTTAACACACCCTTCAGACAGAGCCTTGGAGCTGGCACTCCTCGTGCCTCTCTTCCCATATACTGTGGATCAGGTTAGACTTCCCACACGCTGGCAGAGCTCAAACCATGGTGGTCATTATTTCATCTGTGGAGAAGACCAGAGAAGAAGGAGGGTTGCAGTTATAAACATCAAGCAGGAGAACAGATGCCTTACAGCACCTCAGTCATTTCATTGGGCACACATCTTCTACAAGATGTGCAATACAACATTAATGTCACAGTTACCCAGGGAAGAATGTCTGAATTTCTGACATGATCTGTTGGTAAAGGATACTCAAGGCAATCGAATCTCTCCTTTTCTGCAGCTTTACTGTTCTAATCAAACGTGTGACTTCTAATTCAGCTGCAAAAGAAGTTAATTGTCCAAATAAAAAAATCTGTTGATCTTACTTAGGTTGTTGATTTTTGAAATATTAGATACTATTAATTTTTATGTGAATTTGTCAGTGTTTTGATAAAAGGTTTTGGGAGAAAAAACCCAGAGAATTGACGACTTCTATTTCTGACTGTGACTGTAATAGTGAGGAGAATTTTATTTTATTATTGTGAGGCCTCTCTGCTAAAGAATGACTGTCTTTATAGTTGGTATTGCAACCATACAAACCTTAACTTCAGGTTCTCAGAAGCCAATAAACTTCCTTAGGAGCACTGCTGTCATTTGTTTGATCCAAGAGTATTCTGGCCCAGATCTTGACAAAAGAATTTTTGAAACAGTTTCTGTACAAACAAAGGGGAGGGGAGCAAAACTTCTCATCTGCTCTTTGGTCTGCTGACAGCTGTCATGAGGTAGCAGAGAGGAAGGTGCTACAACCATGAACTGCAGCTCAGGCAGCTGAAAAAAAAACCCCACATGGAAATAGCAAGTAATGTTGACTTCCTTATGCTCTGCATATTGTAATCTTTATTCTCTCCCAAGATTTCATATTATTGTTTCAACTAAGTAGGGTCACTACCATTGATTAAATTCAACCATGAGCTAGGTGCTGGGTCGCACCAAAAGCACTTCTATGGAATTACACCAGACTTGCAGTAACACAAACAACAGCAGAATCTTTCACTCGGTGTTTACTAAAATGCCACCTCAAATTTTTCAAGGCAGAAAGAGATTGTATCTCTTCACCAACTTGCAAACTGAACTGCACTGAAATGTATGAAGTGAGTATTACAAAGAAAAGTATTAATAAAAATCTCATTTCAAAGATGAAAAGAAAACCCTGCCATGGCATTGGATTGTACTCCAGCCAGGAGGAACACATATCCCTTCTGAAGAGAGCATGTGCATAGGAAATAGGCTTGCGATGGCATCCCAAGACATGCCAGATAATGAGCAGAATTTTCACAAGTAATAGTTACTTGGACACATCCCAGGATTAGGTTACCCAGTTTGAGGTAAAGCGGTGCAGCCTGAATTTTGAACTTGCCCTGTTCGGAGCCAGGAATTACCAGCCAAAACTGAGTCCCTCAGACTTTTTCAGTTTTACCTCTAATTTATGAGTGGCAGTTTAATGAGTGTTCTTCCTTTGGTCTCCTTTGGAAATGATTGTAGTCTAGATGTCAAAATTAACTTGCATTTCTGCCTCTAGCTTTTGCCCTTCCAGACCTTTCTAACATGTAATTTGCTTCTCACTGTGTGATGCATCGTACTTGCCTCTAGATTCATGGACAGGAAAATGTGACTAAGCAATGGATGGTGTTCTTTGATGAAGAGCACAGGATCAGGCACTCTACAGCCTGTTACGGTTTGGAATCTGTATGTGAGCAAGGCTTCCTGAAATCAATACAGTATGGATTATTTAAATGTGAAAATAAATCCATGTGAGCAGTGATCCAGATGATACTGACATGATCTGTCCTTTTACTTCCACCTCCTATCTCAAAGATTTAACCACTGATGTTATCTTTCAGAATATCTTTCCAGTCTGTTCTGTTAAGACATGAATTTAAATGTAGTTTTGTCTAGCTTTTCTGCTTGACATCACCTCAGTTTCCATGTCACCTGTTATTTTTGTTCTCCTCGTGTGGCTCATAGCCCTGGAGCTTGTCCCTGTGGGATCGGTCTTTCCTTGTGCAGATACCCCGAACACATTTTCAGTGTCACTGGGATGGTGCCTGAAGCTGCTTTGAGCAGCAGCATGCAGTGGCTGGAGCCTCCTGGTCACCCAGGTCATACGGCTGCTGCCAACCAGAGAGCAGTGCAGGGCTTTCTGTCCTTCTCAGTCTACAGGGAAATGATCCATGAAAACAGAGCAGAAGAAAACAGTCATTGGCCAGGATCTGAGCTTGGCTTCAGGCACCCTTCAGGGGTGGGCGGGCTGTCTGAGTGTCCTGCTCATGTTAGCACTGTGATAGGTTTGGATAGGGTTTGGAACCTTAGGTAGGACTGCCTGGATTATTTCGTTTTTAAAAGTAGAGTTTTTATATCAGGGATTTGAATGAGTGCTCTAGTGTCACCTACATCATCTATTACATAATTAATGCAGACTTAAGAGACCATTTTCCATCACAAAGGTGGGTTGTGAAATGTGCAAATTTTTCTTACACATTAAATTCCAAATTAATTTAAATAATTTTAAATTAAATTACAAATTAATTCTGTACAAATTAAACAGAGAATATTTTAGAGCTTTACCTTTAAGTTGCATTTTTCACCTCTTTGCTTTATGCGATCTTGCTTCCTGAGAATAGAATTACAAATGTAACATGGCAGTTGGATTTATGTAGGAAATGTAGATATAAATCCAGAGCTCAGAGGCACAGATATTTAAAATATATCACTTATTTTAAATGACCAGTAAAGTAACAGTGTTATTAGGGTGAAAAGGAGTCTTCAGTGGGATTCATGTTACATTTCCTTTTGGCATAAATGCCTGGATGACAAACAGATAAGGAGATTTAAATTCACAGTATCTCATTTGGAGGTAAATACTGGGTTTATTTTGCATTTTTCCCTTAGTCTGAATAAAATAAGTCAATGTGATGGCTAGAGTCTTAAATGCAGAGCAGCTCTGCCAACGCTGACTGCTCTTGTCACGATGAGGTGACTGGTAATGACAGTTTTCCTTTTTCTCCAGACCAAGGCTGTCAGTGTTTCTGCATTTGTACTAATGAGAAGGGCAGAATATAATTTTGTGGCTTAATGGAGGGCAAAGCAATGTCTGAATTCAACTGATTTAATTTTTTCTTTGATTACGTATTTTCTCTCACGTGTCTGAAAATAAAGCAAGCACTTTTTGGAAATGCTCAGAATCCAGGATCTGTGTCGTCAGTAGCAGCCATGTGATCCCTCAGAACCTGTCTGCCTTGAGCTAAGTAAGCAAAGGTGTGAGGTATTTTGGCTTCTTTTAGACACAGAAAGCTCCACTCAACAAACCAAAGCTATACCAGCTTTCTGAATCCTCTGGAAAATCTGACTTATTCAAGAAAGTATCATTTTAAATGTGCAGATTTTCTGCTTATCATTCATTCAGATACTTCATAAGCCAGACCAATAATGCTCTTTATAATGGTTTAACACAGCTGATTATAATGAGTCACTTGAAATTTGGCTTCAATTTTCAATCATGTTTCAAATATGAGAATATCCATCTGGGGGAGGATCAGAATGAATTTGCACAGTTCCATTATGGCTTTATGTTCAACAAACACATCCTCTCCTTCTCCCTTCTCTGACCTCAAGCATTAAAGTAAAACCCTGGCTTTGGAAATGCAGCTCAAATGCAACCGTTTCTGCTGTTTTGCTTAATGTTTTTGCAGGAGCTGAAAATACTCAGTTGCAATTTGCTTATAACATTCTTTGTAATTGTGGGACTGAAAAAAAAAAAAGACCACAGGGATTTCTGCCATCCACACAAAATGTATAGCATAGCATTGTAAAGACTCTATGTCAATATTCATGTTTTGCTTTACATATAATTTTATTAAACTTATACTTTGGAATAAATTTTACCTAGCAGCTTTTCAGTTAAATTACAGCAATTGTTTTTCAGCAGGATATTTTTTTCTGTAGGATTAGACAAGAAAAGTAATCACTTCAGAAAATCCACATACATGTGCAGTATTCTCATGGCTGGTTTCATCTTGAGAAGGTCTGGAACGGCTCCATCTTTATTGAATGAGATGACGAGAAACTTAATCTTTCAGTAAAAGGAATTCAGCTGAACCATTAAATTACAAAATGACCCTCTAGAAATCAGAGCAAGGTCATTTAGACCAAATAATGTGCAAATATTATGGTCCAATGTGTTCTTTGCAAGGCTGTATTATTTATAGATTGGATTAACATCATCACCTCCAAAATCCACAGGTTTCCTTGGGAATATTACAGTAAGGCAAGGAAGTCACGGGCAAGGAACAACAGACAGATATGATCTGAGCAGCTAAAAGAAGATGGGCAGTGTCATCCTTCTGGGGCAATTCTTGAAAGCAACCAGTCAAAAGGAACAGAGAGTGTGCTGTGGGGAATCTTTGCAGTGAAAGATTTAAGGTTTGTAGAGGGGTAAAGCAGTTAATTTCTTTGTAAAAACTTTCCATGTGATCTTTTACTTCCTTTCACTTAATTTCCAACTAAATACGAAATTTGTCTCCTGTTCTCTGTGATGCTTACAAACACAAGTGCATCCTTCTTCCAGAAGTTAGGAAGAGGATCACACACCAAAATATTCCCTGAGCTTCAAGAGCATATGTCCCTCGTCTGTCTCCACTGCACCTCCCTCCATTTTAGAGGTTCACTGGTCACTCACAGTAAGCTGGTCCAGTGAGTGACAAGAGAACTTTGGGGATGAATACCCTGTTTCTCTCTTCTCTGCAGAGCTTGATGGGATTGTGGCTGAAGAGAGAAGACAGATGGGAATTGCCATGATGACAAGGAGTGGTGCTTGCTACAAGTTTTTAAGGAGGAAGCTATAGCAGAGTTCTCTCTGGATGCTGGCATTGAGCCTGGGGTATAGTCAGTGAAATCTGAGCCAAAATCCAAGAGGAATAGACCCAAATGGACATGGAAAAAAACTGTCTTTAAATTTAGAATCTACCTCAAGAACTGTCATCACAAAGGTGCTCGTGTTGTTGTTTCCCACTTATGCCAGTGTTCACCAAATCTTCCTTTACAGGCTCAGGTGATTTGTGGCTAAGAGCCCATGTGCTCTGAACACATTTAATGGTCTGTTTGGTATTGCACAAATCATACATCCAGCATACAGCTAGATTAATTATGTTTGCTAATTTCCGCCAAAAGTTCATTTGGCGTAAAGGGATTGCTTGGTTTTCTTTAAATATTTCAAGGATGGAAGCCATTTATCTAAATGGTTTGCAAGCTGCCCACAGTTTGACAGATGATGGGACCCTGGCACTGGCTCTCAGTGAGCTCCCAGCTGGAATGGGGCTTTAGTCAGTGTTACAAAGTTTGTCTAAAGTCTTCCATTATAATTCTTTATGAGTCATTTCTTAAACCTCTATAACACAGAGATATTTGCATTTATGTTTTTCTTTTGTTTAGTTTTTCTTATCTTTGGGAGCTCTTTCTCACAAAAGGAGACGTTCTCTTCTAGATATTGTGGGCCTTGCAAAAAACACTTTCATTTGGAATGCCGAGAAACTGGAAGGATTTCATTACTTAAAAGTCTGTGCTCTGGTAGATTTTGTTCTTGCACTTTCAACTAAGGTCCTGGGTCCTGGTAAGGTGTTGCACTTAGAGGACTGCCTGTCCCTAAATGGCAAGTCTGAAGAAGAGTCAGTAAGAATGGACACCTGCAACAGAAGACTTCTCTGGGACGGTTAATCCCACGGATCCAGGATGAAATGCAAACAAATAAGAACGGTTTTACTGTGTCTGACCAAATATTTACTAAACTCTGTCATTCATTAGCCTGCCTCTAAAAGAGAGAAACAGCAGATAGAGAGCAACAAACTGAAGAGCAAAACAAGCACAAAGGGCTGCTATCCTGATTTTTTCCTTCATCCAGTGGTTTGTAGGTCACACATGTCTTCAGTCAGGTAGGATGATTTTTTATTTAAAGAAAAAAATCAGCAGGGTTGTTTTAAAAATTGTGTGAAACCTCCATATATAAAAAAGGCATTTAAGAATTAAATTTTGCTGAGGAAATGAACTCAAAGTGGGAGAAAATAACTTCTAGAAGACATGTGCTGTGCAAGCCATGATGCTGGTCAGTACTGCTGGCCACTGATTTTTCCCATGGCCTGCCTTTTGAAACCAAAAGACAGTTCCAGCAAGAACTGAAGCTCATGAGATTTTCAAAAGCAAAGAACAAAGAAACTGGAGCCTGACTGTCACTTGAGGTCATCGGAGGCTGACAGATGGGGAAACAGGGAGTCTGGGAATCTTGACCCCTAAAACACTGCTCCAAGGCACTATGTACTTCTAGGACCAAGAGCTCCAGGGTAGATCCATGCTGTGAATGAATTCCTCAGAATTAAAGTCAGGTATCTTGGAGTCTGACTCCAGAGACATCCAGGTCAAAAGTCACATTTTGAATCGTAGTTCCCACTGGTTTCAAGATAAAATGGAAGTCTTCCTTCCTGTATGTGCAGTTCCCTTTATGCACGAGCTGCTTTAGCTCTCAGCTTTTCACCATGACTTTTTTCCATCTTCTGTTGTGTTATCCTGTACCTGTCTAGGGCAACAAAAGTAAGCAACCAGTATCTGCAAAGTTAAACATTAAAATCAAGGTTTCCAGGACCTGAAAACACACCTGTGGGTGACGAAGGAGAGAAGGAGGGTGGGAGGAAATGTGCACAAAGACTCTGAGACGAGGAAAGAAGAAAGATTAAAAAACTACTCATCCTTGTCCATTATTCCACCTGAGTGAACAACTTGCTGTGCAATAATTATAGTGTAATATAACAAAATGGTCAGTCACAGCGTTAAAGGTTACTTTAGGGTTACTTAAATTAAAAGGTTACTTTATTTTAACAACTGCACTGCTGCTGTGGGGATGGGGCACATTGTCACTCGTTACTAATACAGCAGATAATATATTATTTCAAGTGGATTCTGTCCAGTTGTGTGTAGCGTTGCACTGTTCTGTGTG
This sequence comes from Corvus cornix cornix, assembly GCF_000738735.6. Taxonomy (NCBI): domain Eukaryota; kingdom Metazoa; phylum Chordata; class Aves; order Passeriformes; family Corvidae; genus Corvus; species Corvus cornix. The sequence continues at coordinate 25,347,625 of NC_046357.1, read as the reverse complement.
ATATAACTTGGGTTGCCATTGCAACTTTAAGTAACTTCTAGTGTCAAAAATAATAGTAAACTTCTGGTCACCATTTTAATAAAATCTTTAATTTCATCTTGTCTGTCAGATATTGGCCTCCTGGCCCTGGAGATCATTGAAAAACATCTTTTGTGCTGATTGGAGCAGACAAATGAGTCAACCATCAAAAGACTATTTGCCCTTGACCCCACATTCACAGCAGAGTCTTTGTGGAGCAAAGGCACTGCTGCCTAGCAGCTACTGGGTTCTGGTTTAGGTCCTTACAGACTTGAACAATCTATTTCAAATTAGCTCATAAAACTGCAAGAACTAAGAACTTTAATGGAATCCTATTTCTCCATAGATTTTTGGTTCTTGATTCAGACTTTCCTTTCACAAGCCAAATCATATATGAAGCAAGATTTTATACCATTCTCACATTTAAGGATGTCAACTCTGAGTTACCAAGGGACTCTGACATCTATAGATTTATTCAGAACCCTGGCTCTGTGGGACTGACCTAATTAGAGATCTCACCAACACCTTCTGGAAGCCAGACCTGAAAAGGTGATGTGAGTTCGCACAGTCATTGTGCACTGCATTGGCCTTGGATAGGAAATAGGAAATGGGAATTAATGGGAAATGAAGAGAGAGATGAAATTTCGTAGTTTAATCTTAAATGATGACAAGGTTCCCTTAGGCTGCAGGGGTCAAGTCAGTCATGTCATGGCCTCTTGCTGGGCTGGGGAGAATTCAGAGGCCTGGGGGCCTTCCTCTTTTGGGCACACCGGCCCACGCCAGGCAAGCAGCCCCTGCCTCTACTTGGAGCAGAGGGGCTGCAGCTGCTGCCCTGGGCAGAGGGACCTGCCACTGCTGGCTGCTCCAGCTGCTCCGGTTCCTTCTGGGGATGGCCCCACTTTGCAGGATTGGGCACAGGTGGGGAGTGGCTGGGACCCCCATGGTGAGTGACCTCTGAGGTACCAGCTTCTTCCTCCACATTGGAGCCACTGGTGGGAGTGCTCTCCTGGGAGCTGCTGGACTTGGATCTGCTGGTGCTCTCTGCTTGGCTGTTGTCCTCATCCTCTGCAGTGTGGGGATGCAGAAGTCTCTGGGCCTCCTCGCTGCACTGGGCTGCAACAACCTCAATGAGGCCATGGACCAGTGGTGCTGTGTGCCCATCGAGGAAGACCAGCAGTCTCTGGGCCAAGCCCTCTGCATCCAGACCACAGATGCAGAGGTAGAGCAGGATGCAGCTCTCTGCAGCCTCAATCAGCCACCACCGGCCCCGGTATATTTGCTCCAGCTTCTGGTGCAGCCAGGAATGTCCAGGAGGTGCTGTTGTTGTTGGAACAGTCCTCCCCACACCTCGGGCAGGAGGCCACCCACAGGCTCTGGCCCTGCATCCCCCTGCTCAGCTGGGGACAGTGTTCCCTGTGGAGAAGACTCAGGGGACACCTCAGGGCCATGAGCACTGTTTTCATCCAGGTGATCGGGAGTTCTCCCTGCCTGGCTATGGGCTTCTTGTGACTCTGCAGGGGAGGTGATGACCAACCGTGCATAGTCCCATTCACCCTGCTCAGAAAACCTGATGGTCTCTATCAGTGTCCTGCAGAGTGGGCATGAGGGATTTCTGTGTGCCCACCACAGGATGCAGCCCAGGCAGAAGCGGTGGCAGCAGGGCAGAGCAGAAGCCACATCCTTCCGAGAGTCCTGGCAGATGGGGCAGTTGGCATCTCTCTCTGTGGCCATTGTTGTCTCAAGCCAGACTGGCCCAGGCTCTGCTGACATCCAGACATAAGCAGTGATATGTCACAATAATTCCCCCGGAGATGTCACAATCTGCCACTCAGTGATATCACCATCCATGAGTAAGTGATGTCACAATGAGATGTCCACCCCTGCAGACACACGGCATCAGGAGGAAATGGAAATACCAATTCTTTTTTTCAGTTTCTACATCTGCATGTTACTCTACCTCGGCCACCAGCATCACATGTCCTTGGCCCTTTGTCTCATCCCCACTCCTGATACCTTGCCAAGGTTTCCTGTGAAGTGCCACTGAGCAAGGGTAGATCTGTGTTTTCTTGCTGTGCTCCCAAATCCACTCAGCTGTAGTGTGCAGCCAGGCTCCCAGCACAGTCCTCTCTGCCTCCCTGGGTTGTTGTAGGACAGCTTGTGGGAAGTGACCAAGTAAGAGACAAATGGAAACCTGGCTTGGGGGGAAGAGAGTGTTTTAAGCAACAGGACAGTTTCTCTACCTCTCCATTACCATCTTCTCTGGCATATCCTCTCAGAAGAAAGCCCTGGGCACATCACAGCAGTCTGAGCAACCCCACCTTCCTTGGCCCTAAATACCTAATTTCTGCCAGTACTGGCCAAGTGTGTCTTTTCTAAGGTCAGTGTGAGCTGAAAATTCTAAATCAGAGCTCCTGCTGCTTTGGAGAATGAGCCTGTTGTTTCAGTTCTCCAGCAGTGGTGTGGTTGATCTGCACGTTGTCTCAGCTCCTTCCCTGCACCAACCCTGCTCCAGTGCTAAGGGTGGCACTGAAAGTATCACCTGGCCTGTCCTGGATGATTCTGATTCTTAAGGGCAGAAACTTTTAAGGATCTGTAGGGGGTTCTGGCTCTTTAGGGAAGAAAAAAAAGAAAAAATAACCAACCATTTGACTCCTTGTCAGGAACTTGTCTGAGCATCCTTGGAGTTGAGGATCTTGACTGCCAGACCCTGGGTTGTCCTGTCCAGCCACCTGTTGTTTACAAGCAGGATGGGATGCATTTTCCTTGGGAAATTTGCATTTCCAGTAAGATATTATTTACTCAGCCCTGTAGCCCTTGGTTCTTCTACTTGTGTCTGTCAGATTTACAACTCCATCAGGTGAGGCTACTCCTTTTCAGCTTTCCTTTCCTATATGATTCTTCACAAATTTGAAAATTCAGTTTGTAGAGAATTTTGAACCACAGAATTGGGTTGGAGTAGAATCAGATTGGCGAAGACCTCTAAGACCATCAAGTCCCAGCATTAACCCAACAGTGCCAAGCCCACCACTAAAACACATTCCTAAGTGCCACATTTACACATCTTCAAATCCCTCCAGGGATTTGCCCTGGGCAGCCTGTGCTAGGGCTTGAAAATACACTTGGCGAAGAAATTTTCCTGCTTTTTGCTCTGGTGTTGGGAGGACACAATAGCACTGTGTCAAGGAAGTATCTCAACAGGGACAGGAAGAAAAATACCACTTGCATTTCAGGATACAATCACAATCCTTGAAAATCACTGGAAAAGGATGTTTATATAGAAAGTATGTGACATGTGTCAGTCAAAACACTGCAGTTTAATTCCTGTCACAGACTGTTACTTACAAGACACTGCAACAGGGCCCATGACAAGAAGCATCATGTTGAAATGAAGTTTTTCCATGCCAGAATTTGTTTCTGGAAAACACTTTTCTGCCTGTTGTGATACTCACATGCAAGAGCAGTTGAAACCCAAAACCTGCCCTTAGTTATACTGTGAAACCTCAAGAGCTGAAGGTTAAGCCTGTGGGCAGGCCAAGAGCCCTACACTCACTGCAGTCAACAGGAGAGAGAAACAGTTGTGAGTGTCCTGGGAGTTCTGAACATTTTCTGGCAAAATTTTAAACACAAAATTTCACTACAAGTAGTGGTACTTCAGGGATACTTGGAGATAAATCTGCCTTTTCTCCTCCTTTTGGGGATCTTTGCATTACATACTTAGTTGGGCTCATATGGGGATGAGAAGAATTTGCCTAAAGTGTGTATGAGTACAGAAGGATGTGAGGAATTTTCTCTCTCAATCCCATTATATGTGCTCATGCTCATTGATACAAAATAAAATGAAGCTTTCCTCCTTTATTGCCATGTGCCACTTAAGTTTTGATTTTTTGTGGTGTTGATTGTAAACATGCTGCTGCTTTTGTGGGAACTCAAGGGAAATTATATGCTTGTTAGAATGCCTGGCACTGTTACCAGCCTTGGAGCAGCATGGCACTCAATATTTCACTGTAAGTGCTTACTGGTAGTGTCTGCAACTCCTATTGTACCTGCTGACATCAGGCAAGCCTAAGAAAATGAAGTGGGAACAGATGCAGAAACCTCCTCCTGTGGTGGTGGGACTGGAGATCCTTGGCCTGGTTACGGGGGATAAGTAGATTTTACTCTCTCAGACAGTCTCCACCTTGCATGAGATCCCTCTTCTCATTAAAGGATTAATGTTCATCTGTAAGCAAAAAACACATCTGCTCTGCTGGTTAAAGGAAAAGGTAGCTATGAAATCAAAACACATGCTGGTTAAAATCCTTTCCAGCTCCCGTCACTATGGTATGTCCTACGTATCCTATGCAATGGCTTCTACAGTAGAGAGAGTGTCAACTCCTGGTGGCATATCTGCTTTTTTTCCCACCATAGGTCACAGGAGTTGGCCAAAATACCCTTCTTTTACTTTTTTTTTTTTTCCAACCTTTCATTAGAACTGAGCTGAGCACAGCATGGGCAAAGAAATTAATTCAAAACTCAGTATAGTCTGCTTGAGAATAGAGGGTCAAATTCTTCATTGAGTTGGATTCTTTTCCACATCTGAGGTTTTTAGACATAGGAGTTTTGGTTCCTACAAAATAAAGCATTGTCAATCCCAGAGTCATGGTATTGCCAGCAGAGCATCAACAAAAATGCTTCTGGGAAGATGAAAAAAGTTTTTAATAGAAAACTGCTGCTTGTCTTAGGATTGAGTTTTGCTCTGGGTCACATCAGATATTCCTGTGGGGTGCCATGACCCTTCCTCTGACTCTGATAATATCTGGTGAAATTCCTCACTGCTCCTACATTCCCAGCTGGTGATGATGATACATTGACCATGCCCTCTGAACAGTTCTGAGTGGTAGCATCTGACTTTCCATGCTGGATTCCCATTGGGGACCCGGTTTGCAGTCCTTTCTGGTCACAGCAGCAGACGGTTGGTCCAGCAGCCATCTGGAGGAAACCTGACTGTCTCTGCAGTCTTGGGAAGGTAAATGATTGTGGCAGCAAGCTATTAATGCTTGGTAGCCTGGAAAAATGCAGGGTGTGCACAAAAATGGTGTGGTAATACCCAGCTGTAACCAGAATTTTCATAGTTAGGCTGGTGGTTGGTTTGGGAGTATGATGACTTTTTTCCCTGTGAATAAACCAGTTCTCTTGCTGTTAAGTAAAATTGCTAAAGACATATGAGCCAGGGACATAAAGCAAGATTAAAGAAACACAGATTGTGTGATAAAAGACTCTCAAGGAACTGCAATAGCTGATTACAGCAAAAATATGCTTTTGGAGTCTAAATGAATATAATTTCTGCGTGATCAAATTCTGTAACTGGTCACATAAACTGCTCAAATTGCTCTTCTTCCCTCTGGAAGTTGGATCTTTTAAAGCCACTTATGGTGCAACTTTCTCCATGTTCTGTGTAATAATACCACAGCAGTGTTATTTGGAGTTGAAATCAATACAAGTTTAAATTCTCACATTTGTTTCCATTTCTTAAAAAAAGTTTTTCTGGCTAATTATTTAGGAACAAAAAACTGAAGCTCAGATTCCTCAGAATATATTTGGACATACATTTGGTCCTACAGTCTCTGTTTAAGTCTTAACATAATTTGTTAAGCTATTTTTTTGTCTTTGTTTGCAAGGTAAACATACCATTTCCTTTTGGTTATAGGTGGTCTCAGGGAGATACTACCTTAAACTAGTAATATTATCTTTTGGTACTGTAGCATGACCCATGATTGGTTTAATTCCTCTAGTTTTAGTGATTTCTTAGAGGACTCGTTCAGTGTATTTGATGACTACTTGATTAAGACATAAATAAACACAGCTTTCCTTAACACTGCATCTTACAATGTGGTTGATATTCCTCCAAGCTGAGGAAAGAGTTTATTGCCTTTGGCTGACATTTATTCACACTAATTCACTGATCTGCCTTGTAAAGCACAGAAGATATTTGAGCCATCTCATAGGCTCAATGGCAATGCCAGTCAGACTGGGATGCTTAGGAAAATGTGTCTGTCACTTGTGGCTGGGATGCTTAGGAAAATGTGTCTGTGACCTGTGGCTCATTATGCTCTGAGGGGACATTCTAGCATCTGTTCTGTAATGTAACCATAACTCAGGTCTTTTGGCAACTGAACGAGAATATTAAAATAGCACTGAAGGCAGAGGAATTAAACATGTGCTTTATTTCATGCAGTGTACAGTGATCTCATTGAGTTAATTTAGCCTCTCAGTGCACGAATCTGTAGAAGTCTGAAGTTTGTTTTCAGGATTTAAGGACTACTTGGGTGTCAGCTGTTGAGGTGTGGGAGGCAGGATCCCTCTTTGGCATTCTGACCTGTGGAAGGGGTTATCCACCACATCTCTAAGTCAAACACTGGCACTCCTGGATGACAGTGCTGCACAAAAGGCTGTTGGCCAAACTGCTCAGGACATGAAGATAAATATCCTGTTGTTGGATGAAGGACTCTCAGCAAGGGAGGTTTCTCCAAATGCACAGCTCAGTCATAAGCTACTAGCTTTCTATTTGGCAGGGACTCTCCCTTGGCATGCTGGAGTCTCAGCTGCTGCATTTGCTGAGGATGGAGAGGAATAATGCCTGCATCCAAGGTCACAGAGTTAGTTTCTCTAAATTCAGTGCCTGATCTCCCTGCTGTCTGAGATACAGCAAATAAAATGTTGCCTGAAATATTGTCTCTGAGCAGAATATTCAGTGACAACAAAAAATGAAGCATATTCCCTGGGCTGAAGGCTCAAAATTCCTGCCAGTATAAGGGAGCATCAGTGGGGTTCATTGGCCAAAAGAACAGTGCTGAGATTCCCTTGTTGCCAAGAACACCAAATGATCACAGAGGGGCCAGTTTTGTCCTGTCACTTTCATGTACAGCAGATATGGGTAAGAGTATTAGCAAGCAGTCCATAAACCTAAAAAAGGTTAAAACAAGAAAAATAAAATGTCATTGGCAAGCACTATTAACTGCAAACAACAAACAGATAAACAAAACCCAATGTAATTTAAGTGGCTTGAGGTTGATTTTGTATGACATCCCTTGAGTTGATGGTTCTTTGGTGGGAAGGTATTGATTTCCCTGGAGGAAAGACCAGGACATGTCTTTGGTGATTTTCTCCCTCTGTCCCAGCATAGCCATGGTTAAGATGTGATCTTGGGACATTGAGGGTGTGAGGATTTTGTATTCGAGCACAATTAACACATTTGACTTTCAACAAACCATTAGCTGTCTTGGGCACCACTCATCTGGGGATGAACTATCTGTATCTCATTAACAGTCTTAGCATAAATGTATTAATTACAGGAGATGCTCAGATACATGAGAGAAATATTTGACACACGTAAACATCACTCCTTCATAAGACTGAGTTCCTCCTTCCATAGTTTGGCTTTATGCCAGTGGTGATCATAACAGAAACACCTGTTCTTATCACCTATTCACTGTGAGCATAATAGATAATAATGCACAAATTAAAACAGGACCTCTTGGACTTCAGCTTTTCTACAAAATGCTGCAGTCTCTGGTTTATGTCTTCATTAAAGAAGAGTGTAGCAGGTAACTGAGCCAGAAATGCCACAAGAAGATGTTGCAGGCAATTAAATAGTCTCTTTGCTTGCTTGCATCCTGGTAAAAGACACATGAATTTAAAGTAGAGGTAATTTTTCAAGGTTTCTAACATGCCTTGCAGTAAAATTTTTGTGATGAAAAACACAGGATGATGTGATGTAAAGTGAAGCAGCATGGGAATGTTTAAACAGGTCTGTCCAGACAGGAATAATTTCAGTCTAAACATTTACACTGTGTTTTGTCCTGTCTCTCTCTACTCAGACTCCAAATTTCCTCCAGTCACAAATTACAAAAATTTCCACTGAGAGGTATTTTGTGGAATTATGTGACAGTTCAGCCATTGGTCTCTTGATCCCAAATTAACCGAGGAACAGCATGATTCTGGCATATTTTGGGTGTCAGGTACATGTTAGTGTACCTTGAGCTGGTTTTGGACAGTTGTATCTCAAAATCACAACTTTTCTGTTTATAGAAAATATTAGGTATATGTTACAAAGCTGAAATCATTATTGGCATTCATTGCAGCACATCACTTCTGCCTTTTTCCCAAGGCCCATTTGCTAAGGTGAAGCCACAAATGGTGAGATATAAATAATTATCTCTTCTTGCCTCTTCCACTGAAAGAGATGTAAAACTTATAAAACAAAGGCTGGCAAAATAGTTGAGCTTGAAAATATACAGTGCTGCTGAAGGAATGTGTTGGTAAATCAATTTTTCTTGTCCCCAAACCAGTGCTTTGAGAGAAAAAGAGTAAACCATTGAAGTGTTTTTGATTTTAGAAGAAGCATGTTGAAAGAAAAATGTTCATTATGTATTATAATGGCTGTGAGAGTGGCAAAATGTGACTCATAAACAAGACTCAAAATCACTGGCATTGTTTGAAAAGTTTATTTTTTCAGGCTCTCTTTTCGAGAAGCAGGGTATAATTTGGGCATGAGACTTGCATTATGGAAGTCAGGTGAGAAGTCAAGGCAGAGGAGAAATTTTTTCTGCCTTTTCTTTCTTTCTGCCTTTCCTCCTGACCCCCCACAAATAGTGCAGAAGCTTCAGTGCTTTGGAGGAGTTTATCAAATACTGCAACGTGGCTCTAGTTGCACACTCCTCCCTTTGTGTGTAGTACAACTCTCTGTCACCCACTTCTCATTCTTTCATGGATAACAGGATTTAGGGGGAATCTTCTTTTAGTGTCACTTAGGTCACAACTAAGAAACTACTTTCCTCTCTGGGTCTTTAAAACGCTAACCAGTTTGTCACTCATGTCTTTGTGCCTCAGTGTCTAGGCTTAGCTCTTAAAAATCAGAGTTTTGTTCAGTATAATTTTGCTTTATGCCCTGTTTTCCCACGCTGAATTCCTGATGAATTATGGAACTCAGGGAGCAGAGAAGTAGGGGATAATTACAGGGAATTTGGTGTAGCTTGGCAAGCCATGTTTCAGCTCCAGTATTTCAGTGACTGGGAATCTCAGAGCACTACACTTAGTTTTATCTGGTGAATGTTTCTAGCAAAGATGTTTTTCTGTGATGCCAAAGTGCTGCTTGAAAGTAAAGCCCATCAGGACCGAGAGGAAAAATATGCTGTCTTCACATAAGGGAATTGGTCTGGGTTTGCAGCTCCTAATACCCCTAATATGTTTGACTGGTTTGGGATTTTAGATACTTAAGTGCAATGACAAGTTACAACTGCAGTTATGAGGAGTTCAATTTATTCAAGATCTCCCCAGCGTGACAATTAACCAGAATGACATTAGCAATGGACTGTGCAAATTTGGGTAATAGAAATTAGATTATAAAAACCTGAAGAATTAGCAGAGCGGTGGTACTGTCAAAGGTTTGATTGTCAGCTTTTCTTTTTTCTGATTGGAAATTCCATGTGTAGCTTTTGGAGGAATGGAGACCAGCAGGGTCAAGTGCTGTTCACACAAAATATCTGATTATTTTATTTGCAATTTCTAAGGACTTGGAGAATGATCTCACTCGATGGTGGTGTGCAAAATAATGGGTTCTCTAAGCAATTAACAGCCTCATACAGGTGGACACCTGCTGCACAAAAGTTAATCGTTCACTCTTTTGTCATCAATGACATCCTTTAATAACCTAAAATTTTGGATACCTTAATGTATGTCCCAGATCTGCTGGTGGAACATGAAGATATTCAGAATAAAACCCATGAAATGGTCTGCTGTTAAACACGAGGGCCGTCTTGTTCCTGACCAGTGCATTTGTTGCTTTTATGTATTTTTAAATTTATCATAACAATAATACAAACATTGCCTTTATATTCTTTTTTTCTCGTGGCACCTGAACACATTCAGTCACATCAAAACATGAGGATGATACCTGCTGCTTTTTTCCCCCTTCCTATTTAATCAAATTTTCTCTAATAATATGCTAACTGCAGAATTACAGAGTAAGATCGTATTTTAATCCTTGACAAGTACATGTTTTTTCAAGGTGCTTATGAGGAAGTCATGGCATCTTCTTGGACTCTTCTGAAAAAATGCATAATTTTGCTTCCCAAAATGTCATAGGTAGCCCAGGGATATCATCACCAAATAGTTTCTGATAGCTAAAATGTTTAAAATATTTCTCAGTTTAAGTGAAATTTGGAAGTTATTTTCTGTTAAAAACTGCAAATAAGAGATGAGAAGAAACTTTTCAATATTTTGCAAGCTAAATATACTCACTTCAAAAGAAAATCCAGTAAGAAAACTTGGCTGCATAAAAATTAAAATAAACTGTTCCCTCCATTGCCTTAAAAATAATATTCTTGACAGTTTCTGCTCCTCTAAAAGGGCTACAAACTCTCTTTAAATTTTCTGCATTAAGTCTGAAATTTTAAACCAGAAAATTATCAGAAGCTACTACCTCCTTTTGAGTAGAGTTTGCTGGTCTATAATTGTGGCAGTGATTGGAAAAGGAGATGTAGGAACTGATGCTGTTCTGATTAAATGCAAAGTTTACATATTTCAAGGACTTAAGCCTTAAATGAAATCTTTCAAAAGTCAAACACACAGTAATGAACTTGGAGATTATCCCCCTCAGTCTCTTGTGAATTCCAGTTAGAAAATAAATGAGAAATGTTTAGAGTAAAACACTTCAATATAGCAAATTTGGATGCTTTTTGATAATTAGTTCTTGTGTATAAGCACACATGTTCAAATTTCTTTGTTTCCTTGTTTTTCTGAGTTTTTCGGATCTCAAGGGGAGCTTGAGTGCTTCTGAAATGTTGATGGCTCAGTTTTAATCCTGCTATTGAACACAGCGTGAAGCTGATCTCAGAGTGGAGCCAGTGGAGGTCACAGCACCCAACAGGTTTGTCTCTGTCCCAAGGTGACCAAAGCCACTCCCACAGGTTGGTGCAGGTTGATACAAATGAATCCCTAAATGTCCAAAGGAGCCCAACATCGCCATGTCTCTGTTACCCTTATCATTGCAGGCCTTACAGAACTTTGCAGATTGAGGGTTTATAACTTTCTGGCTCCTGGAGCTATACACTTCCAAAATCTGTTTCTTAAATAATTGCTCTTTCTGTATCTACAAGTGCTAGAGGGAAGTAAAACTTTTGACCACCAGAAAAGCACAGAATTGTACTGCCTGGTATTTGACTGAAGATCCTAAATTTGGTTGCGACAAGCTGAAATACTGAGTGACTCAAGGTTGCTGGAGTAGGTTTTCTGTGGGATTAGGTTGCCTGTAACACCTGTAACTACAAGAGATTGGTTTGATCAGTTCAGGCTTCATCGTTTCTGTGAGTCCTATACAGCAAAATACAAATGAATTCTACATTTCCTTTTTATTGTACACTCTGAGAGTAGGGCGAAAAGTGTACTTAAGCATCATTTTTGAAACACCATGAGAACAAATCTTCAAAGACCCTTTGTTTTTAAAAGGAAAAATCTGTCCTTTCTTATTATTTCTTGTAAGTCTTTTGTTTTGTTGTGCCTTTTGTTTTAGTTGATGTACCACTTATGATTCTTTCAAGTACTCTGAAAGACCTTTGGAATATACAGGTAATTAGGAACAAAACCCCAAAGCTTCTCAGCAGCATGAAGGATACTGAGATTTGCTTCCCCCGCAGTGAGGGACTGTGGCTCACCCTGGGTGCTTCTGATCCTACAGAGGGACAAGGAGGGTGAGGATGGTAAGGAGTTATAGGAGAAGAGCTGTGGGGTGAGGAACTGTGTTTGAAATGTTTTATCAGATAAATTTATGAGTGCTGGAATTAGTTCCAGGAACAAATTTTTTCTTTCTCGAGTTTTACAGCTTTTAAAAACTCCTATTTCTTTGTTTTGTTTTAGTTTTGGGTTTTCTAACAGGAAAAGACAAGCTTTTGTTGCTGTTCTTGATGATTTTGGAAATCATGTCAGTCAGTATCCTGTACAGCAGATGCCATCAGAGAAATGCATAATTCTGATTAGAGGCAGTTTATCTCTCAGTAAACTGTGAAACTGTGCTGAGATGTTCTCCAAAGTGCTCCTGGAAGTGGCTGGGATAAATCACCATGGATGAGACCTGAGAGCTGTATGAATACATGGACAGAATTGTTTATCAGTCCCAAACATATGGAATGGAATGAAATTTACTAAAAAAGTAGGAAATTATGCAAAAACTGCCTACAGCAACACATGACAGCATGAGTAAAAATGAAAGGGAAAATCGTGCTAACAAGGACTGATACATTTCCTCTTCAAAAAAGACAACAAAAAGAAGCTATCTCAAAGAATATGGAAGATGTCAGGTGGTTTGGGTTTCTCCATTAGGGCACTCCATTAATTTAGCTGAGTCTATACCTGACCTGTCACCGTCCTCTGCTCCTGGATCCCTGCCCTTGGTGGAGGGGCCAACACTGGCTGCTTGCTGGTGTGGCAAATATGCTTAACAAGCTCCAATTTCTGTGGATAAAACAATGGATTCTATCCAAATGTGCAAGTACTCACATATCCAGGTGGCCATCCCATGGCCGGGTGTGTTGGATGTGTAGAAAGGGAGACAGAAAACATAGTTTGTGAATGCAGGAACCCACACTGCAGAGTTTGTGTGACACAACTAGTGGGGACCCATGGATATTTCTTCTTCCTACTTTGCTAATTTTCCTGAAGTGAAATAGTCTGTGGACTTGGAAATAAAATTTTGGCAAAAATAAGGATGAGCTGGTACAAGTCCCAATGTCAGTTTATGTCGGTATCACATGGCAGCACAGCAGAAGTGAAGTCAGTGTTAGGGAGAAGAAGAGGAAGATAAGTCCGCTTGTAAAAACAGAGGACAGGGTGAAGAAGGTGGTGGCCATCAAGACTGTAAGGAAACACATTTTTTTCTCTCAGTATATCCATTTTTATGATTGTGAATTAAGCAGGATTGTGATTTTAGAGCTGAACTGCCATCAGTGTTGGTTCTGTTCATGTATCTGTGACTATCAAAACCGCTTTGACTTTGCATAGCTTCTAAATTACACATCCTCCTTACTTTTCTGGTCCCTTGGACTTGTGCAGGGGTTACGTTGATGTGGTTGTTGCCTCAAATGGCCTAAAAATCTCTTCTCTGTATTAGGTGAACTTTTTCCTTGTGTAAACCAGGCTAAATGTAAATGTATAAACTGCTCTTTATTTATTTTTGTGTGATAAAACTGAACCCACTTTGGCAATATGAATGCCAGGGAGATCTGCCATTGTAAAAAACCACAGTTACAACATTTATTGTTAAATTCCAAACTGTTAGGCACTACTCTGCCAAACTAAATGGCAGAATGTGCAATGCCCTGTTGGATGTGTGCTGCAGCATCACTGTTGTTTTATTTTGAATAAAGAGCCTCTTAGATGTATCAGTGACAAGCAATGAAGGGGGAAGTGTTGCTTCAGCTGGCTCTTCCCTGGAGCCTCAGCTGCTGATACCTCAGCTGCAGATCCCTGTCTTGAACTGGGATTGCAGCCTTTGAAAGGGTTTATGAAGATACAGGGCCACCCAAACAGGCAGGCGTTCTAAGACTTCTGTTCTGCAGAGGAGTTACAGAGTTGCTTCTCACTTCCCTACCAGATTCTGAGCTGCTGAAAACAAAGGGCAATGCTGATAAAACTCTGCTATTGGCGGTCAGTGACCAGAAGCAGGAGAAAGGAGTTACGGTTTTGCCTTGGACAGGATTTCTTTGCCTCTTTCCAATGCCTGTTTGTGTGGTTTTCCTCCAAATGCTAAGCACTTCAAAGTCTCTGGGAATGTTCACTTTGCCTGCCAGGACAGGAGCTGAGCAGAAAGCTGAAGAGGAGATGTCTGGAACTCGTATATTCTGTTAGAAAGTGAATGTTTATTTTGGGATAGGTTGAACATCTGCCTGGATAGATTTCTATTAGTGCATGGACCTACCACAGCTCTTAGCGAAGCACCTGCTTTTCCATGGATAAAAGAGAGGGAATCAAAGCTCTCTACTGGCCTTGTGCCACTCATCCAGAAGGACCTGCCTGGCCTTTGGACCTTGGGAACTGGGCAGAAGTTTGGGGATAATGTGCTTTGCTGTAGGTCTCTAAGATATTTAGATTTATAAGACATGGCTTAGGTGAGTTCGCTCTATTTGCAGGCCTGGGGAGCTCTTGAATATTGTTAAAAGAGATCTGCAGTGACACTGAGTTAAAGATGTCATTCACAACATCTTCCAGGCTGAAAAGACAAATAAATATATGCAAGACACAGAGATAACTGGGAAGATGTGCAGAAAGGGGTGATTACCTTTGTTCATGAGCCTTCAGATTGCCATAAAAGAAGGCAAATCCTTACTGTTACCATGGCAGTTTCTGGAATCCTGGACCAGGATGAGAATTTGGAGTTAGCTTGCAGAGGTAACCTTTGGGCACCTGCACACGCAGGTGTTGGGGTGGAGGTGGGCAGATGAGGGGACTGAAAAGAAAGTGGTGACTATGAGTCACTCAAGGTCTTGGGGAAAGTCAGCAGCAGAACTCTCCCCACCCCTTACGGGAGACTTCTCCGCTTTGCTGGAGGGTTCTAAAGCTGCTTCGTCCCAGCAGCACTCCCATTACTTTACTAGACAAATGACTTCATGTTGAGAGAGGAAAAAGGCAAAGTCCTGTCAATTAGAAGATCACTGATGATGGACATGGTTATCATCTCCAGTTAAGGCAATGTCACGCAGGAAACATATTTTACTGGCCCATCTGCAGCGATAAGAACCGCAGCAGAAGGCTTTCATCTCTGCAGCTGATGGGTAGCTGCCTGATACATCGTGAATTATTAAGCCTTTAACATTCTGCTGCAATGTGAGATGAAAGCTGGGGTGTGCACAGGTGGGACCCACATTGTGTGTGGTGTGTCCCCTGCACCTGTTCAGCCCAGTATGGCCTCCTTCTCTTTACACACAGAGTTCATGTCACGTGATGCTTTAATCACTCTTAATCTCCTTGATTAATGACAACTGCATGTGCTCTGTGGCAAGGGAGAACAGCCAAGAGATTGCTTGCAGGTCTGTTTTTAACTTACCAGGAATCAATCTTGTATCAAGGAAGCAAGGAATGGTGATAGTAAAAGGAGAAAATGGTAAAACTGGAACAGGAAAGAATTAATATTTTGAGATCTCATTCTCTTGTCTCAAGTACAATGAACACTTCCCACCTGGGGCTTTGGAACTGGAACTGGAACTTAATTTGTGTTGTCAGATTTGTTGCAGATACCAGAAATTATTCTTTAACAAGTCTGACTTAATTTCCTCTCACTTTTAAACCCCATTTTCACTGACATGCACATAGCAGGGGCCAATGTAATGCTCATGATGCCCCAATTAGTTTTCTTTCCCACCCAGGTGTGAACCTGAGTGCACACCTGAAGCAAGGTCTGGAGCAAGTGGCTGCCACTGAGCCACCTCTTTGGGCCAAGCCTGCAGGGAAAGTGATACTGCTGACTTAGGTCTGGGGAAAAAGAAATATTTAAAAAGTCATCTGGGTTTTTCATTACTGCAAATTTTTTGGGTTTGGATGAGCTTCCCTCCAGCAAAATAGAATAATTTATTGCTCTGCAGGCATTTTTAAAATTTGTTTTTCAGTATTTTCTTTTTCTTTTTTTTTTTTTTCTCCAGAAACGTAATGATTTCTTGGGTTTGGTTATTGTATGCATGATAAATAGGAGCATGTATAAATAGTTGAACAATACTGACTATTACTGAGCACTATGAACTGTAATACACCTTTCCTCTCTATGTCACTGCTAAATCCAGTCCAGCAAGATGAAACAACAGCAGCAGGTGTTGGGAAGGCCATTAGCAATTTCCCTAATGCTTCCATGCTGCAATCACTCATCTGTCTCTTCATCAGCCAGATATTAATGTGACATCTGTTCTGCCTAATTCCCACTCCTATCCAGATTCCCTGCATGTGAACAATGCATCCTGCTTACAGTGTCAGTTTCACAGAGAATGTGCCATTTCTGTGAGCATAATGGCATTATTTATTAAAAGGAAAAACTTTAAAGGTTAAGGATAACACCTTTACAGGCTTCCAGCAGTATTTCAAACATTTTAGGCCATTTTAATAGAATAATCGAAACACAGAATTCCAGGATGGTTTGGGTTGGAAAGGACCTTAAAGATGATCTTGTTCCACCCCCTGCCATGAGCAGGGATACCTTCCACTATCCCAGGTTGCTCCAAACCCCATCCAACCTGGCCTTGGACACTTCCATGGACAGGACAGCCACAGCTTCTCTGCGCAACCTGCTTATCCTAAAATGTTTTTCTAAATGCGTTTATCATCTCTCCCATGTAATGTATCTAAACAATTGCCACAAATATTCAATGAGATCCCTGTCTGCAGCTCTAATGGTGAGCTTTGATGAGTCTCTAAGTCAGCATCAAGCAAATGGAATTACAGTTATGTCTTACCAACAAATTATTTTGCAATATCTGATTATAGGAAAAAACATTATGCATGGTCACTAGGAGACCAGCTATTCCATGTCAGCTGATTTTCCTCATTATCTCTTATAACTAATATGATAGGTGCTGGTAGAATACTTCGTCACCAGCCTTTCCAGATGAGGTTCTGTCTGGACTGAAATAGTAACCCAATAGTCACATAAATTCATGCACCATCTTCTTTGCATAAATATGCAAGGACTCTCGAGCCAGGTCAGCAGCACGCCAGAGCAAAACAGAGAGATGTTCTTCCAACCTTCATATTTTATCTTCTTATTCTTACCTGCTTTCTTATCACACTGAAAATGAGTCAGGGGAGGGCATCAAGTATGTTTTCTGGTAAAGTGTGATGTTATTTCACACAAACATGCTTTGTCTGGGTTGTAGCACACTGAAAACCTTCTCTACAAGCAGTTACAGAATCCAGCACAGGACAGGCCTTTCACCACAGTTTTCTTTCAGTGTTGTTTATTTGAAAATTACTAACAAGACCTCTGCCTGGACCAATATCAAAACTGAAAAAAATTTTAAAAAAAGAGCTCTGTAAGGCTTTTTTTTTCATAAGTTTGCATGGTATACATAAAATGCTAGGATGACATGTTAAATATATACATTGTTTCCATCTAACATTAAAATATTCTTATGCAATAATTAAAAACTACTGAAGTTGTGATTTTTCCCCCTCATTTTAAAACTGTCATTTCAGGTGATGCATTTCTGCAGAGTAGGTTTTTTAGTTTCAAGTTATCTACATTTTCAGTAGAAATTGCTCCATCAAACTGAATTGAAGACCCTATTACATATATGTATTTGTTCAGAAGAGTGCACAGAACAGAAAAAAATGGGTAAACTACTTGAAAGCTTCCTTATTTAAAAACTGCTGTGTTCTATTGCAAATAAATTTATTTACAAATACTTATTTACAAAACTGGTGGGTTTTCAGCCAGATCAAAGATGATAACCAATATGTCGCTTAGCACACTGTGAAATATATAATAATAATAATAATAATAATAATAATAATAATAATAATAATACAGGGTGTAGGAAATGGTTGTCTCCTTGAGGCCGTGGGGATGTAATCAGTTAAATTCTTCTGCATTTTCTTCAATAAGACAAAGGTTTCCACAGTGGTTATTTATCTATTTGCATCACTTTTCCTCCAGGCAATAATCAGTAATCAGAAGTTCATTAAAGGTTTAATGGCTGATTAAGAACAAGCAAGAGGCTTCATTCATTTATTCTGATTTAAATATCAAGTAATGGAGTGATTTATTAGATCATCCCAGAGGTTAACCAGCTGACAAATCTCCAAGTGGTAACCTCTCATTTCTACTTCTACCTTTAAATTCAGCTTCTATCTTGTACCTAAAACAACCTTAAGCCAGAAATGGGCTGACCCAAAGCCTCTTGAAACAGCTAGAAGGGAGTTTATAACAGCTGTTCTTTTACAGGGGAAAGAGCAGCTCTGGGTACTGGAGACTTTCTCGTACTTTGCTGTTAGAACCACATTTAGCACATGCACTTCATCAGGGAAAATGATTTAAGGTGAACCTTGTTGTGGTTGTGTGTAAATGACTTGTAGAATGGTGTTTGTATTCATGAAATGCTGTAATTAGGCAAAGTTCTGCACACCAGACATGGTTCTCCTTGGACTGGGAGGAAGTAATGGGAGAAAATGAATGATGGAGCAGCAAGAGCTGAGGCCCACAGCTCTGCAGGTCTTTGAAGCTAGGCAGCTCTGCAGTGGGTCAGTGTTTAAATATGAGTTAGTGTTAGCAACAGTGCCCTGGATGTGTTGTTTGCATTCTTCATTACCTACATTCACTGTGTTTATTTAGATTTTAATTTAACAAAACCTGAGCAAACTGGGAGGGGTCTAATCCCTCATGACTAAACGACATAATTTCAGTCACTGAGCCTTGTTGGATCATGGCCTTTCTTTGCCCTAGGTTGCTTCAGCTGCAGGCTCTGCGTTCGTTGAAGGGCTAGTCTTTTTGAGCCCATGTTTAATGCTGGCCCTTGTTTGCACAGTAAGGTGGTTTTAACTCAGACATGTAAAGGGCAGAAGACAAATGCTCCCACAAATTGATTTCCTGTATTAATGAGACTGTGCTCCAGCACCTCAAAGATGACCATGGTGGAAGGGGATGCCAAAGCAGAAAATGAAAGATGGAAGAGGGAGGGATTTCATGACTCTCTAAGTGATTTGTGGGTAGCCCCAGCTTAACTTAAGTGAATTAGTTAAGTTCTCAGTCACTGATTTGCAGGAAGCTGAAGGCTTCTAAATGAATGCCGTATTGCATGATGTCTCTCTTTTTATGTGATATAGAGCAGGAACACACATGAGGTTGCTTCCTAAACCCTCTTTATCTTGTAGAAGTATTAAGAACAGCTGTAATTTCAACCTGGGTGACAACTATCCAGAGATTCATTAAGAAAGTGCATCATTTAAGTGGAAAAAACAGGCACTTAGAGCCAACTTTGAACTGGCCTGGTGAGCCAGCAGCATCACCCCAGCACTCTGGCATGGGAAGGTCAGAAACCATTCATCTGGAGGCCTCAGCTGAATGAGCAGGTTCCTCAGGGGAAAAGGATTTAAAGGAAGATGGGGAACAATTTCAGAGTGTGTGGCTGCACAAAGAGTAGGGATTGTTTAATCGACAAAGCAACCTGGGGGAGGCAGGAAACCATTCAAGTGTTTGAAGGCTGCTAAAAAGGGGGATGAAGTTGATTGTCTTTTGTGCCTCATGGGTATGATAAGAAGCATCCAGTTTAACACAGCAAGGGAAGTTTCAGGTGGTGAGATTGGAACAAGGAGGGCTGTTACAGGGCAGACTGGGCACTGAGCAGAATCTGTGAGTGCCAGGGGTTCAAAGGAAAATATCAGGCAAACACCTGTGCTTTTTCCTTACTTAAGGCACTGAGCAGCATCTCAGTGCCATGTTTTCTGCTCACCCAGAGATGTCATAGACATTACTGCTTCGTTGAATGCAAAGAATGGTTAAATTTGTGAATCTGCAGACTCTGGTCTTGTGCCTTTATGTTCTGCCCTTACTTTGTGCCTGTGGTCACTCAGAGACAGCCTGAGGAAGGACTTGACCCCAGCCTCAGAGCTGCTGGCTGCCAGCTCTGCTCTGCATTCCCACACCTGTTTGGAGGGGTCTGTGGTTTCCCAGGAGAGGGCAGGGAGTGGGGAAAAACACCATAATTCCTTGAAGGGAGATGAGTGGAAGCAGGCATCAGAGGGCTCTTACTGACCAAGCCATTGGGAGAGGCCAACATTGCTGCCCTGCTTCTTGGGGAACAGGGAGCTGGAAGGGATGGTGTTGGAAGGGTCAAGTACAGAGCAGGGTGGTAATTTACAGTTCGTGTTTTGTTCTGAGGCTCTCATTTCTCATTCTGATCAGCTCAGTGGTAATGAGAATAAGAGGAGCTAAAACACAATTGCTGCTATGAAATGGCAAAACTTTATGAAGTCAGAATGAATGGCAGAATTTTTATGTCTGCACTTCAGTTTTACAGCTGAAACATTGCCGTCCTTGGAAGACACAGCAATTTGTCATTCTGTTGTCTATATCAGACTTCACTGCAGCATTTTTCCCTCCCTGTTAACCAGAACCAGACTTGAGGAAGGAGAATGACACCGTGCAAATATTCGTTAATATTCTCAGATTTTGGAGTAGAATAGATGATTAATAAATATCAACTATTATTATCTTTTGCCTCTTTCCCTCCACGCTGCTGCTGCACGAATCCTCTTGTAGTTGAGAAAGTAATCTCAAGTCCTTCTTCTCTGGAAATAAAAGAAACCAAAGCCTTGTTTGCAAGAGTCACATAAAGGCACCACTTTGTTAAGGTATTGGCTGCATCAATGTGTGGAACAGGACTGCTTTACGTGGGGCATAGCAGTTATGGTTTATCTTGAACAACTGAAGTTCTGCACGGTGCTGGTGCTTATTTTCTATGAAGGGTGGTTTCTCTGAAAGGACAAGAGGACTGGGTAAAAATTTCTGTATGTGTATCTCTGGAACAGAGGTATTCCGTCTCTTAAACAGTACCAGGGAGAAAATATCTCTTGGAGTCAAAGGACTGGACATCCCATGTGAATGAGCACGTGCTTAAGAGGATTTTTAAGGTGCTTTTATAGAGAATGCCCAGAGGGAAACAATGACGACTTTGTCATAAATCCCCCTATGGGTGTATGTAGACAGAAATCCAAACTCAAGCTACCCTTTGGACAGCAGAAGGAGGTCAGGTGAGGAAATCCTGAAGAAATGGGTTCTGGGGAAGCTGTGAGAAGCTATGCTTGGAGTGGGAGCAGTTTTTTGAGTTGGTAGGAGCTCAGCAGGATGAGTGGAGACACTTTTCAGGGATGCAAAGTGGAAATTTTTCATTTGGTGGGGGGAGTTGAGGAGGTGTTTTCAGCCTAAGCAGCTTTAGCAGCTGGCTGTTGGGATGAGACAGACCGTGGCACTGCAGGGACAGACAGCCTGCTCCATTCAGCACAGACCATCTCACTCTGGGGGTGCCTTACAGGGCTGCTGTTGTTGCTGCAGGGTTGTTGTTGCTCCAATTTTTCCTTTACAGGATATATGTTCCATATGCTGTTGTAGGTCTTTCCTTAGCTAATTTTATAAACAATTTGCAGACTAGGGGCATTTAGAACCAAATTTACACGTGCACAGGTCCCTTGGCCCTGCTGTTGTGAAGCTGAATTGTATTTTATAAACTGCCTGTGTGAGATTAATGCTGCAGTTCATAGCAAAAAACAAGCTCCCAGGTCTCAGGAAAATGGCACTCCAATGCACTCCTCAGATTTTTCAGGTTTCTGCCTGTCTCCTTCCCAAAAGAAGATCCTACATTTTTAAGGGGCAATGAAACTTCCAGATGAAAACCTGCTGCTTAGAGGCAGTTGTTTCAGAGTGGCCTGGAGATCTGTCCCAGGAGGTCATTCAGGAGCAGCTGGTCTGCACACCTGTGAGTGATGACTGCTGGAAACTAAAGCTGATGGAAAGCTGTGCTAAGCGTGCCCAAAATTTTATCATTTGTGGTCATGACTAAAAGAATTGCTCAGCTCTAAACAAACCACACCTGAGTAGTCAATTAATTAACTGTGCCACCAGCAGCTTGGCAGGAAAGGTGACAGTAGAAGCTCGCACAGGTAGGTACCAGAGTATTGCTTGGTGCAGGCCCCTCTGGGAAACAGGGTGCCCTTGTTATCTGACTCTGGAGAGAGCTCCCACTTCTCCAGAACAGCCCAGGAGGGACTGAGACATTAGGCTTCCTCTCAGAAAAAAGCTGATTTACATTATGAGGCAAATATTTTTGCATCCTTGGTATGTTCTGGCATGAACAGCACTGACTTCGGGGATCAGGATGGGAAAATTGCTTTTCCTTCCTAGAAGAACCTGATTTTTCACTGGAGTGCTCAGAAGTCCCTGAGGAGCCTTGGTGTAGCAGGTGACAGAACTCTGTCATGCCCCATCATTGATATGGCCGTGTGAGAATGCTCCAATGCCTCCTTAGGGTCTTGTTCCCTTGAGTGCCACCGCAGCTCAGTGAAATTTGCACTGGTCTCCAGACGAACAGAAAGTGACACCAAATATGCTGCAACAGTGGCATGAAGATGAGCATGACAAATGGAGCAAGGAAAATAGGAAGTAAGGTTTAAGGAGGAAGGAAGCTAGAATGATGGAAAAAGGAAGAACAATTCACAAAGCACGATGTTAATGAAGTAGTCTAGGAGCAGCAGCATGTGAGGCAAGGTGAGTTTGTGTAAGAACCAAGCCCAGAAATTGGACTGGGTTTGGGGTTTACAGGAAGGGGCTGGTCTAACTATTTTAGAGGGCTTTTCTTCCTGCATTTCACCTGAAGAGCTTACTAGCAAACTGTATTCCCAAGTCTTGTTAATTAATTTGCCTTCTTGGATGTGTTTTCAGGAACTGATAAGCAGAGACTCTCTACTTTACCAATGGAAGAGGATTTAATGTTCAGTAATCACTGAATGGCCCAATGCTTAATTTCTGCTCTGACAGACTTACCAAAAAAAAAAAGAAAAAAAAAAAAAAGGTTTAGCAATTTCCAGCTCAACATTTCGTAACAAAAGACCGGAGAAAACAAACACAGCAGAGGGTGCTTCTCTTCTGGGAGGAATGTTAACATATTCAAACCTTTTTCCAAGAGCCAGTGCTGGGATATTTTGTGATCCATAGCATCTCCATGGTTCCTCGAAGAGGAGTAATTCTGGTGCATCAGGCTCAGATTTTCTCATAGGAAAAGATTTCTGGATCAGCTGAACTTTCACCTGTGCCTAAAAGTCATCCTTTTGGCTTTTATGCAGGCAGCTGTACCCCAGTGTTCCTGGTTCATGTGCAGCTTTCTCTGCTGTTCCATAATGAACAGGAGAAAGCTGACCTAGTTGTGTTTTGGAGATGTTTGAGGAATAGACACTCGTCCTGAAAATCATATAGTTTTCTGATTTATTTTTCAAAAAAATAAAAAAAAAACCAACTAAGAAAGGCTTTATTATTTGTTTCCTGTTATGTTTGATGATGCTAAAATAATTTTCTTCTAGTCACAGATAATTGTCTTTTTTCCTGGGTGGACCCTGTGTCTTTTGTAGTCCATATATTCTCAATGGGGCTATTTTCCTTTAATGTCACACATGCCATAAACCAAATCAGCTCTAATGTTGATATCACTTGGAAAGGCTGATTGTAGAGGTCTTAGCAGGGAGAGAAGAATTCAAGTGAGCTAATTCCTTGCCTGAGCTCTTTTTTATCACTCTGCAAGAGCTGTTCTCAGCACAGCCACCCTCAGGGGGATGCAGGAGGAGGAAACCTTCTCTTTCATCCATAGACCTGCTCTTCATGACACTGCCGTGTATTTGGCTGAGAAGGACAGAAGAGCCCTCCTCAGGCTGAGATGCCCACCCCTCCCAATTTTCCAATGCATTGTAGCCCCTGTGTGAATGCAGGTCTTTCCAGAGCAGCACAGCTGCTAGGGATTTGGAAGAAGATGTCCTGTCATCAAACAGGTTAATGACATTTTGTTTCCTGCCTGGACTGCACAGAAAATCATCCAGATAAGCCTTACTTGGGTTTGTTTTTAGAATTTAAGGGCTGTGAGACACAGAGGGGGATGGTGTACAGCTGTTGCCACCTGGGAGGTGTTGAGGCTTCTGTTGAGTTTCACTTTTAGATCCTGGATAGTTTAGGGAATCATTAGGGTAATTTGTTTTGAAACTAGAAGTATAGAAAGAGCCAGGCAGGCCTTCACCTCCCATTACTGCTTCAGCATGACAGAGAGGAGGAAGAAAAGGACAAAGCCTGAACTGCCTTCAGGCAGTGATACAGAGGGCTTAACTGTTTTGTTTGGTTAGAGCACTGAATACCCATTTTCCACATGGGTGTGAGCTCTTTGAGATAAGATTTACTCTCACAAGGACAGGAACTGGTCTTTTCTGGGCAGGTACAACTTATCACGTAGAAAGTCATTAAAAAGAACACAGCTTTGTCCTGGTGCTTGCTATTCCAGCAGCAGCACAGGAGTCACAAACCACCAGTACCAAAGACCCCACAAGCAGCTCTGACAAAGTGCAGCCTGTGCCCTTTGGGGTCACTTCCAGCCTATTTGGCTCCAAGGCTGCTGCTGAGGTCTTACTAACTTAGTACTGGGAAAGTATTATTAACGGGGGAGTATTTTTTGAGGCCCTGGACAGAGCCAAGAGCACCCAAAAGGGCAGTGATCTCGAGGGAAAAGTGGGCTGAAACTAAATCTATTCGATACTCCTGGGCAATCTTCTCCTTTCCAAGTGGGACAGAAAGAGAGAGTGAGGGTGAGGAGCACAAAAAGTTCTTGATGATTATGAAGACTTTGTCAAGCATGACAGAGAACATTTGGACAAAACAGGGTTTTGCCTGCTGAAAGATGCAGAGAAGCTGAAAGAACATCTGCAGCAAGTACAGATTTGGCCCTAAACTCAGATCTTTTTGTTTGTGTCAGTGACATCTTTTTTCATATAAGAACAGCCAAAGATGAAAAAGGTGTCAGGGACTAGGTCAAGAAGTGTAGTGATAATGAGAAAATACATTAATAGAAAATTACTAAAACATGAAAAGCTCAGACAGAGTCATCTGTTGGGGCTGGATCTCTGTAGAGAAGCACTGTTGAATTGTTTAACCCCTAATGGGCCAAGGTTACAAATAAAAAAATCTTGAGAGTCAAATCCACTGCTTTTGGGGGGAGGGAAAAATCCATAAATGAGGAAGAAAGAAAAATAATGCTAATTTTCTGGGGCAGAAGGGTTTTCTGACAGAGAGGGACGCTTTGCCACTGTGATGTCTAGGCCAGCAGCATTTCTGAGAATATTTCTGATGCCTTCACTCTCCAGTGTCTTGGAGAAGAAAAGCTGGAAGCCATACAACCCTCCCATTCTGACTGAGACTGCACTGACCTCTGTAGATGTTAAACCAATACCTTGATCTCTCTGCTCTTTCTCAGAAATGTGAATAGCTCACTTTGCTCTGGAGACATTACATTAAATACCACAAATCTGTTTTAAAAACAAAAAACGGGGAAAAAGAGAAAGAGGATTTAGAGAGACTTTCAAGTCTGAGTGTGAAGGAAAACAAAAGCTCCTGGCTGTAGCTTCTGTAGCAAACTCCTGCAGGCATTCAATTGCTGCTGCCCTCTTCCTGCCCCCACACTCAGAGGTGGATGTGGACACCCTCCCAGAGAAGTGTTTTTGTGTTTATTGAAGGGTGAAGGAGTAACACAAATGTAACAGAGAGAGGATGGCTGTTTTCTGTCAGAGAAAAATGTTGAAGACTTGCCCAGAAACCAAGCTGCCTTCAGGGGTGGCCATTGTCAGCTGGAGCAGCAGTTGGGAAGGATCCTTCATCAGGAAACAAAAGCATCCTGCCATGATCTCAGCTGAGGCAAAGGACTGCTAACTCAGGTTATTGAGTGCCAGCTTCTTCATCTGCAGAAACGGAATCTGTCTTTCTAACTACTCTCAGTCAGGGCTGGTGGCAATAATAGTTCCTAATGCCCATTCTGTGCCATTGCACGCTAAATACCTAATTCTGCAAGTGTTTAGGAATGTAAAAGTGATTAAGAAGATGAATGGAGCAGCACACTCCCTGTGACTAATTCTCACTTAAGTATGTGCAATATTGTGGCTAATAAGAATGCTGTGAAACTAGATCTAATTCTCTTATGAATGCACTGTTTTCCTGTAAATACAGATATTTCGGGGAGGGTGATTGTCTCTCTGGGAATAAGGGGCTTGTGAATAAAGTGACTGTTCCATTATTGCAGCACTTGGCAAAAGAGAACAGAAGATCATATGCACCAAGAAGGGGAAAAACAACTGAATGGATGTGTCAGAAGCATTACTTAGTGAGCAACTGGAGTGATTGGCACAGAGTAGGAGACTGTCATGTTGAATTACAAAACAACTGTTAGAAACAACCTAAACAAAACCAGAAAAAGATCTCTATTCTGAATAGTTTTTCTTCAATGTGACTATTTGCAATAAATATTGGATTTGAAACCCAGTATAACTGAAAATATAAAAATTAAAGTGCCCATCTGCAGTGTTCAGATTATTGCAGTGTGATTCAATTCGGAAATCACAGGAAGCTGTACAGAACATCTGCTGTCAGACAGGACTGTCAGGCAGGACTATCAAGGTTCTGAAGAACAGACAAAATTATTAGATTGTGGCCAGAATTCATGCAAAGCCCAAATAAACTTTTATTCCTTTGAGTGCAGAATAGTTGTTCTGGTTTTAATTTTCTTCCAAGAACAGAATCTGATCGCAGCCCAATGGTGAGCTGTCTGTCAGCAGGGAAAAGAGACTCTCACTGAGTGTTTTCACTGGAAAAAACCCTTCAGAAGATCTGTTTTTTCTTGTGAATGGAGTAATGGGAGAGTTGAGATAGAACTGTGCTGGTGACATTCCCCGTGGCAGGACCAGAACATCGCTGGTTCCTGCACAAAATTCAAATAACAGAGCTATGGTCCAACACTTGCCAGAAGCACCTTGATGAGCGTGCCAATGGCTTTTGCATGCAAGAGCTCAGAAATAAAGACATTTCCTTGGTGGATTTCACAGGTTATTGGCAAAATGTGCAACTAAATATTAGTTTATATGTAATTGTGTCCTACTAAATGCTTCCTTGATGGCATTGTGCTGTCAGCTTTACTTAGCAGAAATTTACCTCTAAGAGCTCTCTGTGTACAATTACTTGTGCCAGCCTGGACCTCTTTACTCTAAAAGTCTGTTCAAAAAAAAGGGGGAAAAAAGGAGCAGTCTTCCTCTGAAGAATCAATGCATACTATGGCCAGTGGTGATTTTACTGTTCTTTACCAGAGGCATACAAGGAAGCTCCACTATATAATAAAACAATGTTTTAATTTTTGAAGTAACTGAAGGTAAAGAGTGCCTAATTACACGTGGTGGCAAGCAGGCACTGGGATGTACACATAGCAAATATTTCTCTATCCCAGCACTACATTACATTTAAAAATAACCTCAAGTAGTAAAAAACCACCCCAAATACTTCAGCCCTGATCCAGAGAGACAGCTGCAAGCAATATTTTCTGGTTTAGAAAATGTTTATTTATTGCCTAGACAGAAATATTGCCAGGGCCAGACTCTCAGCATGTGCTCATCTCTCAGAGAAGTATGTCCCACTTAGACCTCCTGAAATTCTTCAGGATGGAATTCAGCAGGTCCCACCACAGAAGCTTCTGTCCTGGTGTGTGAGGCTTGCAGTGTGCAAGATCTGAGCAGAACAGGTTGTCCCATGTGGACAATACAACGTGAGTGATAATAGAACATTCACTCTTCTTGTAAGGAAGAAACAATAGATCAGTACATTTCCATTTAATATAAATAATAGGGAATTCTGTTACATGATAAATAAATTTTAAAAAGTGGTTCACACAACCTTGCTACTTCTATGCACTAGTTTCTACTGAAATGATTAAATGAAAATTATGCTGTATCAATTGCAAATAGTGTGCTGACATATCCATATATACAGGAGGTAAAGTTTTAGTAAGAACTGCTTAGGGAATGCAGTAATTTCACATGGATTTTAAGAACTATATGCACATTAAGATAAAACCCCAGTGTGATAAAATCATTAGTTTATTACTATAATTATGCAGAATTTATAACTTATAATAATGTTATAGACAAGTATTTGTAGTTAACTATAATATAGTCCTTTTTTAATATACACACTTATTTTAAGTAATGTACTTTAGTGCTATACCCTTTGTAAAACTGTCAGTTCCCCATAAACTGAGTAGGACTCTGTGTCCTTTCACAGTTCTGTGACTGCTAGATGGGTGAGTTCTCTGTGTCTTTCGCCTCACATGCTGCTCAGGGATCAGGATCAGTTCTGTAGGGCTCCGCTGTTGGAAAGGCACATCCCAAACCACTGCCTCATCTCTCAGAGGACCAAGGGACACACTTCCATGGCAGGGGTTATTTAATTGTGCTCCTTTGGTTGAAAACATAAAGATATGTTTTGAGGAAAAAAAGTGGACATTTGATTATACTGTTTTCCATTGTTTTCCTTTAAGGTATCTTTGATAAAATTGATGTTGTATAATTTGGTACCACATCCTTGTCTTAGCACTTATTAGCATGTATTTGCTAATACATTTTTATATATTTGAAGTATAACAAGTGACAGATTGGTGACTGCTCCATGCAATTGTTTTTCCAGATCCTGCTCTTCAGCAAGCAAACAGCAGGAAGTCGTGTTTGGGTTCCAGAGCTGAGCAACCATTTGCAATGAAATTTTACATGGAAATGCCTCTAAAATACAACATAAAAGCTTTAAAAAAACCCCAACCCAACCAAACAAAACCCAAAGAAACCCCACCTGACCCTCAACAATTTTCCCCTTTTAAATTGACAAAGAAGATACTTTACAGAATGATAAAATCAAGGGTATGGGAAGGTCCATGAGAAGACCTCCAGCCCGAGATGTCTCTCAGACAAGCCTCAACCAGAGGAAGTTGCTTGGAGATTACTCCAGTTGAGTTTTGGGTGTCCCTGAGGGTGTAGATCCCACAGCCTCTCTCTGAGCATCTGTCCCCATGTGTGACTTCTCCCACTATAACTTATGCCATTTCCCATGCTCCTCAGAGCAGGGAGTGTTATGTAGGCTGAAGATAAAAGATAGCAGGTCTTTTGTGGTTTATCCAGTGCCAAAAGAATTGTCTGATATCTTGTTCTCAGATAAAAATGCCTGACTAAATGGTTTCTGCTTTACTTTTTGTTGGTGGATAGCTTTTCTCTGGAAGTAAATGGATTAATTATAGTACAGTAAATATTATATGCATATGAAAACAGTTCATGTGAAGCCAAATAGACTGATGTTCAGTTATTGTAACCCATAATAATGCAAGCTGAAAATTTAATATAGTGCTGTGTGCCTCTTTGAGCATATTCACTATAAAATAAAATACCACATAGTTCACCAGTCCTCTGACTAAATTCTTTTAAGTAAGACTGTAATATTTCTTGTAATGCCATCTGAAATTATCCAGAGAAGATAAAATGAATAACTCAACCCAATTAAATGTCTAGCTCTGATCTTATCTGGATACGCTAATTGAATTACTGCCATTGCCTAGCTGAGCTGTATTTAAGTCCTGCCAATTAATATTTATTCAGAGAGATGGAGGAGAAAGTGCCAGGATTTAGCTTGCAGTTGTTGATGACATATTGTCATGAAACTGGTTCCAGTATTTCTGAAAGAAAGGGCAAAATGCCCCACCATTTCTAGGAGAACAGAGGCACTTTTGAAGAGGATTCTAAGCTTTTTTAAAAAATATAAAATAATACTTTCATTTACGAATTTACATGTTATACTGTCTTGATTTGGTTTCAAGGGAAAACCTGAAGCATACTGACTGTAATTTTTTATCTTTATTTTTACTGGTCTAGCCCAAAAAGATGGCAGCAGAATATAGGAAACATCTGTACAACTTTGCTAAGACATGTACAAGCTAAGACATGTGATCCAATGACTAGTGTCAACACTTAGTAATGAAAGTTTCAAGCCTTGACTGGCTATTGAAAAAGTCCTAAAATTCCTAAGGAATTCTCAAAATACTTTGCAGCATATGGTGAAGGAGCAAGATCTGTTAAAAGAAGGATCAACAGATAAGCTGTGTTGTAAATAAACCTTCACAGGAAGAATTTTCAGGTTATTAATGAACTCTGGCCTCAAAGAGAGCCCCAGTAAGAACCTGCTTCTAGGAATAAAGCCAAAGGCACTCAATATGAACTCAAGGATTTTGGGATGTCCACACAAACTGTGGTGAGAAAGCAAGAAAAGGATCAAGTGGCTTTTTCATGTCAGGTTTCAAACCCCCAGATGAAGGAAAATAAATATAACTAGGTAGTTCAAGTTCCAAGAGCTTCCCCAACAAAGCAGGCCAGGATAATTTTAAGTAACACTGCTCTTCCTGCAATCTTTTGTTCTCACCGCCACTTCATTACAGACTCACCACTGCGGTGTCTGCAGTCACTATCAGAATAAGGAAGGGCTGGAGAATTTTGGAGTTTTCAAGCACAGAAAGATGGCCTTGAGGAAGCAGGAGAGATGACAGATCTTTCTCTTGGATCACCTAGAGAGATACATTCTGTCAAGCAAAACAGGAATGAGCAAATTCCTGCCTTGCATTCAGCTCTGTAATTTTGGTATTTGGGTTTACAGGCTTCAGCCAATGTTTGGCTGTATTACACCTCTGCCTAGTGGTAATTGGAGTAAAACCAGATTTTCACTGCTTACTCTGCATGCTATTTGGTCTCCCACCTGGACAGAATGTCCTCTTCAAGCACAGATGTAAATAAACGGGACACCCTTGTGCAGACTGAAAGCAGCAGAAGGGAAATTACCGCCCTCTGGAAGAACTGGAAAAGTTAACCAGAGCTGCTGCCTCTTTATTGCTCTGTTCTGGGATCTGCGTAGTATTAAGTCAGACTTTGCTAATTAAATTACCTAAGGTCATCTGTTTATTATCCTGTATTAGCAGATAACGACGTTGGTGATGGTTTAAGGTCCAGCTCCTCCACTGGTACACAGAGGCTTCTCCGGTATCAGAAAGGTTTGAGTGCGACGGAGGAAGGAAGGAAGCTCTTTGCATCTCCCCAAGGGAGCTGGTGAGGGAACCTCACACAGCACTGTTTCACCCAGAACAAGATCTAAACAGGGGCAAAATGTTGATTTTAATTTTTCTTGATCAGTTTTGTGGTAAGCCAAGTCAGTTAACTCTAAGGAGTAGTAAACCAGCAGTTTCAGGAGCTCGTTTGCCTTTGTGGGAGAGCTTAGACCATATCACCATTGATAACTCTGTTCCCTGGATTTATATATTCAGGGTAGCATTTCCACACTGACAGCAGTCTTCACCAAAAGACCCCTGCCAATACTGATTTGTTGGTTCGGGTTAAAATATGGGAGGTATCTGCTTTATTTCCCATTAGTGGACTCTACAATGTATCTGCAACCTTCCCTGTGGTACTAGACCTTGTAAATTTCTGTGCTAGTTATGTAGCTTATCAAACCCAGTGAAGGACAAGAAATAAAATGCAATATATTGCTGGTTTGTACTATCAGTATGAACTATTATAATGTTCAGGAGACTGTATTTTAACTCCACAGTTATTGCATCACGTGAGGAAACAGACAACTCTCAGATAAATTAAAAATTAAAATAATTTATTGAAAACAGAAAAATTGAAAAATTAGAACAGTATAAAAATTTGGGATCCTATGGCTCAGTAGATGGTATGTCCCAGGAGTGCAGGGATATGAGATCTTCTAGCTGAGACAGCACTGGACCTCAGGTAGAGAAAAAGGACTTGCAATGCCGAGCTGACTTTTGGCTGGTCCGAAACTCAGAAAAAAAAGTTATTAAAGGCTCCTTAATAGGAGTAAGGCTTTTAATGCCCAGCACGGAGGCCCACACACACCTAGCCTGCAGGAGAATCTGAATCTTACCGAGGCCTGTCTCGTTGTTTTAGTGTCTTTGCTCCGCCCTAGTCTGCCCACAGCCCGCCCCTTTGCTTTAAACTGATTGGTGCTTTTCCTTTGAGAGATCATCTCCGTCCACCAATAGCTCGTCGTTGTCAGAGGGGCGGTATCAGTTGAGATAAGGGTGCTAAAATGCCCTCATTAAAATTCAGGTTGCCATGGTGCTTGCCTGCAGGGTAAGGGCTAAGGGGCTAAAAATAGCTGGTGGCTGTTAGAAAGTGGGGTTTTGGAGTTAGCCTTTGAGTTAGGGTGCAAAGTAAAAACACTTTAAAAAATATTAAAATACATCCAACACATCTTAAAACACTTGTAAAAGTAGACAATAAACATAGGAAAGGTAACTGTTATGGTGTACAAGTGGTTTAAAGTTTAAGAAGGGAGCTTAAGTTGGGGATTTTTAACTGAGGATTTTTAACTGGGAACGGTGCAACTCTTTTAATAAACTACTTTGAACAATTGAAAACATTGATAATGGAACTTGATTTTTGTACCTGGGCTGATGGGTTAATTTTAACATTCAATTCAAAAATATTTAACTCAAAATTCATTGATTAAAACACTTAATATGCAAAGACCAAACACAATTAGGGATTTCATGTATGACACATCATTTCCTATCAAATGATCGATTTCATATGTTCTGCCTATTCAAAGAGGCTTTCTAGAAGGTGCATTATCACAAATCACCTTTTTATGTCATTAATCAGCAAATGAAAGCAATTGTCTTTAGTAAACCAAACCAGCCTTGGAGAATGGAATCAGATAAAAATTAACAGCTCTCAGCATAATTGTCCTCTGTCAGTCCTTCTTTCCTACACATAATTAATGTGGTCGAATCTTTAACAATGCTGAGGGCAACAAATATTTAACTCCATCTTCAGCAGATTTGCCTTTTTCCTCTCTTTTAGATCTTCCCCAGTCTGGAGGCTTTCAGTTTTCCTGGCATCAAACATTAAATATTGATCTTTAGCTGTTTTTTATTCACACATATATTTAACCCACCATTATTACTTCCTTTTATTAATGGTTAAATGAGTGATCCTCCACAGCCTCCCAGGGTTTGTGTCCCTGATTGTGTCTCCTTTTCCTGGCATCCCTTCATCATTTTTGGGGACTAGCTGAAAATCAGAACAGTCTTTCTTCTATTTGCAGGTTCAGTAATTTCTATCCCTGTTTCTACACTCAGCTTTCTTTCTCTCAGTTTATTTGAAATATTTCAGAAACAATTTTAAAATAAGAAGCATGGGCACAGCTCTAAACCCCTGGATATTACAACAGCACACTTACTTACTTAGCTCCCTATTGGCACAAAGGATATCCTTCACTCTGATATTCCTCCGAGGTGGTTTGGTAACGTCTGCTCTTTTGAACCCTTTAAAACACAACATAGTTGTCTTGACTGCATTTGACCAACTGGAAATAAGTGAGGTCCTTTCTCCCAGATCAGTGATGTGAGTGTCAATGGACCTGCTCACATCCTCTCTAAGCTACAAGCGCTCAATGCTGAGCAGATAATCTGTGAACTGAAGGTGTCCCATGCCAGCATCTCAGGATTTAAAGGAAAATCCACTGAAAATTCACAGTTTAGCTGAGTTCTGTCAGGCCATGCATGGCTGTGGGGGCACAGGGCTTCCAAACACTTGGCTACATAACAGTGACTTTTTTTCAAGTGTTTAAATGTCTTTTCAGTCAACAGCATGGATGTAAAAAGCCACAGCTGGCAACAAGACATCAGTGGGACCATCATTTTTTCCACCAGGAAAAAAGAAAATCATTCCTAATGTGTGCAAGGTGAAAGAACAATTTTTCGCACATGCCACAAGAAACAATGAGCCTGTCCCAAAGTGCCACAGCACCTTGGTCGTGGAGGGGGGCATCTCTGCAGAAGGGAGCTGTTGGAAGCAGCTTTCCTCTTGTCTTCATCTTCTTTTTCTCTTCAGAGAGTCTAAGCCAGGCGTTCTTTCTCTAGGAAGCAAAAGCAGAGAGCCCAGAGGTGTCTGTAATGGGAATGTATTTACACATCACTGGGATTTAACCAGAGAAGTATGGTGCCGCTGCCTTCTGCTGATGTTCTGTGACATGTGTCAATACCCTGGATGCCCCAAAAGAGAGTATAAGTGTGAGCAGCATTTACTTATGGTCTCTGTCCATTGCTCCAGGAGGAATTTACAGTCACTGGAAGAACTGGAGAAACCAGAAAAGGAGACACAGGTTTTCCCTTTTTTTTTTTCAAGTACTGGAGAAATGAGAATGATCACCTGCCACAAGCATCAACACGCACTGCAGCATTACTTAATGAAAAGTTGATACTGGTTGATGTTCAACAACTGCTTAGTGCAAACCTTTATAGGACACACTGGAACTTCTTCCAAAATATGTGCTGGAGAGCTCTGAATCCACGTACAGTTTTACCCTCTTCAGTGTTTTCTCCCTCATTTCTAGACCCACTACCTGAAGTGTGTGAAAATCTTCCTTTGCCTTTATTTTATTGAACAGAAAAATGGCTGATGAAAGAACATGGTGAGTGGAACTCTTCAGAATTCATTGTGAATTTTTGCCTGCTTTGGAGATCAATTATGCTGCAGAGAGCCAGGAGACGAGTGTATCTCTTCTGCAAATTGAATCTTAGTAATGTATAACTGAAGAACCTTTTTTATAAATGGGGGATAGTTATAATCATCCCTAAAACACTCTCAGTACTGTATAATACTAATCTATTAGCCTGATTTTTGTGCTTTCTTAGTAGGAAAAAGCTCCACTCCTGAAATTGCTGTCATGATTTTGTGCTGTTCCAGATCATGGCACCAGCAAATTCGATGGACTGACTGCTCAGCCCACAGGGATCCTCATGCTCCACCAGCACCCTTGGAAGCTTAGCCATCATGCCAGAGCTGAGGTGTTTTTCTTCCATTTTACACAGTTTACCAGAACTTTCCCCCAAAAAGCATTAGGAAATGTGTGTCCCTGAAGCATTTCATGGAGTCACAGATTAAATAGTCAGCACAAGCAGCAAACAGCTTGTTCATATCTGGGTACACAGCTTGTTGTTCACCCTGAAGAGATGGAATAATCTGTTTTCTTCAGCTGGGAGGGATCTTCCTGCTTTCCTAGCAGACAGGCAGGGCAGGTTGTCATTGTAACCACAGCACACTGAGTCCTAGAAAATGCTTGTTCTGTGCTGCACTTCTAAATCTCAGCACAGAATGAGAATTAAAAAAAATATTTAAAAATCAACAAATAATTTTTTTTAACAGATTCCAGTGTCTAAAGGGCTGCCAAACCTCTGCAACCCAGTCTCCCTGCGGATGCTTCCTCTAGAAAATCTTAAAGAAGATCTTTTTTCAAATGTCCTTAGACTTGTCAACATCACTTAAAGGAATAAATTAATGGAGTCTATTTTTACCCCAGTGACACTATCAGTATGCCATTATATTAAGTGTCACAAGAAAAAGGAAAAAAATATTTTTAAACTGAATGGTTTGCATACCTAGGAGTATTTTCAGCATTTCAACACTTTAGAGGGTGTGCAGTCCCTTATATAGGGCTTGTCAAAGTAAGTTTTTTCATAAGGAAAAATAGCGATGAATAAATTTTACTGGGCTTTAGATTCGGTGTGTGATTTTATCCCTAATTCCTTCTAAGAAAATCAGCACAGCAGCCTCATATTACTATGCAAGCTCATGGATCATTTGCACTGAATCTTGGTTTTGTTCCATAAAAATACTCTGGATGACTTAGAACATCCTGGGATGTTAGGGACCGAGGCCAGAGAGCTGGCTGGATAAATGACATGTACACCGATACGATCTGAGCATTGTTCTCCCTTTATTGTTTACCTATACAATCTTATATCTACTTTTGCAAAGATTCATGCCCAGTCCTTCTAGACATCCTCTAATCCGCGGGGGAGAGGACCAGTGTATTGCTTTACCAAGGACTTTCAGGTGCTTTCCAGGCTCGCCTGCAGCCAGGGGCCAGTTCAGGGGTTTTTCCTCAGCAACCCTGGGTTGTCCAATCTTTCCAGGGGTATTGTACATTCCTGTTCCACAAGGAATCCCTCTACACATCCCCCATTTTCTTTTTGGGCAACCCAGGCCTGGTCGATGATCTTTTGCAGCGCTGCTTTAATGCAAGAAAAAATGCACCCAAGTACTGTTAAGCCTAATATAACTACAAATAGCAATTGGCAGCCTTCTACTACCAAGGTATGCAGCCATCTGGTGATACCCAGACCCTTAAGCCAATCTCCAATAGGGTCTGTCTCCTGAAGGTTACGCAGGCCTCTCTTCACCTCACCAGAAACAGGCTACTCCGCCCGTCCGGGAACCAGGAGGTGGGCTGGCGGCCCTCACCCCCTTTTTCCTTTGTGCCCCTCCTGTCAGCGCTGTGGCGATGACTTGTCCCTGTTGTTGCAGGACATTCTGCAGTGTTGCAGTAAAAGCAGCTGTTTGAGATGACTGTTCTGCACGGGTAGCACACACGAGCATCTCTTCTACTCCTGCTCCCTGGGGCAGCGTAGCAAGAATTGTCTTAGTTTGCCTATTAGCATTTTCAAAGGCAAGGGTCTGGAACATTTGCTCTTGAAGTTCTTCAGAGAGCTCAGTTGCATCCTTTAAGGCTGCTGACAGTTGATGAACTGACCATATGGTTCTGACAGCCCCTGTCGGACTGCTGCATACGGGGGAGACTTCTTCTTTTCAGGTACTGATAACAAGGCTTTGTGGGCAAGAGTCTGTGGCAACTGATGAATGACTATGGGCATGGTCAGCTGTGTCACCGTAGCTCCATAAGCCCTTCTCCCAGTTAGCATGTTGGCCTGGATCACATACAGTGGGTCTTGTGTATCACCTTGGTGTTTGATAGCTTCTTGTGCTAGCCACTTCCACGTTTGCTCCCAGAGCAGGAACTGTGAAGGGGTTAACAACAACTGTGCGATGCTGATGCAATCATTAGGACACAGGACATCTGCTGTAAAGATAAACTGCAGGATGCTCTGTGTAGCTTCAGACTGGAGGCCGTGTGTGGTGACTGTTTGCTTGGCTTGCTGCAAGAGCTTCCAGTCATGGGGCTCCTACCTTGCGGTGTCCCCCTGTATCAGCACAGGGCAGGCTAGGGCATCTACGGCTTGCCAATCTCCTTCAATGATTGCGTTGCGGACAACTCCATTCTATCTCCTTCGCAATGGAACAGTCCTCGCCATTGGGGCGGATGGAGGCAATGGCTGTATGTCCTCTTGTGGGAAGGGAGGGGCTGTAGGCCCTGTTCCTGGTTCTCCCGATGGGAACATAGGAGTTCTGGTGGCCATCTTGAATGGTGGGTCCATGGGACACCAAGGTGCTGATGGTGTAGTTTCGCAAGCCTTAGACTCCAGCGCGTCCTGACGCATAGACAATTCAGGAAGCTTCTTCATTACTTCGTGCATCATCTCTTGGTGCTTCTCCTCCCCTTGGGGCTGACCCCTGGCAGCCCTGGCTGGCTCTGGGTCTGCGGGCGACAAAGTCGCAGAGGCTGCTTCACAGTTGGATGATGATCCGCTGTCCAGCAGACGGGGGTGGCACGCTGCCGTTTCCGGCCGGGAGCTAGGGCCGCTTGCTTCTCCCCTGCTCGCCTGCGCCGTGCCCCCAGAGTCGGGAGGCTCTGCTTCCGCCTTCGCTTCCATTTCTCCCTCAGGCTTCTGCTGGGTAACTTCCTTCCGCGCCGGGTCCAGCAGCTCCCGCAGCGAGCGTACGGGTGCTGCTGTTCCCTTCATCAGTTGACCCGCAGTCAGCCCGAAGAATCGCACAACCCTGGACTCCGCCCTGGCCTCCAGCCGCCGCTCTGTGAGAACCCCCCTCTCTTTCCTTTCCAGGGCCGCCACCCCCCAGTGCCTCCATGGCTGCTGCGGCCACCTTCCTCTCTGCTTTCATTTCTGCGAGGGTATTAGTCACAGCTTTCCAAGTTAATCCCAGAACTTTTGCTTCTTTGCCTTCCTTTCCACCCTCAATTGTGAACTCCCATAGTCTGTTTCCAACTTCCCACCACTCTTCGGTCGAGAACAAAAGCGAAGTCCATTTCAAAAACCCTTGTTCCTGGGCCCACATTATTAGCGCATAGAGATCTTGATCTTTTACAGTCTCGCCACTCTTAGAGAGGATACTGGCTAGGAGACGAGTGCCAGCCTCGTATTCCATAGCTTCTTACCTGTGGGGCTCGCTTGGCCGTGCGAGCTCCAGTCTCTGGCTCCACTCAGCTTTTTTGCCGGGACACTCCTGCTCCAGCTCTCCAGGCTACTCACCATCAGTGCAATGATTCGGAGTCTTGCTGCATCTAAGTGAACCGCATTTAAGCGAAAGCAAACTGCAATTAAGTGAAAAATCACTCGAGTCCCTGCTCAGGCACCAGATGGTAGGGACTGAGTCTGGAGAGCTGGCTAGATAAATGACATGTACACCGATATGATTTAAGCATCGTTCTCCCTTTATTGTTTACATATACAATCTTTTATCTACTTTTGCAAAGATTCCCGCCCAGTCCCTCTAGACGGCCTCTAATCCGCGGGGGAGCCGACCAGTGTATAACTTTGACAAGGATTTTCAGGGCTGCCTGCAGCCAGGTGCTCTCCAGGCTTGCCTGCAGCCAGGGGCCAGTTCAGGGGCTTTTCCTCAGCAACCCTAGGTTGTCCAATCTTTCCAGGGGTATCATATGCCCCTGTTCCACAAGGAATCCCTCTATACTGGGACCATATTTGTTGAATTGGGCATTGTTATTCCTTTCTTTTGGATAGTTTTAGTTGATTATTTTGGTTGAGGTTTTTTGGTGGGATTTGTGGGGTTTCCTGTTTTTTGGTTGTTGTTTGTTTTTTTCCCCTGACTGCTGCTCTGCTTTGGAATCAACATATTTTTGATGAAGGAGATTAAGATATGTCCATGTTTAAGCTCATTTCTTTTGGGGGATTTAATAAATGCTTGCAGTTCTTATGATTGATCAAATTTGCTGTGTTTGGTTTAACAATATTGTAATTTTGGACATTTTTTACAGGATCAGTATATTTTTCTCTAACCTCAGCTTTGACTGAGGAGTCAGATTTTTTTTTTCCAGTCAAAAAAAGTCAACAGTATTAGGGCAGTAATTAAACACAGCCTACTATCAGTACAGTTCCTTACTAGCCCAGAAATGCAGTGACCAAGCAGGATTTCAATGGTTGCCTTCCTCTGGAGTCCTGGTTCCTGTCCAGGCAGAGTCTCCAGGGCACTGGATTGACCTCAGTGCAATCTGCTTCTCTCAACCTCCTTGAGAGAGGAGGCTGCTCACATGCTGCTGAAATTGCTTTGAAAACACAAATTATCACTCCATGTGAGTGATGCCTTAAGCAGACGTTCTTCCTACATTTTTGGGAATCTTGGAAAACCTGCTGGACTTTACCAGGCAGATGAGCTGCAGGTTCCTCAGGCACATCACCACATACTGCACAAACCACAGTCCCCGTGCTGGATGCTCAGTGCCCTTCTAGCAGATGTGTGCCGCCAGCATTAACTTTCTTGTGGCATTTTCCCAAACTGAACATTTGTCACAGCAGCTCCAACCCTGGCCAATAAATAACCAGTTTTCAGTTGTTTACTTTCCTCTGCCAGGCACGCTCCCTTTCACTTGGGCTGGTGTTTTCTCTCAATGTTCCCATCCTTTTTATTTCTGAACAATTAGGAGTTTTCATCTCATTTTGAACAGAAAGTGGCAATGTGAGTGTAGACTTCCTGACTCCTTAATCCTCACATATCCAAGCCAAGCCTTTGAGGGCTTCTAGGACCTGCTGTGTCCAGTGACTACAGGACAGGATTCTGGAGGACCTGCCCTGCCAGAGCAGGAGAGAAGCAGATGCTGAGCTTGCAGCTCTCACACCTGAGCGGACTCTTCCCATTTGTTTGTCAGACCACAGCATCTCATTCTTGGCATTTCAAATTAGGACAGGCATCATCTGGCACAGTCTTTAATCAGTCTGTGCTGCATGCTAGATGAGCAGGAGGACAGCAAGTTAGAATTTCTTCTCTAGTTCTTTCGGTAGATTATGACTAGAAGGGGCTTATTCTTGCATAATACCAGCCACAGGATATTACCAAGTTCAAAGTCAACCTCCCAGCAAAAATGCAGCACTTCTGATGATTCACAGAATCTCTCTGTACTGGGGAAAATAAAATAAACCAGAGCTCTTCAGACAGGAGGCTATTTGGATATATTTAGCTTTCAGTGGTGATGTTGTGGTTTATTTTGCATGTATGTGTTTTTTCCCACAGTAGAACTGTGATCATCAACTTAAACTGCTTTTGCTGCTGTACTCAGCCCTCAGTGCAGCATTCCAGCATTATAACAACTTCCAAAAGAGGTGAAATTTGGAGTGAACAAAGGTCACACTTGGCTGTTCAATTGACCATTTTATATACCTAACTTAGATGTTGTTGTGTTTTCTCCCTCTGAATATCCAATCAGCAAACTAATCATCACTGGAATTTTATGAGAAATATGGTCAGTAAGAGGGAGGAAGAGAAGACAGCAGAGCAGATTCTAGTATCTGACTGTCAAAACAATGAAAATATAAAGTATTTATGCAGCACTGACACATTCAGACATTCCACTTTTGCTTTTCTGTGTGATCCCAACACCAGTGTGCTGGTGAAATCATGTAAGTCATTTCTTGGAATAGGCCTGTAGAGACAAGATTTATTTTCAGTAAAAATTCTATAAACATTTCTTTTTTTCAGTTTCTTCTCAGTAGAAACAACCTTGTCTCTTTTCCCCCTTGCTTGTATCTCTAATCCCACATCACTGTCTTGCTCACAGACATAAGGATCTCATTCTTAAGCAACACTGAAGCAGTTGTGGGGTGAATGACTGTTACAATAATTATGTTAATTCACCCTAAACCAGGTAGATCTCCACAGCTGTCTTCAGTTAACTTTCCAGTATTGTCTTTCTGTCTTTAAACCACTCAGAAGAATTTTTCTGCCAAAATTTGGGGGTTTGTTTTGTTACAGGACTATCTAGAGCCCTCATATTTCAGTGAGAGAGAACATCTTCACCTGATACCGTGTCACACCTGCTGTCACCTTTGTCAGTGCCTAACTTCCTGCTCAAACATTCTAAACTCTTCTGACATTTCCTAAAATTTTTTCGTGAAGCTGATCAACTTCTTAACAGAATTTTTTTAAAATGAATCACTTCTCTCCAGAAAGATGTCTTTAAGACCATTTCAAGTTGAAAGTTATTTTCTGGTGCAGTGAGATAAGCTTTTGTTTGAAGACCATTTCAAAGAAAATGTAATGTCAAATGGAGCAACAATTCTATCTTTGTTTGTGAACACTGAAGTGCTTTTGACATTGTCCATGTAATTAATTATTTCATGAAACGGGTGCATAGTACAGTCACATTTTCTCCCCCAATAATACATTTTCAGCTGAAGTAGGACTCAAAAAGAGTGCTGCTGGGCATGCTAAGGATATGAATAAGTAAAAGAAGCCATATTTTGCTTTTCAGTGGTGGTTAGGAATCTCTGGGGGTGGGAAGCCTTGTCTGGCACTGAGGACACAAGTGAAGAACACTGGTGTGATCCTGAGCCACAGAGCCTTACAGAAAGATGAGGTGTGTAACAACCGCCTGATGTCGCTCTCCTGCATGCACATAGCATTAATCACACCAGAACATGGGCAAAGGGAGCTCACATCAGTCTGCAAAATCCCGGTTACTGAGAAAATCCTAATTAGTGATGGTGTCCCCTCTGCTGTGTGACACAAAGTGCTGCTTGCTGTAGAGCCCTGAGCTGTCCATGATCTCTGTCAGCCCCGGATGATTCCTGCCATTTAAATAATTTAAAACTGCACAGTGCAGGATCCAGCAGGTCCATAGCTGAGGAAGGGGCTAGAGTGACATTTGCTGGCAGGAACAAGGGCAGACAGAAAGCAGCGAGGCTCGGGAGGAGGGAAGGGCAGGGGAGAGAGCAGCAGGCCAGGTTCTTCCCTCTCTTCACAGCAGGGAGTGCTGGAGCCCACACTGGAGCCAAATGGAAATGGAAATTTGTAGATTTGGGAGTAGTGTTTATACCTGAACAGAAGGATTCAGCTCCATTCCATTTCCACTGGGCAAAACTCCTTGGAACCAGTTTCTTCAAAATTGTCCGAATGTACCTGAGGGCCCATTCACAGAGGGAAGGAATTTTTGAGCTTTTGGGTGGTGATGGCCATGTCATGGTTTAGACCCCACAGAATGTCAGTTTGTCCAGCTGGCATGTTTTGAGCCTATTGAATACCTTGATATTTCAGTCTATGTCGGTGTCGCCTGGAGAGCAAAACAGGTTCCAAACTGTGTTTTTGGTGAGAGGTGTTGCCTGTTTCAGGTGTCTCATGGCCATTGGTGTCTTGTTTTCTTCTGGACGTCTGAATTTAAGAATGGAGAAGTGGAACTGGTTGGGAATTTGAAGCACTGGCCTTCTCGCCCATATTTAATAGCTATAACCAATGGAAATGGAAATACAAAGCGGATATTTTTGTCAACGCAAATTCAAAAGCAGATCAGACTCTTGTAAGATGTTTGACTAATCTGTAGATATTTTAGCCTCCCCCCACCTCTCCCCTTGCTCACTTTCCATTTTTGAGCCTTTTAGAACGAGCTTAGCAAAGGGAGATCTTTTTAGTAAACAAATAATAGGAAAAACTTCACCTGGAAATCAAATCAGTGATATTTTTATAGAAATTAACCTTTTTTTTTCATTCACTGCTCTTGGAACTGCTACTTCTGCAACGTCTGTATAGACACAGGACTTCCATATCTGCTTAAGTAAACACTTTGCTTTTTTATTTCCACTATATATGTAAGGGGATAAGTAGGTTACTATTTATGAGATTCATGAAAAACTTGTGTTTCAAAGGCTCTTTTTTATTAGATGTCTTAATCCGATTCTCTTTATTGGATTGGGAAATGAAAATAAATTCTCTTGAGCACAAATAATAAAAGGCAAAAATAAAATGGGTGCACATACAGCTCAAGCTAATAATAAAGAACCAGCAGAATCAGTTTAAAAAATTGATTTGTCCCAAGCAGCACTTCCAGGGGCCTGGAGTTCTGTCTGCTACCAGAACTAAAGTTGCTATGTGGAAATTTCCAATCTCTTCAGTTTAATTTACTCTTTTTGTTTGAGATTTTCTCTCCCTTGCTGAATTTTGATTCTCTTGAGATTTTCTAGAGATGTGGATCTGTCTCATTCCTGGTATGTGTCAATATTTTCATTTGTCTTTCAAGACATTCTGGTTATACATGCTTTTTCTTTTGCACAAATTGATTTTTGTCTCCTGAGACTTTTAGTTTCTTTGTTTTAAATACAGGGATTTATTCACGGCTATATAATTTGGTAGGAATGGATAATAGCAAGATAACGTCTCTATTTAGGCAATTATCAGGAAGTTTTAAACATTTATAACAAATGTTGATAGAAATTTCTGCTTTCCACACCTGGAATGGAAGAGGAACATGTTGGCAAATCCAAAGACTTTACCTGCAATGTATCTGAGTATTAAAGTGCAAATTCTTTTATTTTCTTGAATCTCTGGCTATTATATGCAAAGAGATTAAGTGCATCCAGTTTTCATTAGTTAAAAAAAGGTCAAACAAACAAACAAGCAGAAAAAAACCCAACACACATTTTCAATTTCTTTTCAACAAAATGCTATAATCATGAATATGACCTAGAGTCTTTGCTTGGTCCCTATAGCCTCAAAGATGCTTAGACCTGCAAAAGGGTTTGATCATGTCATTGAATCAAGGTCCCTGTGAACAGGTAACTGGTGTTAATTTCACTGTGAGTGACATGCTCACGTTCTGTGAGATGCTGAATTCATTCCTGAGATCTGTGATTAATATGTATCAAATTTTTATCACTGACAATGCTCCAGGCGTGAGTTATAGCTGAAATTATTTTGCAGTATTTGTCAGGACTGTGTGAAAATAATTATAAATCATATGGAAATACTGGGCCTTGAGAGAAGAAAACTCTCAAGGATCCCTAAATGCAAACCAAATCTACAAACATTTAAAATATTCTCGCTGAAGTGCTCTGAAACAGAATCAAATAGCTGTTTTGCTGAAAACTTTTGTGCATGAAGAGCTTTACTCTCCAGTGGCAGGTTTTGTTATTTCTGCAATAAAGCCATTATTACCTACAGAACTAAAAAAAGTCAATCTGTATATAGTTATTTCCTTGTTTTCTTAGTTAAGTAAATGCTGGTGAAGAGAAGCAGGGAAGGAAATCATCTAATTTTTTTCTCTTAATGCTGTTGCAAATGAAGCATATTTAAATTCCTCAAAGAAACTTGTGTCATGTTTAAAACATAAGGGAAGAACATATTCATCAATACTAGAAAATCACATTTAACCTCAAAAAAGGTGTTAGTGATGTGCTATGGACATGTCTGTAACAGACTTCTCATTGTGCCCAGGTTT
This sequence comes from Corvus cornix cornix, assembly GCF_000738735.6. Classification (NCBI taxonomy): domain Eukaryota; kingdom Metazoa; phylum Chordata; class Aves; order Passeriformes; family Corvidae; genus Corvus; species Corvus cornix. The sequence goes on along the minus strand of NC_046357.1, from coordinate 25,303,578 downwards.
TTATTTCCTTTCTGCTACATTTTCCGCGACTGGGGTCATTAGTGTGGTGGTTTGGGGTGCAGAAGACCAGATGCAGGGAATGCTTCCTCTCATCTGCTTGGCTCTGTGCCAGCACAGCGGCTCCAGGAGCAACCCAAGAGTCTCCCTTATATTTTGGTTTTCCTCCTTCTTCCTGTGCAGCAGGGTGTCACTTACTGCCAGCAGCCACAAATGAGCCCATCAGCTGTGCTCTTCTGTGGGGATGGTTCCACTGTTCAGGCTGAGTCACTCTTAAACTTCACAGGGTTTTTTTACCTTGATGGTGAGTGTAAGGATAATTTCCGTACACTTAGCCAACCATATTCAAGGATCCAGTAATAGAAGTTAACTCTCTCTTACACAAATCCTATCCCTCTCTATACTATTACAGGTCTAAAGTCCTCTTTTTTCCTAGCAAGAGAAAATTTTTAAGGTCAAACTCTCCTCCTGTTGCCAGAGTGCTCATCATCTTCCTGAATTGGCCAGCAGACCCTTGGTTTCAAAGAATGTCAAAGAATGGTGTTGCTGTTTGATGGTGGTCTAGAAGTGCATTTGGTCTTTTGCATTTAGTAGCTGGAACAATGGGAAATGATGTTGTTGGAGATGTGGCATTGAAGGCAAAGTGATCACCCTTTGTTATTCTTTCAAAAAAGCCAGAACTGTTCACAGCTCCCTCAGATAACAGTGCTTATGCTTCTGATTTAACACCTTCCACCATCCTGACAAAATCCATCCCCTGTCTGAGGGGAGCTGCTCCACTCTGAGCACGTCTTTTCCGTTCTGCAACGAGATTCTCCCTCCAGCTGAGCTTCTATTCAGGCCTTGCAGAGTAAATTTAGAAAAAAGCAGAATAGCCTCCAACAAGCCTGTGCAGCCCCAACAGATACAACCCTTGCCAGGCAGGCCAGGATGTGTGGATTTATATCCAGGCTGCTCCTTACACGAGCAGGAAAAGCTGCGCTCGAGAGAGTGGCAGATTTGAATTTACAGGTGAACTGCCTCTCCTTTGGTCAGGCATCCTTTCCTATTTCACTGTGCACTGTAAATACAAATGGAAATATTCCCTTGTTTTAGACGGAAGAGCATTCATTTTTTCATACTTCCATATGCACTGGTTGGAGCTGGAGGGAAGATCATGGGCCTAGGAGGAGTGATTGCATTTATTATGCCAAAGGAACAGATGTCCAAGCTTTTCATACCCACACAAAACCACATTCCTATAGACTGGTTGTTGCCCAAGCATGTGCTAATGAATTTAAACCCTTTTGGTTTTTTGTATGCACATGAGAATGATGCATAATATCTTGTTCAGGATATAATGCAGAATAGTAAGAGTATTGCTTTAAAGAGTACTGTTGCTGTGAGCATCCCTGCCAATTTCATCTTCCTTACAGGCTTCATAGAGTGCCCATGCTGACAGGGAGCTGACTCTTATTGGGAACACAGTGTCTTGTGGAAATTCTTTCATTTTCCCTCTCTAAAAAGGTAACATAAAGTGATGTGTTGGGTGTTGCATTTTTTTTTTTAGTATCATTCTTCTAGCAAGTAAATGATTTTTTGTAAAGAAGTATGTAAACATATGTATCTAAATCCACTGAATTTATTAGGCTCGATGGTTTCATCCACTTCCAGTAGTCTATAGATTTATTAATACTCAAATTAATTAAACTTCTCAGTGCTCTACATTAGAATTCCTACTGACTACTAACATGTTCTCCAATCTCATAGTATTTCCTCAGTAGTTTTTTTTATCATAAATGATGAGAAAAGGATGAAAATATAATTTTTTTATTGTGAGACAACATTTTCACTACATTAATATAATTGGGTTTTGGCATTTCTACTTGAAAGTATTAAAGATTTTCATTGAACTATAATTTTGGATATCAGAAATGTACAGGGGATATAAAATCCATTCAAATCCTGAAATGTAAAAGCTAAGCTATTAGAGGAAGAAAGGTCAATGATCTTCCTTAGCTTCAACGACATCTGTAGTAATAATAAAGACCTTGTGCTGAGCAACTTCATATCCAGCCTCAGGAAAAAATCCCATTTCCCCCATCTCCATCATAAGTCCCCTTTCAATACAGCACCTGAAAATCTGCTCTTTTGCACATGTAAATTCCTCACAAAGGACTAAAACATTTATTTATGTGTGTTTTTTATGTGTCCAAACTAGCACTAATAAAAGAGATGCAAATCTGAAAATTTTGTATGCCTTTGTAAATTCCATAGGTCCTGATTTTGCCAGTGACATCCTGAGACACTGCATTCTTAATTTTCCACCAGATTTAGTGGGAAGCTGCCTGTCAGCTCTAAGACAGATTCTATCTGGTATTAGCTCATCACCTCAAAACTTTGTTACTGAAAAGTCAGTGGTGTCTGATTTGTTCCTGCCACCATGTGTTGCTGCTGCTTTGGGAAAATACAACTTCTGGGTAATAGTCTGCCTTTGGAAGGAATATCTGACCTTGTACTCCTTAGGCATAACTGAGCTGCCACAGGAGTTTGTTTGATGTTGAACAACAATATATCTTTTAACTTTCAGTCTGATGTGGGACAGCTTACAGAACACAAGGAGAAGTTTTCCAGCCTCACAGGCTTCTCAGAGAGTGGCAGTTACCTCAGAATATACATGTTTATAAGGAAAAGCTGTTCTAGGGTGGAGACTTTGCTATTTCATTAGCTAGTTAAAAAGTGAGTGTTGCTTAAACACAAGATCTTCAACTCCCTTTGGGAAAAAACCCCATATATAAGGCTGAATAGTGTGAGGCTCATTTTGTTGTAGTTACAGAAACTGGAGGCAAAAAGAAAGCAGAAACAAAACCGTATTTTCTGTTTGAGTGCCTGGAATCTGTCAATTTAATTAAAAAGGACAGTACTACTCTTATTAGTGGTACTTTACAGATTCAAGCTGCATTATGCAGCAAATGTGGTTTTTCCAGGGAAATGTTCTTCTGAATCTGTCCACCCACATCAAGCCTCCCCAGGGGACCAGGAGAGCTGTGATTCACAGGAATTTTCAGGTAAAACTCTCCTTGGGACAGCTCACCTTGCTCAGTGCCATGAACAGACCATCCTTGGGGGTGAATTCCAACCCAAAGCCTGCCATGGCTTTTGAGGGAGCTGGGAAATAGGATTTTAGGGAATGTGGATATGTCCCCCAGGAAAGGCAGGACAATAGGAGCTATAATCAGAAATTTCATCCTATATCTTCATCTTGGGCAGAGTCAGGTTTCAAGATCAGTGTGGAAATATGTGATGGGAATGGCAGGTGGTGAACAGAGGTGGGAAAAGGAGGGAGAAAGAGCAAAAGGATGGGATGCACAAAGCTCTGCACTGCCATCAGCTAGTCCTCTGTGGATATGTTTTCCACCTCATCCCAAATACCAACAGAAAAACAACAGGCAGACACTGTTTGGTGTCTTCATGATGTTGCCCCGCAAAGTTGTAGGCAGAACCCTGCCTTTGTCCTGATGGAACCTCAAAGCCATCCCAGGAATGACTGGGAAGGGAAGTTTGGCAGGATTACTCAGGGTAGTGCAGCTGCACAGGTGTTGGTAGAGGACAGCTGCACAGGATGGAGCAGGACACTAGCCCCGATGTGGGATTTTCCACACAATTATTCAGGGTGTGGACTTGGCCCAGCCTCCAGAGAAAATACAGATAGCAACACTGGAATTTCTGTGGTGGTGGCTTTTTGGGGTGTTGAGAAATGGCATGTGAGCATGCCAGGGATGAAAACTAGTCATATCCAGGGAGAGTTACAGTCTGCTCTCACTTTTTGAATCCACAAAACCCAGTGAAACTCAGTTCCTAAGTGTGTCATCTCATCTCCTGACTGGATTTTGTCAGTCCAGATTAAGGTGGTTTTGGACATTTCATATTCTCCCAACTCAAACCAGCAGTAATAATGACTTTCTGGAACACATGCCCAAGGAATTACCTCTAGCACCTGACTTTGGACACAGTAGCTTGTTCAGGGTGATGTGTTTGGATGAGGGGAAGGACAGAGCTTTGTCTGACCCCTGAGAGGTACATGGCAGTCCCCAACAGCCAGGGTGACTGGTGCTGTGCCCCACAGGTTGGTGACAGGGGGAAAATGCTCCTGATGCCATGAGCAGCAGCCAAAAATCTGGTGGCCAAGCAGCCCTGAGTGAGTCTACCGCTTCAGATGGACAGGGACATCTCTGCAGCCCAGTGCCCCAAAGCCAGTGGAACCTTGCAAGGACACGTGATGATAGACCCAGCATGGTTCTTTCCAGGTGATTTAAAATTAATATCACTTTCAACTTTCTCCTGAGGGGGAGAAAGATTTGCTAGACAGGCAGCCTAATGCCTAATTGCTTTGCAATTATATTTTCCAAGGAGATATATTAATATGTATTGCTAAATCTCATGTTCTTACTGCTATAATTAAGGGTCTGTCGTGGTTTCCATTATAAAATCATAATCTTAGGGATTTATAACTGCTCCCAAACCACAAAACTTTGCTTCAGGCTGCAATTTGGTGTACCAAGATCTCAAGCTACAACAAATTTATTGACAAAAGATTACAAATATACAATTTCCCTCCTTCTGATTTATTTTTGTGAGATGTAAAAAGTAATGCACAGTCATATGTGTGTACATATCTATAAATTTGCTGGTGCATTTTTGCAATTAAGGAATTCAGATGTAGGTAGTGTATTAATCCAAAATGGAGTTAAAATTACATTTGCAGTCGAAATTCATTAATTCTTTTATTTTTGACAACAGCACAAATTTATAAACTGAAAATGTCTAATGATTTTTATGCAACCACTGTCAACACTTTTTCTTCTACAGCTCCAGAAGGAAAACTTAACTTGTCTCACAGGCCCATCACCCCTTCCCTCTCCCTCTCCCTCTCCCTTTCCCTCTCCCTCTCCCTCTTTTCTTTGTCTTTCTTTCCCTTCAGAAACTATTTGTTTCCAATTAATATGATGCCAGTGGTTGTTTTTCTTCCTTTTCCAAATTGTTATTTCAAATTTTTTTTCCTAGTTCTTGGCTTGCTTTATGAAATTTCTAAAAAAAAAAGCCCTCTTAGATATGGAGATTGATTTGGGATTATTGCCAGTTAAAATAGAAACCATGTCATTAACTCGCTTAGAAAATAAATTGTGCTTGAGGCTTTCACAGGCAACATCCATGACACACTTGCACAAGTACTGATGCTTTCAACAACCAGGATTTTATCTGTGAAGAGTGATTAGCATAAACCCACAGAATTACTGAAATGCTGAAAATGCAGCTGGTCTTGATACACTGTCAATAACTCATTCATTCCATGAATGGTCCTGAGTACAAATCTTGTGGATTTAACCCAAAACACATGTTTTGCACACTCGGCCACTCTGCTTGAAGCTGTGCAGACTCTTGGCTTTGACAACCCTGAAAGGCAAAAATTCTCACTCTCTCAGTCCTGCAATCAAATACCCACTTAAAGCTGGTACAAATACCAACTTAAAGCTGGAAAAGGACAGTCTTGTAGGAATTACTACATCACAGAATTGTTGTCCCAACAGACACCTCACACTTTTCTAGGAAAAAAAGAAGCTGTATCTTTAAGAGCTAATGTATTTTTCACCTCTCTTGGAGACATAGTGCCGTTACTTATTTTGAGAGCAAGCTGGTGAAGGGGTTGTGGAAGGAAAGGATCTGCTTCATCCAGGCATCATCAGCATTAAACTTTGGAGAGAATCAGAATATATATATCTCTATCTATTAGATAGATCTATATATATAAAATATATATAGATATATCTATATATATCTATATAGATATAGATAAGAACAGAATTAATATTGTGCTCTGTGAAGAAGGAAAAAGCTAAAATTCAGTTTAGCACTGGCTGTATTTATTTAAGATTTGCATTAAAAATAAACCTTATTACTCTTTCTCCCATATCCACTAAAGCATGTGCTAGCATCCATCACCACTCTTGAATTGCCAAGAAGTTGGCTAATCGTCCATTTCATTACTCTTTCTGGCAGCCATGCAAGATGGCACACAACTGGAAATGAACTCTTAAAAGTTCCAAAGTATTCTCTGACTAGTGGGAATTAATGTGAATCAGGACTTGAAGAGCCAGCAAGCAGATTGCAGTGCATGTTTTCAAAGGGAACCCAATTTCTTACTGGAAAAATGAACAAGGGAAGTGATGTACCTTGGATTAACTTCATGGTAAGAACCTCCAGGCTCAGGATGTGTCTGCTTTGCTTTCACTCATACCCTGGGGTGGTTGCAGCCACCTTGGGGTGTCAGTTCCCAAACTGTGTCTCAGAACTGGAGGACTGATTTCATTCTGGGGACAGAGCCCTGTGGTGCTGCACACTGGGGTCCTTGGCTTTGTGGTGCTGAGAACATCCCTGCATCTGCAGTGGGTTGACCGTGGCTGAATGCCAAGCACCCACCAAAGCTTCTCTTTCTCTCCTCTCCTCAGCTGGACACAGGAGAGAAAATATAATGAAGGGTTCATGAGTTGAGATAAGGACTGGGAGAGATCACTCAGCAAGTACCATCACATGAAAAACAGACTTAACTAGGGGATATTAATTGAATTTATTACTAAATAAAACAGGGCAGGATAACGAGAAGTAAAATAAATCTTAAAAACTTGGGGTCAGTTCATCACATGTCTTTTCTCCAGCTGCTCAGGGAGAGGAGTCATTCCCCTGATGCATCATGGAGTCTGCCCCATGGGAGACAGTTTGTCATGAGCTGCTCCAATGTGAGTACATCCCAAGAGCAACAGCTCTCCATGAACTGCTGCCATGTGGGTCACACTTCTGTGGGATAAGTCCTTCAGGCACAACCTGCTGCATTACGGGTGCCCCATTGGGGTCACAAGTCCTGCCAGCAAACCTGCTCCAGCATGGGCTCCTCTCTCTGCAGGATCACAGGTCCCTGCCAGGACCCTGCTCCCATGGGGTCACAGCCTCTCTCAGGCATCCCCCTGCTTCAGCATGGGCTCCTCCAGGAGCTGCAGGTGGATCTCTGCTGCCCGATGCCCTCCATGGGCTGCAGGGCCACAGATGCCTCACCACAGCCTTCACCAAGGGCTGCAAGGGAATCTCAGCTCCAGTGCCTGGAGCATCTCCTGCCCCTTCTTCTCCACTGAACCTGGGGTCTACAGAGATGTTCCTCTCACATACTCCCACTCCTCTCTTCCATGTCTGCAATTACATTTGCGCAATAACTTTTTTTTCCTTCCTAAATAAATTTTCTCCATAAAACCACCAGAGTGATAACTGCCATCTCTGATGGGCTCGGTCTTGGCCGGGGCTGGGTGCACCCTGGAGCCAGAGGCATTGGCTCTGCTGGACTGGGAGAAGCTTCCAGCAGCTTCTCACAGAAGCCACCCCTGTAGCCCCCTGCTTCCAAAACCTGGCTACACAATCCCAATACAATGCCTGGGCTGGGCTGTTTGCAGTGGAGGGGAAGTGGTGCAGGGCCAGCACAGAGTGGGACAAAAAACTTCAGGGCGTAGGTAACCCCAACACCTGGACTCACTGGACTAGCACCTTATTTTCCTCCAGAGACCAAAGTGAGCCACTGCATTAAGCACATACCTTTTCATCCCAAACTTCTGGTTGGGAGCAACTCCATCATCATATTTTGCTGTTCCCCTGCAGTCAATTTCTGTGAGACATTTGTGTTACACCAGCAGGTTCAGCCCTCAGGGGCCACGAATGCTGCACGTGACATTGATCCTGTGTCCTAACAGATCTGGGACCATGGCTGGGGCTCCCCAGCTTGCTGTGAGAGCTGAGTTTCTGTGAGAGCAGAGGGAACTACAGGATTCTTTGCTGCTGGCTGTGTGTGCTGTCCTGGTGCAGCTGCTGTTGGATGCTGTGAGTTATCTGGCAGCAGAAAGTCTGTGTTCAACCATAAGGATTGACTCAAAAACAAGTATGTGGAAGACTCATGACAAAACATAATAAAATACTTCCCAAAACCACACTGCCTAAGTGAGCATTTGGCAGCTGCTTTCAGTTTCTTTTTTTAAAAGAGACTTTTGTCTGGAAGTAGGTGCTCCCCTGTGTTCCCAGTCGATGCTGGAAAAGCTGCCAATTGCACAGGACAACATGTGAGATTAAAGAAATATGTTATTTCCTTGTACTGCAGTTCCTGGGAAAAGCATGTGAGATTAAATAAATATGTTATTGCCTTTGCACTGCAGTTCCTGGGGAAAAAAACATCACCAGTAAATCATCCAGGCCCAGACAAACATCCAGGGAAATATACCCCAGAGCATTGAGCTTGTAGTGTTGTTGGGTTGTTTTTTTCCCCAACAACCTTGTATTACACATCTGAAATGATCTCAGTGAATTCTGCAGAACAGGTTTTTTTCTCTGTTGTTGGCAAGACGCACAATTTGATAGTGTGGTTGGCATGGGTGATTTCACACACCTCAGGTCACAGGCACTCTCAGAGAGATTGATGTATTTCTTTCACTCAACTGCTTTTTTGTTGTTGTTGTTATTTGTTCTTATTTTGCCAGTAAACAAAACAAAAGACAAATAATATTCAGAGTAGTTTCCTTTTGCTGTTCCTCCTTTTCTATTTCCCAAGAAAACCTCCTTATGTATTCTTTTGCTGTTAAGAGCAAAAAAAAATCAAGATGCAGACAGTACAAAACACAATTTATATGGAACTAAAAAAAAAAATATTGGTGAATACATATGCATTAAAATATATAAAATAGATATATGCAAAATACAATTTTATGCAGGTCTAAGAGGCACACTGCATATGCCCATGGTGATACCAGAAGTCACATTGCTTTTCTTTATTGTGTCTATTTATTTTATAAAATGCCTATATGTATGCCTATACATATGCAGGGGTGGATCTGTGCAGTTCTCAGTAATGCATACATATCTACTGAGATGCACACATGCATCTATTTTGGGTTTTATGGTATTTTAGGGGTTTTATCATAAATGATACATTTTATTACTACTTACGGAACTGAGCTCTTGTTTCAATTTTCTTACAATTTTAAGTGTCTTTTCTGTTTCCAGTTTCTGGCTTCTGCACAGAACAAAACTGGTCTCCAGAGGTTACTCTCCTTAAAACAGATGAGTGCATAGCAAGAGGAACAAAGCTATTTAATAAATTAATCATAAAAAGACAGTTAATAGTCAGACACTATTAGACAGTATGTTTGATTTGGGACACCTTTTCAGTGAGATTGTCATACTTTTTCATCAAACATTTAAATCCTGCTAAAAGAAGTGAAATATCAAGGTCAGGTTTAAAACTGTTTCATTCAAAATGCAAATGCTGTTTGACTTTCCTGTGCTCTCGGTTTGTATCAGTGCAATTTTATTATATTTGTCTCAGGATGAAGGTGCTGAAAGCCTTGGATTATCTTCCCTTGTATCTTTTGCCCCCTCTCCACTCTTTTTTAGTAAGTTTTAAATTAGAAGACATATACTAAGAGATAATTCAAAGGCATACTAAGGAAATTAATGTTGTGTGTCTCACACACTGGAATTAGAGCTGTAGGAATTATTTCCCTTCACAGACTGTGACAACTTGCACTCACCGCCTTGGGCTTAGCCATCCCATGGTAATTGCATTTGTGTGTCATATTCAGTCCTGCCCAAGATCACCCACTAAGATCATTAGAAGGAGCTTTGTCATCACTCCAAAATGAGGGTCACCACTCTATGGATTGCAGCCTACACCTCTGAAGGTCTAACTGGGCCAAGGCCAGTCCCAGCCACCTTTCATTTTCTCCTTTGGAATCACAGTATCCCTGATCCATGCACCACAGAACATTAATGCCTTATTACAGCCCTCCTTGCTGTGTGTTTAAATGATGGGGGAACATTTAAGAAGCTGTGCTTTAGGGTGTTCCAGAGAAGTGCAATTCCTTAAATTCCCACGCAGTGCAATCGTGTGTAAATGTGCAGTCCAGCTCTAAATAGTCTTCATTTTACTTGGGAGATGAAATTGTTAGCCTTTGTTTTCAGCTTGCTCTCATTTTGAAACAGATTTTTAAACTAAAGATAGAAATAAAGTAAAACCAGGACTAAAAGTATTTTTAACTACCTAAAGGAAGGTGTGACTTTTTTTTTTAATATTTTAAATGTGTGTCTGCAAAATTTCTGTTTCTTCCAAATTTTTGCCGTTTAAATACTTGTCCCATCCATCCGAACAAAAGACTATCAGCCAATGATCTAAAAGCTGTCCTGAGACAACCAGTTTCTCAGGGCAGAATCTGAGATATTTATGTAGCAAAACAGTCTCCCCATGAGTGTTAGTTTACAACCAACTGTTCCTGCACCATTATTCCCCAAAAGCCTGTGGTTTCAGAGGCTCTCAGCTGATATTTGGGGTTTGTCAAAGCACACGTTCCTTGCTGCACTGCAACTCTTTACCCAAGCCAGTCTGATTAAAGCTGTAGTGTGCTTATATTTATACATTTACAACATTTTGAAATATTTGAAATAAAATTCAAGCATCTCCTGGTCAAGAAGAACGGCATATAACCTTTATATACTTTTGTATACAAACCTTGGAGAAATGTTTTTTAAACTCCACAAGGAATTAATTCTCAGTCACTTCAGGGTGATGTGTTCCAAGTGAAAGCACTGCCAGACACTGTGTGCATGGGCCACAAAGCACTTCTCAGCTCTAAAAAAGAAAACTTGGGGTGGTTCTCTTTTTTTTCTTAACCAAATGGGAATATAACCTGTGTTGCTACTTTTTTAAAAATTTCCTTTTGCTGAGCCATATTACACACCCAGCATTGCTTCCATATGCTGTTAAATTTCAGGTAGGAATGAGGGGTAGTGGTGGATAAAGTACGAGATCCCTGGCAGAATCCTTAACATCTGCTCAAATAAAACCAACAGCGTCCTGAGATGCACATGCACGTTTATCAGCCACGAGATTTGGAAACTGGCCTTGCTCCAGCTGGAAAGGGTCTCATTTGCAAGACTGCTTGCAGTTCTTCACACTCAGCTCTGGAATGGCTCACATAGCAAAGGGGAGAATAAAGCATATGGCCGTGAGAGATATACAGGGACCAGGAGATAATGGATCTTTGGAAAAAGTGCAGGGGCTTGACGTCTCCCGAAAAAGTGGGACATGCAGCAGAATCTCAATGAGGTGACATGAGGTGTGCAGAAACCTGAGTGAGTGGCTGTGGAGCTGGAACGAGCCAGTGCTAAATGAGGAAGCAAAGAATTCTGGCAGCATTTCCTTATGAGACAGTGAATATAGCGTGAGAGATTAAGCTGTTAACATCATCAGCAGAAAGGCAATTTAGGAAGTCTGACAGTTGGTAGGAGGGCATAGACATTAGTAAAGAAATAGAACAAAAGCAGGTAAATCAAAGGGTTTGTTGTGTTTTTCCCCTGCTCCATTAAAATTCCCTCCCTGCCAGGGCAGCATGCAGCCCCTGAGAGGGCAACACAGGTGGGACACCAGAGCAAAGCCAGCTGGAGAGCCACCAAGAGAGTTACCAGATACAGAATTTGAATTTTAGAAGCCTTTAATACTTCAGTCTCCAGTTACAGCATGGAAGCTGCTTCCAAGTGGCTCAAGACTGATGTCACTCCATGGATCAGGTGAGAAACACAGAGGCCTTTTCTACCAGCACTGGCCCTCAGCAGTGAGAGCTTTCACCCTCAGGGCATGGGCACCCTTCAGTGCACTTCACTGTGTGCCACAACATGTCCCCTGGGGGGAAAAGTTCTGCTAGAGTCAGGAAATAAACATGCATCTGCCAGAATGGATGGATGGATGGATGGATGGATGGATGGATGGATGGATGAATGGATGGATGGCAGTTGAGACCTGGATATGCAGAAGGGAGTTGCTAAAGGGATCCTCAAAATCTCCCATCTCAACCTTGGGATACCATTTTTTTCCCCAGAGAAATTCCCATGAAAATGGCTGCTGAAAGGACAATTTTCTTCTGTAAACACCCTCTTTAAAAAGAGAGTGTAGTGTGCAATTTGTCCGAAAGAGAATCAACACAGGCTTTCTCCCAAATCTCCTGAATAAAAGGCAGGAATCTAACAAGAGGGGATGGTGTTACAGATTTTATCCAAATTCTGATGCCAGCTGTTCTTGTCCTTACATAGTTGTCTGCACAGCCATTTTTCCATCTCCTTACTGTTAAAAGGATGACTTCTAACTGAAATGTCCCGTGTGAGCGGGATTCAGATTAACTGGTTCCCTGGGTTTTATGCAGAGACAGAGAAGAGCTTGTCAACTCTGCTTGGGCCCAACAAACAGATGGAACCCCACTGTCCCTTGGGGTACAGCTCCAGTTTAACACAGCAATCACAAACAACTTTCTGCACCTAAAGCATTCTCCAAATAAAACAAATCCATCCCAGCTGTGCTACAGCACAGACAGAGGTGAGGCACTAGTTTCTGCCATCATAACCAGCTGGATGGAGTGGATAATGCTCCAAATGACCAAAAACGTTTTTATGGGACACAGATAAATTGTCATCAGAGAGATGAATCGCATAGACTGTGGGAGAAGGAATGCCTAGCAAACATTACATCATTTTGTCATATGTGATCCATCCTCTTCCTCGTCTCTTCAGGAAAAGAAAAGAATTAGTCCTTGTGTTTTTGTTCAGACAGACACACAACGACAGGTTTTGCCATATTGTACCTGTCTATCAATTACTTCTCCTGACACAGTCTGGTTAATATAAGAACATTGTGATGTAAAGTGATCACTTCCTCAATAGCAGCCCTGGATTTTGACTGGCAACAGTACAACAATCAGCCCTTTCTTGCATTCTGGCAGTAACTATTACACATTACTCTTTAAATAAACTACTGTTTAGAAGACCTGCAGTCTGAGCTGGCTGGAGCTGTGGACAAGGCAAAGTGGGAGGATGGTTCAGCTGCAATTCTTATTTAAAATGACCATAATTCAGTTAGTTGCACCATCACACTGCCTAAAACTTCCTTCTGCTTCCTTAGAAGAGTCTGATTAGGAATCGGACACAGAATAATTTTGTCTTCTGGGGTTTTTTGAGCCTCCAATACCACTTTAGCCAATCCTTAACAGGCTCTCATTTAGTCAGTGCATTTATAGCAGTGATAGCAGCACAGGAAACTGCTGTTATCACAGCAGCTCAGAAAACTCCAAGGTTTTCCATTGTTGTATTGTGCTGGTTGGGGTTTTTTTGGTTGTTTTTAAATACACATTTTTTAGTAATATTTTCTCTCTATTCTGTCTCCAAACCTTCCAATAAATTCTCAGCAAAATTTTCACTGAAATTGAAACATAACAGTAAAATCAACAATAAGATGTTTGGGTATTTTTCTGAGATAGAAGGTGGCTTAAATATAAAAAAATAGAGGATTTTTTTAGATCATTTCTCTGTGGTTTCTATATTTTTTTTCCATAGTCACTGTCTAATTCTATTTCAGACAGACACGATGAACTGTTGTGTGGATGTTACCTACGATTGTGAATGACAGCAAGAGGTTTACAGTTCACAAAAATAAAACACAGAGAATGCATCAGGCCCCAGAGGATGCTGACTGACCTTGCTGTCCCTGACAAGCCTTTGCTGGGACCTCTGCACATGTCCCTGACCCCACATCTCATCCATCAGCACGGAGGCTGCATTTAAGTGCAGTCCTCTCTTGATCCATGCTGCAGGAGTGCTGCTTTTCAGCCCTGCCCCTTTTTACTTGTGTGGCACTATTTCCAGTTCTGTCCTTGGCCAGGTTTTTGGCTGGCCCAGGGTGGACTTGGTTCAGCCTGTATCTTCAAGCACAGTGTCGTAAGTTGTTTTGTGGGTTGTTTTGTTTGTTTGTTTGTTTGTTTGTGGGTCAGTTCTGTGCCCCTTCACAGTGGTATGTTTAAAACCTTGGTCTTGGAGCTATTTTTAGTATCTTCACAGAAGTTTTAGGGCATATAGAGAGTAAATCTTGTGTGGAAGTTTGGACTAGCAAAATATTGCAGGGCAAGTGTAACTGTGGGAGTTGTGAGCTGCCTTGTCACTCTTTAAAAATAAGCAAGATTGGATCCAAAGTTTGTTTAGAACCTGAGACCCTAAAGGCTTGACTTTAAAGGTTGACTTAACTGAGAGTGTGATCTGTGTCCCATCACAGACCTTTTCTATCAACACCAATCTAGGGGTGCCATTCAGCTAAGGTTCAGGATGAGGAAAATACCAGGACCTGCTGATCTCAAAGTGCCCTACAAATCCTGGGGTATACCCTGAAGACTGCACCATCCTCATCCTCACCACATGCTGCTGTCTGGGTGGTTCTCTGTGTCCCTGACAACTCTTTTCAAATCTTGAACAGATACAAAAATGCCTAGTGATGAGGTAAGAGGTTTAGTTATTACTTTACCATATCTATAATAACTAACACCTTTTTCAGCATGCAGTAGTGTATCAGTTGAAGTACTGATGTGAAGCTAAGGCAAGAAAATAAAAAAATGTAGCCTACTTTTACTACATTCTTTAAATCCAGGCTCCTCTCACTTTGGAGACTTGCAAAATGAACCATCAATCTCAAATTACCACCTCTTTTTCTAACTTGATTTTGTGCTATCAAGTATTGGAAAAGCACAGTCATCACAGGTGTTTCTGTGAACATCTCACCCTAAATTTTTCTCAGCTTCTGTAACTAGTTAAGCAAATGCATGTTGTTACTTGGTTTTGGATCAGAGCAATACTCAGTGTAAGAGCAGGGAGAGTAGTTCCTAAACTCTCTTCCAAACAGTAGAGATGTTGAGGTACAATGAAGCTGGCCTGGCGTGCAAACCCTGAACCCACCCACCAATGCCAAATTTGGTGGCTTTTTGTCTGGTATTCATGGCAGTATCTGTATTTCATGGCAAAAACTGTGGTTTAGGCTACCTTCCAGACACAACAATAATGGGTCAGGAGCTAAAACTATTACTGAATTGTGAAGGAATCACAAAAGTTTCGTGACCTAATCCCCCCCAGAACTGTTTGACACCAAGGTGTGAAAATTGCGGGAAGCAGCCCACAGGTTATAAGCCTTTGCAGCACCCAGCACAGTCTGAAAATGGGAGCTCAATCTCTCTGTTTACAAAATTAGACAGAGATAGTAAAGTACTTGGGTCTTGTGAATCCCAGGAAAAGAATTAGTCTACAGTAAAATTCCCAAAGAAATGAAACTGTTGTCACCAAAATTTTAAAGTTTTTTTCCCCTTAATTTGAGTGGGAGGTGTAGGTCATGAGGCACAAAGATAACTGGTTAGATAGGAGGGTTCTCACAGAAGTCTGGTTGAAATGGCAGGTAAAATTTGAGGTTATGTTCTGTCTCTCTAGTGGGCAGGGGGAGAGTGGCCTACAGGGTAGAAATTCTGCTTCACTGAACTCTTAAAACTCTAAATTTTGGTTGACTTCTGGATTACAGACCCCTACCACCCACTGTTTCAAAATTCACCACAAATGAGAAAAAAAAAATCTGTGGGATTGCTCTATTTTTGTTGAAGTGTGGCAAGAAGACACTAATGATGAATCAGGATGAAATATGTAGGAGTATTTTATCCAGAAATTGTTGAGAGGTGTTTTAGGGACCACTGAAGCTCCTCAAGTCTGCCCTTCAAAAAGACAGAACAAGAAATCCAACACAGGTTTTGCTTTGGGTAGATCAACTTCTTCCAGCAAATCATCCTAATGAGGAGTTTGCTGCGAAGTCTGAGGAGCAAGCACCCCTGGGTCCTCACCCTGGCCTCCCACTGAGGAGAAAAAGTCCTGCAGTAGAAAATTCGAATCAGTTTACATTGATTCGAAGCCTGACTTTAATTTCTGTAAAGGCCTGATGTGGCAGAATGACCTTTTTAAAAAATCTCCCTGTGGTTGAACTCTTCAAAGGATAATTGCCAGGAAACTGTAGGACAGGCTCTTCAAAAAGTCCCAATTTAGAAACTCTCATTGCTTTCCTACATACTGACTGTGCAGAGCTGTGAAGAATTGAGTTCATATTGAAGCCAACATGGAAGAACTTCAAAGACTTCTCTAAGAAACACTTCTTTTGTTGTTGTTACAAGTGTAAAATGAAGAATGTGGGAAGAGGAAGTAAAGAAGCGAGGTTTTCCATACATCTGTGTCCTGTTCCTGAAGGAACTAGATAAGAGATGAACCTTGTGTTTCCCTGGGACTGATCATTAATGGACTGTTTCTTCTCTGCCTTACTTTCTGCTGTTGCAACATTTTAGGGAGCTGAATCCATGTGAGAGCTGGATCTTCTAGCCACATCTGAGTTTACAAATTCCTGGGTAACAGGGAGAAAAGGGACAAACACAAACACATGAGAGGAGACTCCACAGTGCCACTGAACAGCCCAGGCTCCTGCTCTCCTGCAGGCTGGGCACTGCCCACACCTTGGGAATTTGTATTGGTATTAATATGTCAATGCCAAAGGTCTCTGAGGAGATATGGAACAGCAACGAGAGGTTCACTGTCACTGTCAGTCCTTTGCATGACAAGACCTACAAACAAACAGATAAATTTTCCTCGTTCCAGGACCTGAATCCTGTCTGAGGCTGGTCTGGGAGGCCAAGCAGGATTTCACCCCTCCATGGTCCCTCTGCCCTGCTCCTCCTCATGTCTCTGCTGCAGCTTTCCCTGGCAGCAAACCCCAAACAGGAGCTGCAGGTAAGGATTCATCCTGCTTGGCAGTTCAGGGAAACCATGGAAACCATGCAGGGCAGCTGATAAGTTTTCAGAGGCAGCACTCTGCCTTCTAAAGAGATGCAAACACACACCTTGGTCAATTCTTCCACCTGCCACGTGCATGGCGCACACAAATTTTCTGTGTACATTTCTACAAGAACCTGCAGCAATGCAAGCTCTGTCTGTATGTTTCGTGGGTGAGGTTTTTTGTGTGTTTTGCAGGAAGACATACATAGTTTTTAGGCTCCCTTGCTCATCTGGTTTGATATTGTAATACGTAAGTATTGTGCTGTTCTGTGCTGGCAGCAGCAGAAACACGTGGAGTTACACAGTGTTTCATGTCTGGTTGTTGTGAATCCTCCTCATCTGATCTTCCTTCAGATGGAATATTTATCTCACATAAAGTGCAGCCAGAAAGAACCAAATGACTTCTAACCAACATAAGAGTTGATTTTCCGCCCCCCCCACATATCTTAGATGGTTTTCACATTGAAAATATCATTTTGCATAGCAAACAGGGACAGGTTTGCCAGAGTGACCCAAAAAGTGCCAAGTGCTAAGTGCCAGCTCTGGGATTATGGGTTAGGCACTGTGGCCCCAGAAACCCATTCCTGTGACATTAGAAACCCAAATTATTAGGCAAGATGGATATTGCATAAAAGACTGTAAACTAGAAATTTTTTTAGAAGGCTGAAGCCTGTTGAGTAAACATTGTTTTTCCTGTCTTATGGCCAAATGGTGCAACCAGAGATTTGACATTGAGGAAAGGAGCCTCTGTCACAGGCTTCTCTTCCACTTGTTCATTGTCAGGAGTTGGTGTTTATTTTTATTTGTTTAAGGTTCTTTTAGAATTTGTTTAAATTTTTTTTTAAACTTTTTTTTTCTTTTCTGCTTTTCTTGGTGTTCCACAAAGGACTTTCAAGAGCCAGGATAGGCCCAGATCTCTGTAAAAAGGCTCTGGGATTTCTGGAAGCAGCTGCAGAGCACAGGGAGGACTATGACAGAGCTGCTATTTGCAGGGATTGGAAGGGGGATCTGAAACAGACCAAAAAGACATGAAGGGGAAACCAAACCAGAAACATTTAACACAGATATATCTTAGTAGCGGGGAGAGGAGTAAAAAGTATCAGCAAGAAAAAGTCCATGGACCTCTGTTCCCTGCAGGTGTGGTGCTCACCTTGGTCTGCTCAGAGGAGGGATGGCTCTACCACAACTCTTTGTCACGTGAAGTCCTGTGGTTCTTAGTGCATTCTGCTTCAAATATAGTCATGCTTTTTCGTTAATCTGCTTTATGTGCAAAATGAAATTTTTTAAGGAATTTTTGTTTTATTTGCTCCCTCAGTTGCTACAGCCACCCAAAGCAGAAAAACTGAGATTTAGGTTTCTCTGACTTGACTTCTCTCTTTCATTTTTTTTTTTCCTTCACTGAAGTAGTGTGATCCTACTGAAAGCCAAGAATTTTTAGGGACTGCATTGTAGTAAATTTATATTCAGTTTTGAGATAATTAATAACCTTGTGAGGAGGAGAGCATAAACCATTTTAGGTAGATAGTAGTAATTGGACCTTGCTCTAGGGACGTGAAAGAGCAAAGAAATAAACATGTGTTTATTGTTTTTTAGAGAGAGAAATTATGATCTCCATTATAAAAAGTAATCTGTCAAATATAACAGTTCCCAAGTTCCTTAAATTTAATTAAGTTATCCATTACAGTAAATATAGTTATGATACCTTATGATAAGAGGAAGAAACAGGTATTTTTAAAGTAAATTAATACTGATCAAGTCTATAATAAATAGGTTTATTTTTAATTCATTGATAATCAGAGCACAATTATATCATTCCTACTATATTATATCTTGTTAGTTAGCCTGGACAGACATAGGAGCTGCCAGCTGCTGTGTTCCAGGATGCTTGGGCAGAATACTACTCAAGAGAATTGGCAAATAAACCAGCTTGTGAGTTTAGGAGCTCTCCAATGTGGGTCTCTTTCAGTAGACATTAAAGACTGCCAAAAAAAAACCCAAACAAAAAACCCTCAGCATTTGCATTTCAGTGTGAGAACACTTTGGATTACATTTGCAACCCCTTATATTAAATCTTACAACCTCAGAGAAAGAGAATTGCAGTAAGAAAATAAATGCTGGCCTATTAAGCCAAGACTAAGTTGACTTTTTTTTTTTTTTAAATAAGATGTTGAAAGGACTCCCAAGCAAGGTACTTGGAGAAACTGTCAGCTTTGACCACACCAGCTCTAAATGCCCCTGTTTAAAATCCTGTCTCTGTACACAAGGAAAACCCCATTTTCTCTCCTCTGTGCTCTTTCCTCATCCACTGCCTTCTCAGGTGAAGGAAAATTTTGTTTGCTGTAGAGAAATGGGCGTAGGCCTCTCATAAAGCACCAAAATGTGTCAATATTTTGGTGGGTCCAGTAATTTCACAGTGGTTCTCCAGAAAACTTTTGTGGACATGCTGGAGCCTTTCATGTGTAAGGACACGTGGACAGAGAAAGCAGGCGTGAGAAGAGCAAAACATTTTCCTTTGTGACAACAGAAATGTGTTTAAGACTTTTTATTCCACTCCCTTCAAGATCCAAAGGCTGGTAACAGCCAGAGCCACTCTCACAGAGGAGAGACAGCCCAGCTGTGAGTGGGGAAGAACTGCCAGTGTCATTTTTGTTTGTGCTGCTGAGAAATGTGCTTTCCCGAGAAATCGGGCAGAGAGTTTTGTTTCAATACTTACCAGAACTGGTAATCCTCCTGCCTTGCTCACCACTGTGGTAGATCTGAGCTCATGGCTGTTTAAGAACACACAGACTGTGGCCAGACCTAATTCCTCCCAGCTGGCTCTCCTCCACAGAAGTTTTCTGCACCGAGAGAAGCCTCCATTTCCTATCTGAGCAAGTGTGACGCATTACACTTTCGGGAAAAGAACGAATCTTCCCCCAGTGCAGAAGTTTCTCTATCCCTCCCCTCATGATCACTGACTTTTCTTTTTGCTACTTGAAAACAGTTTTCTTGTATCAAGTCTGACAGGATTTTGGAGGCTATCTGGAGGAATTAGTTACTTGATGAGTTCACTTTTTTTTCCCATCCCAATTTCTAGAGCCTTTTGCAAGAGATCCCCTTTTTGGGGGATCTTCAGCATCCATTTCAGTTCCCAGACTGAAGCAGGAGGATAAGGCAGACACAGCTTCCTCTCACCCTGGGCACTTTAGAGTTCTGGTCAGCTCAGGGGGACATTTCCTCTAGGAAATTCTTGAAGTGAAGCTCTCTCTTTTATCAGTCTCTTGCTGTAAAATGTGCACGTGAGGATTATTTTTATCATCTCACAAACATGTAGCTAAAAATACAAATAGTTTCTGTTAGAACTGTTGAATGAAGAATCTGGCAGACTGAGGCTGATGAGGCTGCTGCAGCTCCCTGTCTCCAGGTCCAGCCTGTGGTGAGGCTGAAGGTGTACCCCCAATGATTTATTTTCTTTTAAATTTTGTATGTTCAAAATAATTTCTTGACTAATTCAAAACTTGAAAAATATGATGGTGGTATGTATTTGCTTGACTCCTGAATTACTAAAGAGGAAGAATAGAAAGCCAATGTAAAGTGACAATGAGAGCAGGATGGAGAATGAGGCACAATGAGGCTTGAGACAAAAGGTGAATGTGTAGTAATTAATAACAAGCGTTTCTGAGGATGTTTGTTATGATGGAGAATTTAAAAGCATCTTCATTAACTAATGAGCTATTTCTCCAGCCTGGCTGGCCCCAGTTTTCAGTCTGTGACAACTCTCCTTTCCTGCACAAGGTGTTTTTGAGGGTTGCTCACAGCAGTGTGAAATGCAGTGCCTGCACATTTAACATTGTCTCTGTCTCTGCACCATGTAAGAGCAGTTGTTTCATTTATGCATATCTGAATGCCAAGCCAGTTTTATTAGCTACCTGATTAGGTTCTCATTAAGAACAAAGCCTGTGTTTTTATATCCAAAATGTAATGTGTTCTCGCAGTAATTCCATCCTATTGGCCAGGCTGCATTTCTTCCATGGATATTTGCAGGCATTCAGCTCAGATCAGTGTTTCTTTTTACTTCCTCAGAAAAGCCCTAATAATTTTGGCAGTTCAGATCAAGCCCTATCAGCCATGAAAATGCCAAGGGACATATTGCAGCATTCTCTTTCCAAGAGCAATCTCCTTTCACCCAGATAAAAAAAAAATTAGTATGTTAAGGAGCTACATGAAACCTGTGGTTTACAAAAGGTTCCCATTAAAAATTGTGCTTGTTGTTTCATGCTCAATACCTTGTGCAGTGTACAGAGGCAGAGCTCATCAAAACAAGAATTTCTGAAATGGTAAATAGTGATCTTTGGTTTTTTTCCCCCAAAAAATATAATGAAAGAACCAACCTTCAGTGTATAAAGTTTCACCACGATCAGTTGTGGTTGTGCATGTGAGAAGGCAATGCAGTTAATCAATCCTTGAGCCATTCACTTGCTAGAAATAGGAAAAGTGAAAAAGAAAACCTTTATGGTGAACTAAATGACTTGTTAATGGAAGAATAAAAAAAATATTTTAAGTATTTCTTGAGAGATGTTTGGTTACCATCTATTTACATTAGATTTTCAGATGTGGTCACTGTGGAGTGTTAACAGAGTCAGAGCCAGCACTAGACTCACACTGTGCTTTTGAATGAGGGGGCTGAAACGGCAATTTCAAAAGAGAGTCACCCTTACATTGTGAGCCTTCCAATTAATTTGCTCTGCTCACATGTAATAATAGAAAGCATTTTTAGTGTGCAAATAACTCTGGAAGTTAAAAAAATTAGGACTTGTAAGAGAAGATTTCATTTTACACTTAGAAGTTGTAGAGCAAATAATGTATTACACAAGGTGAAGGGACAAAAAAGCTGAAGGAAATGGTGCCATACTGATTGGATCTTTATTTTTCCTTTATTCATCTCTAGAAGCTGTATGGAAGGAAAATAATATCCCGGGAGGAAAAAAATATGCACGGCTGTGGTTAAAACAAACTAATTGGAAGGTAAAAATCCTAACTGAAATTGCATCTTTGTACCAAAAAGAAAATCTCTACATGCTGTGAGATCTGTGGGTAAAAATACCTTACACTTGAAAATGTATGAGCTCGATCCTGAGCGGGACGGCTGAAGTCAGGTATGCCTCTTGCTGGTTTCAGCAAGGTTAGAAATAAATTGGTGAGGACAAACACAAGCCTCTTGTTGTTCTGAAGTTCCTCCAAAATCCCAGTGATCAGGGGAACAAAGTTTTAAGAACTGAGAAACAAACATTTTAAGACTTGGCCAATATAATTGATATGTGCTGTATGAAATGCTCTTTGTATCAATGAAGATCTCAT
This sequence comes from Corvus cornix cornix, assembly GCF_000738735.6. NCBI lineage: Eukaryota > Metazoa > Chordata > Aves > Passeriformes > Corvidae > Corvus > Corvus cornix. The sequence goes on along the minus strand of NC_046357.1, from coordinate 25,281,519 downwards.
CTTCTGCTTACCTCATTTGGTTTTAATTTTGACTCTTATTGGGGTGAAGGTAGTAGCTGTGTCCAAAGGAATACATTGAATAGGAGGTGAAATCTGTCGTTGTCAATTCAAGTTGTTGACATGAAAAAAAAAATTTCACAGTGTATTCTGCTTCAGAAAATGACACTGAAAAAAATGGAGTGTCCCCAGCCAGCACCTGAGAAAGCTGCTGTCAGTAGGGGGGAGTTTCTTAAGTAAATCATGATAATTAATCCTTCAAGAAAATACACAGAGCGAGCTCTATAAAGAGGAACCACATAAATGTCAATGCTTTATTTTCACGTGAAACACCATTCTTAGTGTAAACTGATTCTCTGATGTGTTCATTGAGACTGTGGTAGCAATGAGGATCAAGTTATCAGACCAGGTTCATGCTCAGAGCTGTCTAACAACAGTGCAGAAGTCACCTGACCATGGTGTCACCCTAAACTTCTGCTCCACTTCCTCAAAGAGGTACATCAGTAACCCAGTTCTACTGGCAAAAAGAGCTGGCAGAAGACAAAATCCAAAGTCATGATTTCAGTCTGTCATGGAAAATCACCCTTTAAATTATTATGCACAATCATTGTTAATGGAGGCTTAGGCGAATCCTGTCATAGCAGAGGAAAATTGTTATGTGGATGATATGGCTGCCACAGGGTGTTGTTTGAGAAGGCTGAACATGTTCAATGAGCCCAGAGGGGAGAAACAACAGCCCACTGTTCAGGAAAGGGCTGTGAGGGCAGTGGGTGGACTGCCAGCTCCTCTGGGACCAGCTCCAGTGTGAGCTTGTTCTGCTTCTGGTGTCACAGTGACCTAGTGGCACACCTGATGCCAACTTTAGAGTCTCCTCCACCTCCACCTAAATTCAGAAAACAGAAAAAAATATTGTCTCCCATAAAGATTTTCCTTCCTTTCTTTCCCTTCCCTGTAATTTCACTTTCAGCCATTCACAATCTGGTCTTAAAGGACTTTCTTTTTATAGTTTTATTGGATTTCCATATAAATCAGTGGCAAATTAATGCCTGCAACACAGTATTAAATGCCAGGCAACATTGATTTTGAGGAGAGGGATAAATCCCTCTGTTGGTGGTCAGATCAGTTGCATCGTGGTGGTTGTGATAGTTCTCAATTTTTGTCCTGTTATGTCCTTGGAGTTCCCAAAGCTCCAGTCAGACATAAAGATCCACTGCACATGCACCCATGAACTGAAGCATTAACCTGTTTTTCTCTCTTTTCTGCATTTACTGGGGAGTTTGTGCTGAATTCTGGCCAAATTAGCCCAAATAGCTTGCACACAGGTGGTTGTTCTGCAGCTCCTTGTCCTCTTCCTACGCCACAACCACTGTAAATAAACCTTTCCTTTGTGGACCATGAACGTACACAGTAAGGACTCAATTTCACATTCAAAATCCTACATTGGGGGGGTGGGGTGGGGGGGGTGGGGTGGGGAGAGGGGGATACAAAAGAAAAAAAGGAAAAATCAGCCATTTTGATTTTCTTAGCTAGAGAGTTTTATTTTGTAAATGCTCAAAACACATGAAGTCATCAGCCATTTCTGAATGTGTAGGTAGAAATACACTTGCAGATGTTTTCCTGCTAAAAGTGACAAATTAAACACTCCATTTGGGTATGTAGTAGAAAGATACATGGAGGGAGCAACTTGACAGCTCCTGTTTTTCCACAGGCTGGAGAGGTAAGGTTCAAGCACCTCCAATCTGGGCATCACTCTCTGGAACAAGGTTTCATTTTTTCCAGTGCAGCATGACACAGTGCGTAATTAGTCCTCATTATTGTATGAAATGACATGAGCAGACGAAGCCCTGTAGGGGAAAAGGTGAGCCCTGGAAGTGTTTAAATCACCATTTCACATGAAGGAAATGGATGCAGAACAGTACTGACACAGAGAACTTCTTGGCATAATGGCTTTGAAGTGATGCAATGTGCCACCATCTCACTTCCCCAGTGAGAGCCACTAAACCCTGTCCCATTCATCAAATTTCACTGCAAAATTCATATTAGTATGTCTGACAATGCAATCCCTAGGCCATCAAAATGCAATAAAATCCCTAAGGTTGGTTTTGAGCTTGATGGACATCACCGTGAGGTCATCTCTGGTATCACCCTTCTGTGCCCTTCTCACAAAACATGGACTTGTGGCCCTTGGGACTAATTATTGCTTTTGTTAATGTTTGCAAAAATTTCTCTATGGACAAAACGGTTCAAACATAGAATACAAGAACCAGCTTGGAATAAAAGAGCCATGCACTGAAATAAATGGCAGATTTATAACACCCACTGACATAGTTTTTTTAACCCAGCACTTGATTAGTCAGTTTTATTCCTTCAGTTGTTATGTGGAATTAGAATAGAATAGAATAGGATTCATGCCAAAGCATAAATTGGTCAGTTACCATGTTTTGTGTGACAGAAAGATAAATTCTCTTTTTTGAAGAACTGTGGATATCAACACAACACACATTTCTACAGGGTGTGCTGTATCAATACACAGTCTGTTTTCTACTCAAATGAAAGTAACTTACGCCAGTAGATTAATTTTCCTTGGACTCATTCAGATGAGGCAATACTGTTGTATTTCTCCCTTCTGGGTGAGGATCACGGTTTGGAAATTCAGGGAGTGCACTCTGAAAAAGATGCTTTGAAATTAAGACAAATTAAGTTGAACCGAGTTGTTTAAGACAAAGACCAAAACCAGCCACAAGTCTTTATTAAATATCAATTGCTTGAAATTGGCACAAATGTGTCTGCTCAGCCTTTCTGCAAGCTGAATAAGGGAATTGTCCTAGAACGCTTCCTCCTTTCAGATCTACATAGCTACAACTTACTCTTCTGAAAGCTGCTGTAATCAAGGATTTAAACTGAAACTCTGCCTCTGAGGAGACCCTAGGAGAGCATCCTGCTTGTCATCTCCATCTTCTGAGACAGTGACTGGCCTTCCCAGCACTCCTGGGATTACTTTGTGTAATGTCTCCATGTCAGTCTCCAGTCCCAGACCCACAGGACTACCACATCCCGTCACTATGGGACACTCCTGGGGTTTGGTGTCATCGTCAGGGAAGCCACATTCCTGTGTCCAGAGACCACTTTGTGACGCCAGTGGAGACGATCCACAGATTTTCCACAGAGACATTTTTCCAACACAAACAGCATTATTGCAAAAATAACAGATGGAATCTGGAAACAAAAGAGCCCATTTTAGGAAGTGAGAGGAGAAAGGCTTTAGGGAGGTGAGCCTGCAACAGGAACCCGTCCACCACAAACTCACCAGACTGCCAGTGGGCTTTCAGGTTTTTAAGCATTTTGCACTCATTCCTTCCAAAAGTAGCAGCATTTTTGTCATCTATCAGATGTATCCCGTTCTGCTCGGAGTGTTTTGATTTTGCTTTATTCTGCTCTCCTGCATTTCTGACTGTGCAGACATAGCACACAGTGGTGCAGTAAGCACACACACCTTGGGTTTCTGCACGTCTGCTGGGAGGTCACTGCTCTGCCCCTTGACACATTTTCATCAGTGACCTTGTTCCTCCTCATCAGGAGTGTAATGTCATTGTGACATACTCATCAAAAATATTCCCATTCTTCCCAAACAGACTCCTGAAAGTAGTCTTCTTCCAGAGTTGACTTTTCACATCTTACCCCAAAACCATAGTCAGGACTTGAGGAGATATGTTGGGAGGCACCACAGTCAATATTTTCACCTTCACCAAGCATTTTCTATCCTCTCTGTATGATGTCATTTGGAATAGTTAGCTTAAAATGAAACATTTTTTCTTTAATTTTTAATAGAGTTGCCTTCTATAATTTCTTTTTACATGATGCCATTTTGTCACATAGCACAGTGTCACCTCATTTGAAGAATGTATTTTTTAGCACATTATGCTCTTGACAGGCTCAAAATCTCAAAGGATGTGGGGGATATTTGTTAAGTACTACTCACTCCGACTGTTAACTTGTAGAAATAAGGTCAGCTCCTGAACACCCTGGTTAAAGAACATTGTTTGAAAACTTTTTTGACTCTGTGCTTCACCTGTCTTATTTAATTTTCTCTTTCCTTCTAAACATGGAATATATCTCACATATCTGGAGGTCCTGTGAGGATGGAAAACTGGAAGTGCTACTATTTTTTCCTGCACATCTTTAGCTACTATGATTAGATTCAGTCGTTCTGTGACAGAATTTTTCTCAATTTTATGAAAAATGGTTCCCAAATTATTTAGAGGGCTTTGTATTACATCTTTATTTGCTTCCTAAACTTTTTGCTAACATGTGCAGGACTCTGTATATATGTATGTATCTATGCATACAGCACAGGTCATCAACAAACAGGGCTGCTTACAATATTCCCATGGAAAAACTTTCAGAAAAGCTTTTAAAAAAAGACTTTAAAAACTGACCACAAAGATTTGTCTCCTGAGTCTCAAACAAAGGGAATTTTGATAGTGTAAAGGGTTTCCCCTGCACATACACACAGACACACACACTGCCCTGCATATTTCAAGGCATGAACTTCCATTTTCTGAAATTCCTGGGTGTTCTGACTCCTGGTTGTTTCTTTGGAAAAGAGTTTGCTGTAAAAAACACCTGGCAGTGCTCATTTGGACATGGATGGGCAGGATATCCAGCTTTTAGACATGCACCAAATGTTGTGGAAAAAAAACAGTGAGGGATTGCAACACTGTCATATGGATGTGGAGTCTCACAGAAACAGGCTGAAAAATTTCCATAAAAGTGTTCTGGATGTATGTAAGTGTACCCTACAATCAAGCAGGTGCTTTTACACAGGGCTCAGTTAAAGCTTTTTCTTTCCCAGTGCCACCAGTTTCCCCTGTGCCCCTTTTCCCTCTCCTGTACAAGGTGGCACTTACGATACAGAAAACAAACACTGTGATGCATCAGAGGCCTTGGAAGATTTTTTTTTTTTTAATTTTTGGGGTTTTTTGTTCGTTTTGTTTTGCTTTGTCTTGTTTCATTTGTTTGTGTGGATTTTGGTTGGCTGATTGGTTGGTTGGTTGGTTGGTCAGGGTTTTTTTCTTTTTTCGCTTTCCTTCTTTCCTTGAAACATCCGTGGCAACTTAATTCAGTTACCTGTGCACCAGATTGCTACTACTTTCTGGCTTTTCACCTTGCAGTTCTATTTTACAATTTTTATTGGTGTATATTCAGTCTAAATTTCACTCTGATCTTCTGGAACCTCAGGGACAAAGCTTGCTCCATGGCAGTGCGTAGATATATGATGGTTAAACGAGGCACAAAGCAAAAGTTGACACTTCCCCATCCTGCATGTGCACAAAGGACATGAATTATATCTGCTAAGGGAGTCATTACAGGGAGGTTTCAGACATTTATAGGTTTCAGCTGCGAATTACCACGCACAATTTGCATAGGTTTCTCAGCTAAACATATTCTAAAGTATTCTTTTTTGTCTTGCTGACCTTTAAACACATTTTTCAAAGGCAGGGGAAGCGTTGATATGGTTATTTTGCTCCTATGAATGCACCAAATTACTCATTTGCCATGACTGCACATACTGATGGGGTCTTTGGGTTCCCGTGTGTTCACATAGCCAAACAGCCACTGGGACTACACCAAGCATCCTTTCCCACAAAAATTGTGGGTGTTTTTGTGAGACCTCAGCACAAAATTTGAATCTCATTTTTGGGAAAGCAAACCCAGCTTGCCACATCTCCCCTGTTAGCTTTGCCCAGCCTGGGTTGGCCCCTGTGGCAACCTGAGGTATCCCATACTTATTTTACATCTGTGAGGAGGAATCTGCTGCCTCCTCACCCCATGTTAGGGAGGGAGACTGTGGGACCCCAGCAGACCCTTGGTGTCCCAGCTCCAGCCCAGATCATGCAGCATGATGGAGATGTTTAGAGGCCAGCCTGGATCTTTCCCAGGCATTGCATAAACAATAGTAAACAACAGTAAAACCCCATCTTTTCACTTGATTTCATGCATTTCACACATTGTCTCCACTGTGCAACACGTATTTGATGGCTTTTCCATAGCGAGAAAACAGCCTTAATGTAATTTCTTTCATGAAAGGCAGAGGATTACTTTTATCCTGGAAAAGAGGTGCAATAATTTAATGTTTTCTTTTTCATCAGTAATTTCACAACACTGTTTTTTACAGCATCTCTTTGCTGGGGGTGTTTTGTGTTTTTTACTTAAAATGGTGATTTTGTTAGTGGTTTGTGTTTGCACACTTTGTTGGTTGTTAATAATCCCCATATCCGGAGGAAACAAACATTCTCTTACATCTGTAGGTTCAGAATTCAAGAGAGATAAAAGTGACACAAGCAGTAACACAAGATATAGCTGTTCAGAATATATGGCATGTTTTTCACATGTCGGGCTGTCTATAAATAGCCACTTGACCTGTGTTCTTGGAGATCTCATGGTTTATATTTTTGAAGAAAAAATAAGAAGACATCACCTGGTGTGGCTTAACAACCATCCAACAGAAAGGGGCTGCACCTGCAAGGACAGGGAAATTCAGGATAATACGGTCTAGGAGATGTGCTCTGTCATTAAATCCAGTGGGTTTTTGCACACTACAGGCATCAGACACATTCTAAGCAAACTTTAAGAAAAAAGCTGGGAAACCATCTGCTGGGAAAGTAAAGGTCATGTTCAGTCCCAAGTTTTGTGTGAGGTATTTCCCACATTTTGAATTAAATGCCATTCACCTGCTTGTGTATTTATGAAAGTATTTGTATTTCGCTGGAGGGTTTTTTCCCAGCAATTGAGTAGGAAAGGTTATCTACGTGCCTTGTGCTATTCCTGGAAGACCAAATGTGCTCAATTTAACGCAAAATTGCACTTCAGAAGTACCTGCACTTTGCAGTTTTTCTAGGAGTCACAGAAGTTCTTCCATCATGGACATCTCCCAGTTCTGCCTCCCCTTGGCCCTGTCTCCTCCTGGGCCCCAGCAGAGCTTTCCCACCTGCCCTCAGACTCCAGACAAACCTCTCAGGTCAGGTCTCTCCACACTTGGGGATGATTGCTTTGCAGTTTTGAAATCCTGTGCTCTGAGTAGCTGCTTTAGGTCAGTTTGTTTGTTTGGAAATGGCTGGAGAGCGGCAGTTCAATACATTGAAAAACCCAAACCCAAGGTCAGAGCGGTTTTAATTTCAGAGCAGTTAAATTCTTGGAAACATTTAATGTTAGTTACTATTTGCAATGTATGCTTGATCAGTCAAAGACTGGTTGCCCTGTTTTGCTCCCAGATTGGAAATTTTTCCTCTCTTGAAACTATTGTATAATAAATAAAACATTACATGTGTCAATAATGGGCAAAACCCCCCACATTTCTGCCTAAGTATTTCCCGACTTGATTTTTTTTTTACTTGAGACCAGCTATTCCCACATATTTATGGAAGAAAAAAATAAACAACAAATATTTAAAAAATATTTCCTATATGAGTAAAATCTACCGCACATGGCAAAACTGGAAAGGCTCTAGGATTTGAATGGTAAACATTGCTTGTTCAGTATTTAGCCATTTTTGCTATTCTAAGAAGGGCATATGAGATCTGCTATTTATTTATAATTACAGACGTGATGCAGAAAACATCAGAGCAGTACATTTATTGGATGGCTTTCAATAAATTATGTAATTGTTGGTTCTCTTTAATTCTGAAAATTGCAAAGTGTCTGCTTTCCTAGTGCACTCATTACATGTACAAAGGGGTGCATCAGGCTTGAGAGTCAAGGACCTCAATCTTGCTAAATATAATAACGAAAGACAAGTCTTGAAAATATAATTTTTATTCAATTTCACCAAGAGTTTCAACATCTCAACTTGTAACAACTCTGTAGGCCAGTCCTTCTCCATACTGAATTTTGCAAACTTTTCAATTTCTCTTGTCAATGGATGTTTTAGATATCCCAGGGATAAAGAAAATGTTGTCTTTTTTTGCCTTTTTGTCTTCTAACAGATGTCTCACCTGGGGACCTTGGCTGGTGGCAGGCGCAGTTATACCTGCACAAGGTGGGGACAGCACAATCCTGCTGAAGACAGGTTTTGATTTCTGCAGCTGAAGGCAGTATTTGCATAGTCAACTTTAAGCAGGGAGAAGGATTCAATGCTGATAAAAATTTTCAAGATTGCTCTTGAATGATGAGGGGTGAGAGCAATAAAAACATTGACACCAAGTTTAGGCAAATTGCACAGCAAAATATAAAAAATGCCATGGCCAACTATATCCATGAAGTTCCTTGTAAAATTGTTTGAAGGGGTTTATCCACTGCAGCACTAAGACACCTATTCCAGGTGTTTTTCAACCATCTGTCACTCTGATTTATATGCTCAAATCCTTTATGTCTTGCATGAAAATAAGGCTTCTGTTGCATCCTCAGTGCTCATGTCCTTCTCAGCCTCCTGATCGCCAGGGCTTGGGATAAAATTTGCCCCTCACAGGTTTTCTTGCCCCATGGCCAGCCTGTGAGATTTGCACCTCTTGCACTCAGGTTGTGATATGTGTTGTTTCCCCAGATTGTCAGGGAAACACTGAGCTTGTGGATGCAGTAAAAGTCTGGTCTGTAACAAGTAGATATGTAGGAGAACTGGTGCGTTAAAGTACAGGCTGCATGACTCAAACCCTGGTGCACAAGCTGCCCCAGATGCTCGCTGTGAGAGCTCAGCCTGCATTCCTCCTGATTTCACATTTTTTACTGCTGTTAAATGGATATTTTAGAGATCCCAGTTGCTTAATCTTATGCATAAACTTCTTTCATCTTTCTTTCTTCTTCTTTATGCTTAACACAACATCACTGGCATATAATCTGTATCACAAAGACTACACGGGATCACAGCTGCTCCTTTCAGGTGTGTCAGCTCTGAGTGAAAGATTAGCAGATTCTGTACACATGTTTTAGTTAAGTCAGCACTGTTAGGTGGCTTTGAAATGTGTTTGATGCTGGATTTTCTCTGGCTCAGGGTTTTACCAGCCTCCTGAGGGTGATGGTCTGGTGGTGCTCAGAGGTTCCTGGTCCAAATCACAAAGAAAATTGCACATATTTCAAAGAGAGAGAAAAATAGTTGGTACGCACAGGACAAGGATAATGGTTTGACTTTCGTGACGCATGTGTTAAAGAAATGGTCATTTCCTCCTGCAGGGTCAAAAGGGCAGTTGAAAGAATGTGTGGTTTGCTTCTCTGGAGAGATTGGATATTCATCAACCTGTCCAGACATGGCCGTGGACTCAAACCCAGTCATTCTGAGCCATGGGAGCCATGCTTGTGTCTCCAGCTTGGGGCAAATATGAGTCAGGTTAGCTTAGGTTGCTCCTCTTTTTATCACTTCTCTATCACATGTGCCATGCCATGCAAAATCCCAGAGGCTAATCCAGCCCACTTTCTCACCACACCTCAGCAATCCCTGGCCCCTTTCCCCCTTCCATTTCCATGCTTAACAAGGCTGTACCACCTGCTGTAGGAGTGAGCCATGGGCATCTGTTCTGCGTCACAGTGTCTGGGCTGGAGCTTGATATCATTCCAACAGATGTGTGCCATGAATGTCAGAGCCATTGGAGCACACGGGGTATTTCAGAGTCCATGATGCATGAGAAAGTGTCCTTTTGTCCTGCCCCAGTGACACTGCTCTTCTGCTAGCATTGAGGCAGGTGTTCCTGGGCATGTGGTGGGAGCAGCCCTTTCATCCCTCCCTGCCTCATGCCTTGGTTTCCCCCTGCAGCACCTGATTTAGCCTTCAGAAAGGGCTTAGGCTTTATAACCATGGTGGAATGACTCTTTCCTGGGAGAAACATTTGAATATTCTAATGAGCCACAATGGACTCCTGCTTGAACTGCCCCGTTGCTGTAATTTTGTTTGTTGCTTAACTCTTCCTGTGTGAAGAATGAAACCTACATCAGTTGATCACTGATGCTGTATACATTTTCCTTTACCAGTGTGTGTTTGCTGCTGTTGTTTGTTGGACCACGTGGCTCCACTGAGGAATTCTGTGGCTTTTCTTTGGGTGGCTTCTCTTCTTTTCCCCACTGCCTGAAGCGGGTGTCCTTGTTTCACTCAACAGAAAGGCAGTTTTTCCTTAGCAGAATTAATGCTGATTTATTTTTAGCAGGCCAGGAAGGCATTAAGCATTAAGCAGGCCCCTGAAGCATTTCTGGAGGGACTAACAGGACAGTGATTCATTTTCTGCATCTGTCAGCAGTAGGGTCACCTGTGGTTTTGCATTGACTTGCCCTTTCATGGCACTTCTAATCTCATTAAGGGTGATAAGATATGAATATAATTTACCATGTGGATTTACCATGAATATCACTCTTTCTGGATTAAAAAAAAAAAAAAGGCAAGCATTTTCTTGCCCTTTTTCAGAAGATTTTACCTTTCTGTTTTCATTACCTGTGACCTTTCTGGGAGAATGAAGATTTTTTTTATTCCTTTTTTGTAGATTTCCCTCTTAGTCATATTAAGACCTTTCTTAAACATTTTCAGACATGAAGAAAATCTTGTATGTCCATAAATCCAGTTATGTCATATTATACAGCCCTCATAGTCACAGTGCTACTTGGGCAGAGAAAAGCAGCTGAGAGACCATAACACAAAGTTTTTTACTTGAAAGATTCTGCAAAAGTATTCTGATTAATATGACATAATAATCTCATATGGTTTAAATTAAATCTACTGAGCAGTGTTGCTCTGCCAAAAAGGTACCTTTTATCTGTCTATATTCTCCTCTGAGAATAGCTGTACAGGGCTGTAGTGCCTGTTTGCCATCAGACAATTGTTTTAATTATACCCAGTTTTAATTGTATTGGCTTTACAGCTGCATGGCTTTTGTGTTTCTGTTGTAATAGGTGTGTGAATCACCCTCTGCATCAGGCAGACAGACAGATCCTCATTTCCTTTACCTTGCAGAAGCAGTAAAACATGTAGACTGGCACAGAAACACAATTCCTCCTCCCACTTCCCTTTGATTACAGAAAAATGGGTGAGGCATAGTTCAGTGCTCTGAGAAATAATTGTAAGCAAGCAAATAAAAAGTATCTATACACATTTATTTTGCTATACTGTGGGAGGAGAGAGAGAGACAGGTGAGGTTATGGCTGCAAGATCCTCTCCTAGCGCTCCCAAATTGAAGGTTTATCTCCACAGGTTTTGAATTTGTGACTGAATCAAGTCCTATATGATTTGCTATGGATCCAGGACTGCCAAAATTACTCCAAGGGTGGTTCAGAATCAACTGGTAGCAAAAGAAGTTTATATTGTTTTCCTCCCTTGGTGATTCATAACTCCTGCCCTCTGAGGAAAAGGAGAAGTGCAGAAGAGACACTTCTGTGCTGGGCAAAGGAAGGCATTTACAAGTTATCAGTGATTATTACGTTTTTCCCAGATACCAGGCCCTCCCAGAGGGATACAGCCTGTAATATCTCTTAACACCTGCTTGCTGCAGCCAAAACACAACAAAAAACCCTTAGGAACTGGGCATTTAAACCAGCCCCAGAGGTGCTTGTGCACTTGGTGATAGTAGAGTTGCAAGGTCCTGTATATCTGCATAAAATATACTGAGAGGGGTTTCCATGACAGAACATCAGAACATTGATTTAGAAGCTTCAGGGGACATCTTCCCTGCAGTGAAAGCCAAGCTAAAAGTGTGACTTGTTTTGAGAGATATTCCCACTTCTCTAGCTCCTCCTTTCTTCACTGCATTTAGGGCCTGAGAAGCTGAAGTTCATCTTCAGAGGTCTGGTTGGTGCAAGCTCTCCTGGTGCTTTGCATTTGTATTCCAGCAGTTCTCCACACCTTTCCTCTGCTGTATTCCATGCCTCTTATCTTTCCATCCTCCTCCACAATTCATCAGTGGAAAAGGACACTTTTGGGTTTTTGTTTTTTTAATTAAGAGGCATAGCTCCTTCCTTGCACAGCCAGCTCCATTCCTGCTTCACCAGGACAGTGAGGCAGTCATTGAACTTTTCTGCACTGACTGCATTGCCTGCGTTGGTGCTGGATTTATAATTCCTAGCTCTGCTGTCTGAGGACATTATTGAACAACTTCGACAAAGAGCGTGAGAGTGCTTCCCAAAACGGTGTGAGACTTTGTAAACACAATAGGATTACAACCTCAGCCTCACTCTATGCCTTGCCAGCTCACTGCCATGCCAGGGCTGGAGGCAGAGGCAGAAGGAGGCTTGCTGGCAGATAGCAGGAAGGATGCAGTCATGGAAAGCAGGTGTTTTTGGCAAGTAATCAGAGTTTACTCACACAGCACAGTTTCATCATAATTTTGTTGGACTAAAAGCTTCTCCTGTTTCTGAGTCAGCTGGCATCAAAGCCTGCTCCCAATTCTTGTCGTTATTTGCAATATGGCGACTGGGCAAGGCACCACTATCACAATACTATCTCAGCTCTGAAGGGGTTGAGTTTTAGCAGTGCCAAATCACAGTGATATATGGGGCAGTATCATTGTTTTCTCTCTTTTCCATGGTCTGGCCTTATCTTGTTCCATCCAGCTCAGTTACACCTTTACACCTGTTCGTCTTTCCCAGAGCTGGATCAGTATTATGAACAATATTATGTAATCTTATAGATTGCATCCACTTTTCACAGACAGGAATTTTACAAAGCCATATCTAAACATGTAGGTTTATTTTGCAGAAAGAAAATATCTTTGGTAATTTTACTGTGGAATTTGTAGGCAGAAAATTACTGCAGAAGTGACCCAGTCTCTGAGACTGGAGCTAGGTTTACTCCTGGGCCCTTTCAATTCCAAAACGGAAGTCACTTGCTTAAAGTAAAAAAGTTCTCCCTGAGGGGGAAAAAATTCTCTGTGGTTCAGAAGTAATCTTCATTGGTTTTGCTTGTGGAAATACTCTGAAAGTAGACCACATGCCTTGTGCCATGGCACAAGGGTACGAACTGGAGGTACCCAGTGCTTCTGCTGGGACTCTGCTCTCCCCTGGCACAGGGAGGGTGTGTGGAACCATCAAATATAAAAGATCACTGACAAATTGAGACCCCAGCCAAGAATCTTGAATCCCAGAGAAAAACACAGGCCTGTGACAAATTAGGAGTCCAAAAATCAGGGTGGAATGTGTGGCTGCCCCATCCCTGGAAGAGTCCAAGGCCAGGCTGGAGGGGGCTTGGATCAACCTGGTTTTCCTGGTAGTGGAAGGTGTCCCTGCCCATGGCAGGGAGTGGGACTGGATGGGCTTTAAGGTCCCTTCCAACCCAAACCATTCCGTGACTCTGTGATTCTATGTGCCACCTCCTGCGTGCTGCCATCATTTTCACCACCGCTCCCTGGCTGATGGAGCTATGGATATATCTGTTGACAAATACAGGGAGAGAAGGTGATACTAATTTGCAACTACCTATTTAATTTTTTTTCCCTAAATTAAGTTTGTCTGACAAATAGGTAGATGAAAAGGTTGATCACATTATAGATCCTCTGTGAGAAAATGTGAGATTCACACATTTTGCTTTATATTTTTGTGCTTTATTATCAAAGCTGCACTTCCACTTTCCCACAAGGTTTTCAGTGGAAGCTTAAGGTGGCATTTTTAATTTACTGAAAGTTTAAATTATTGGGGTGCAACTAAGGAGTAAATTAAATTGTGGCCTTGCAGCCAAAGCTAGTGCATGATCTTCAAAAAAAAAAGAATTAAAATGTTGATGCTTGCAGGCAAAAGAAAAGAAAAACAACAAAACAAAGGGAGACTTGTTTGTTTGTTTTAATTGGAGGCATTTTCTCAGACTGCTGATGTTGAGGCAGAAACTAACTGCATTTTGTCTTTGATGTAGAAACAACTGGCTGTACTTTTGAGCTAGAGAGCTTTTCCTCCTGGAAAACTGCTGGAGGATATTTGGCTTGAACAGGTGGCAAAACACCACATGGAATGTGCACGCTCTGGCTGGTCTTATTTTAAGGGAATCTTCTTTTTTTAAAATATATTAAATAAGGATTTTATTTTATTCTCTTAATGATTTTAAAGCAACAGCTTTTATTCTCCAAGAGACTTGGGCATCTTTTGTGACTGTGTTATAAAAATACTTGAAGCAGAATAAATTATCAAATAAGGATGATTTAAGAGTTAACGTCAATCCCTGCGTGTCAATGGAGTTTTTCTCCATTAAAACGCAGGAAAAGTTAAATGCATTTGTCTCTGAGGAAAAGACAGAATATTGATCAACCTTTGATTTATTGCAATTGATCTCTTACAACATGAAACCCAAAAGGGCTTCCAAGACATCCTCCACAATCAAGGTGTTCCAGGGCTCAGAAACCATCATAAATAGATGACTGAAAAACCTTTAATAGTTGAAAAAAATTAAGAACAAAATAAAATAAAATAAAGTCAGACCACGAGCATGCTTTAAAAAAAAATACCTTTCACATGCTGAGCTCATAGTGAAGGAGGCAAGAACTCTCATTGCAAACTGTGAGGATGTTCATTCTTGACTCAGAAAACCATTAAAAAGCCCTCTCAAAGTTTTTGTGTCACACAAAAATCAAACAAAAACCCCAACTGCAATAATAATGGTTGAATATTGATTGAATATGGGAATATTTGAGTAACATAATATTTGAAATATGCCAGTTGAGTTTTGTCTCCCAGGGCTTCCAGTGCCTGGCAGAGATGCTGGACCCTCTCCTTAGCCTCCTCCCCCCCCTTGGGGGATCCCAAAACCCCTCCACCACACCTGCAATACACAAACCCCCATTCCCAAACCCCTTTCCCAACCGCTCCCATCCCCAAGACCTTCCTTTCACTTTGGGTCACACCAAAAGACCTCAAACACCTCCCACCACCTTGGGGCACCCCACTCCCCCAGGCAATCCCCAATCACATGACTGTCTCCTTGAAAATTACCTGCACACCAACTTTTCCCAGTTCTTACCCAAAAAATGCATCTACTACCCACAAAATGCCAGATTTTGAGGGGGGAAAATGGCAAAAAAATTGGTTAAAAACTTTTATGCTTATTTTTGCAGCTTTTATTTCAGAAGAATTTCAAGGGCTTTTTGCTGGACCCAAGTTGTTGTGAAAATATCTGGGAATTCTGCCAGGTCCTCTCGTATTTCTGGGAATTTTGGATCCCACTGCCAAGGTTTTAGTATTTGTTATTATTTTTGAGGTGAGAACTTGGAGATTTGGGGACTTCCCAAGGCAGGGTAGGCGACATCAGATATCCTGCTCCCATGGAGGTAAATGAGAAGGAATTGGGAGTCCCCACCCCACAGTCTTGGTGGTCAAGAATCCAGGTGGGAATGGGGAAGAAACAGGGAAAAAGAGGTGGGGAGGGAGTGAGGGGTGATTCAGCATGGACAGGGGAGACTGGGGAGCGAGGGGCTCAGTGTGGGGAGCAGTGCCCCAAGCACTGGGGTCACAATGCCCTGAACTTTGGGGTTACAACACCTCAAAATTGGGGGTCATATTGCCCCACGCTTTTGGGTCTCATTGTCTGAAACTTTGGGGTCACACTGCCCCCCATTTTGGGGTCAAAATGTCCCACAATTGGGGACCACAATGCACCACACTTAGGGGTCATGATATCCTATGCTTTGGGGTTAAAGGGCCCCCCACGTGGGGTTCAGAGTGCCCCACACTTATGGGTACCAGCACCCCACATTTATTGTCACATTGTCCTACATTTTGGGGTCACAGTGCCTCACACTTTGGGGTCAAAGAGCCCTACACGTGGGGGTCACATTGACCCACTCTTTGGGGTTGCAATGTCCCTCACTTGGAGGTCACAATGCCACACACTTAAGGGCTACAGTGCCTCACACTTTGGGGGCAAAACACCACATATTTTGGGGTCAGAATGCCCTACACTTTGAGGTCATAGTGCCACACGCTCTTGGGTCACATTTGCTGTCAAGATACCTCACACTTGGGGGTCACAGTGTGCCATACTTTGGGGTCACGGTGTGCCACACTTTGAGGTCAAACACCCCACACTTTGGGGTCACAGTGACTCACATATGGGGGCCTCAATATCTCACACCTGGGGGTCACAGTGACCCACGTTTTGGGGTCACAATGCCCCACATTTTGGGGTAAAAACACTTGGGGACCATATCACCCCACACTTAGGTGTCATAGTGTACCACTCTTTGGAATCACATTACACCACACTTTGGGGTCAAACATACCACACTTAGGGGTCACAGTGCTACACAATTTTTGGTTTCATGGCCCCAAAATTTGCAGTCAAAACACCGCACGCTTGGGTTTGTGATGTGTCACACTTGGGGGTCATGGTGTTACAATTTAGGGGTCACAGTGTCCTGGACTTTGGGGTCAGGAGGCCACATACTCTGGAGCTGCAATGCCCCACAGAGGGGTCCCAGTGCCCCACACTTGGGGGCCACATTGACCCGCATTTAGGGGTAAGATATCCCTACCCTTTGGGATAATGACCCCCCAATTTACAAATCAGCAAATAAACCGCAAATTCACACCCCCAAAAAGCCTTTAGAAGCGTTTATTGATATGAAGAGGCCATTGTATCAAAACTAGCCCTTGGCAAGATCATTTTTATATGGGAAAAAACATTGGGGTTTGGATCTTTTTGAGCTGAATTTGATATATTGTTGGATTCTAGGGGGTGGATGGGACATCAGGGCATTAGGATCCACACAGAGTTAATCCATTTGGGAAAAATCCAGGAAAATTTCATGGATTTGAGGCAAAATCCAGAATTTTCCCACATTTGGGGGAGTTTGAGGTGGATCCACCTACGAGACGGGATATACAGGAGCATCAACTTCTTGACGGATCTGGTGGGAGATGTGGCTGGAAGAAAGAGAAATGCATCATTTTGGGCAGAAATGGGTCCGTTTTGGGCAAATATGGGGAAGTATTAAGCAAAGTGGATTGTTAATATGCAAATAATGGGTCATTTTTACGCAAAAGTGGGTCAGCATTATGCGTAATGGCCTGATTTTGGGGAAAATGGCCAATTTTGGGGAAAAAATGGTATTTACTATGCAGAATGGCTCATTGTTGAGAAAAATGTCTCATTATTGGGCAAAAAAAGGCCCCTTATAATGAAAGATGACTCATTTTTTGGCAAAGCAGTCGCTTACCCGGATCGTTCCCACAGGATCCTGCCTCAGTCGCTGCGGATGAAACCAAAGAAACTGGAAAATTCCTTCCATGATCTGCCCAGCCCCTCCCCCACTGATATTATTGCCAAATATCTGTCTGGAAAAACAAAATTTTCTTGGATTTGGGGGTAAGTAAATTAGGAATCACTCACCATCCAGCAAAATCCCGGGATTTCCACATGTCCACCACTTCTCCAACACTCCGGGCATCACGTCCATCCGGAAGCTTCAAGTCATCTCTGGGGTTTCCGTTGAAATTCCCACAGGGGGCACAGAGACGGGAGGCCAGGCCTGAGGTCACAGTGATGGTTGCCTCCCCGTCCTGGGTGATGATGACGGACATCCCAGAGCGGTGGGTGATTGTGACATTCCCATGGGACGATGTCACAGTGACAGAGTCAGAGATGGTGGTGGGGGGCTGGGTGAAGAGGCCATTGACCTGGGAAAATTACAGAAAATTACGAGACACATGATAAAAAACCCATTTGTTCTAGAGCAAAGGGCTCTAGCTTGGCTAGAGCCAAAATCACTCTTTTTTTTGCAAAAATGGCTCATTATGGAGCAAATTCGCTCCACATCAGACAAAGTAGCTCACTACCAGGCAAAATCTAGAGAGATTTTTGCCCAAATCTCTCTAGATTGACATAAACCACCCAAAACCCCCTCACCTGCCCCACTCACCCACACCTCCATGTTGCTGTTGACGCTGACAACGCCCTCACGGACGAAGACGATGGCAGCTGTGGCCGCAGGGACATTTGTGTCACGACAGTTGCTGACCTCCATCACCACCTTGAACCAATCTGGCGCCTCCTCATCGCAGAGGGCTGACACCTTGTAGGTGCCACTGGCCAACAGGGGCCCGATGATGCCATCAAAGGTGGTCAAGGTGGCTCCAGGCATGACCCGGCAGTGCCCTTCACTCCTGGCACACACCTGTGCCCCATCACGGGTGACACACACCTGGTCCTGGGGACACTGTGTGTCCCGGCACACCAGTCCCCGTGATGGGTGACAGTGGCATTCCTTGGAGCAGTTGTTGAAGGTGACAATCTCACCTGCTGGAACAGGAAATAACGCAGGTTTTAAAGCCCCATCTCCCAAATTTTGGGGGAATTTCCCAACTTCCAAGGGGGAAAATCCTAGAGAGTGAGAAATTCAGGTGGATTTGGGGGACTTTGGGCAACTCAACCAGTTCATGGTAACTTTTTCCCTGCTAATCACAAATTTTTCCTGTTATTTGTCCTTTTTCACCATTAATTGTTCCTTTTCCCTCATTAATTATTAATTCACTTTTCCAGGCTAGTCCCTTGCTAATTGCCCTTTTTTTTCCCTGCTGATTGTCCTTTTTGCTGTTAATTGCCCTTTTTTTCCCCCCCAAACCCTCTGGGACTTTCTAGATGGGGCAGCCCAACCCCCAACCTGATTCCCAGCAAAATAAGTCCACCAGTCCCAAGCCTCAGATGTCACCTGCCCAGTCACCTTACCTTGAGGTAGCGTCCCCTGTGGAGGCAGCCGCAGCGCTCGGGTGACACGCAGGTGTCCCCATCGAAGACAAACCCCTCGTCACACTGACACCCCTCAAAGCACCCCCAGGTGCAGGGGGCAGGGCCCACAAGAGCAGCACAGGTGAGGTCACAGGTGCGAGTGCAGAGCTCGTAGTGGCTGTTTGGGGGGCAGGACAGTGCTGGGGAAAAAGGGAAAAAACAGCATTGTTGGGACAATTCCACAGTTGTGAGGGATTATTTTTCAAAATGGGAGGCTTTTATTTGTTTTAGTTTATTAGTTATTAGTTTTGGCATTTTCATAAAAACTGGGTTTTTTTTCTTCTCAAAATTGGGTTGTGGTTTTTTTAAGTTTGAGGTCACCATTCCTAATTGGCATTATTCCTCCATAGTGGAGTGTTTTCAGTAAAATGTTATTCATTTTACCAAAATTGGGTAGTTTCTTCAAAAATGTTGGGTTTTTTTTTCATGAAATTTGAGCTTTTTTCCCAAAATTGGAAGTCTTTCTGCAAATTTTTTTCAAAACGGAAAGGTGTTTTACGAAATTAGAGGAAAGAAGTTCAAAGTTGGAAGCAATTTTTCAAAATTTGATTATTTTTCAAAATGGTGAGCAATTTTTTCAGATTTTGAGGCTTTTTTCACAATTGGAAGGTTTTAATCAAAGTTGAGGGAGAACTTCCAAATTTTAAAGGAATTTTTGAGTAATGGGAGGATGTTTTTTTCAAAACAGAGGGGAATTTTTCTAAAATTTGAGTGAATTCTTTCAAAAATCGAAGGCTTTTTTGATATCTGAAATTTTTTTCACTTTTTAAAGGTTTTTTTAATATTGGATGACTTTTCCTAAAATTTGAAGGAATTTTTGCAAAACACGAAGATTTTTTTGAAACTCGGGGGAACTTTTTCAAAATTTGAGGGAACATTTTCTAAAATGAGAAAAATTTTCCTCAGCTGGGGGAAGTTCTCTCAAAAACTAATTTTCCCAGTCTTGAGGGATTTTTTTTCCCAAATTTTTAGGGGTTTTTTTCTAGGAGAAAATATGGCTTTTGAGGGAAACAGGACCCAGAGTGAGGAACTTCTTCCTGGCTTACGGCAGAAGTCCTTTGTCCTCCACGCTTCAACTGTAGCACCAGCGGCCTGGCAAGCGGCGGTGTACGCCTGTAGCGCATGGCACAAGGCAGTGTGGTCCCCTCTGGCAGCACAGACGTCATGAACGCAGTGAGTGAAATACTCCACAGGGCTGACACGTGGGTGGCACCCCCGGAACGGCCCTTCTGCGTCACGGATGATGCCACAGGATCCGTTCCTGCCATATGTCACCTCACTGGCAACATCACACCTGCTGCACACGCCATTGTCACAGCCATCAGTGCATGCTCTGTCCTTCTCTGGAACCTTCCAGGAGGTGACAAATTCCTGAGTGGTTCCTGCCAGCACCCCGTTGGGCAGCCGGAAGTCGTCACTGGGGTCCCCGTCATAGTCACCGCCCAAGCCGCACAGCCGGCCACGGTAGACGTCGGGGACAGTGATGAGGAGGAAGGTGACTGTGTTGTACAGAATGCGGACTCCTGCGGCAGTGTGGAGGATGATGTTATTCCCCTCTTGGCCAATGCGGAGGTTCTTGTTCTCTGTCACCAGTGGGAGGGTGTACCGCTCCGAGTCCACCTGGAATGGGGACAGGGTGACACGTGTAACACGCAGTATAGAGTCACCACACCCACTCCATGGTGACAGTGTAGATGTGGAGGGAAACACCCACCCTCCTTATAATCATAGCATTACCATGGGAATCACTGGATCCCCTCCGCAGTTGACACTGTACCCACGGATGGACACCACCACCCTCTTCATCATCACCCCCACATCACTGTGGGGGTCTCCAGACTTACCGTCACCTCCCACCTCCGTTCCCGCTCCATGGTGACGGTGTACCCATGGATGGATACCACCACCCTCTTCATCAGCACTGGGTCACCGTGACTGCCTGCCTCATGCTCCACCAACACCGTGAAGTTGACCAATCGTCGTGCCGGCTCGCACACCCGTGCCAGGATGTAGGTGCAGGATCCCGGGATATTAAATGTGCGTCCATCAAAGGTGACATAGTGGGGGTCGCCCGACACAACCAACCGGCCATAACCGGTGGGGTGACATCCCAACACGCCATCTTCCACCCGGCACTCCTCGTGGGCACCACAGAAGGCCTCCTGGCAAGTCACTGTGCCGTTGGTCCTGCAGTGGCAGCGTTCCCGGCATGTGGGGTAAAACTCAGTGTCCTTCTGATAGTAGTGACCAAGGTACTCACAGCCACACTCGGAGTGGGGGACACAGTCGGAGCCGCTGAGGACATAACCGGTGTTGCAGAAACAGCCCTCGGAGCAAGGAGATGTGGAACAGGAAGAGGGGACGGAGGGGGTGTGGCAGGTGGGCTGGCAGGGGCTCCCACAGAGCTCATAGTGGGAGTGAGGGGGGCAGGAAAGAGCTGGGGAAAAAAACAGAAGAAAAGAGGGAGTGAGGGGAATATCCGAAGGGAAGGGGAGTCCCTCAAGGAAGGTAGGAAGAAAGGAGGGATGGAGGAAGGGAGGGCATGAAGACGGAGGGAGGAAGGGAAAGGGGAACAAGGGAGGGAGGAAGGGAGGTAAGGAAGAAGGGAGGAAGGGAGAGAGGAAGGGAGGAAGGGAGGAAGGGAGGAAGGGAGGGAGGGAGGAAGGAAGGGAGGGAGGGAGGAAGGAAGGAAGGAAGGAAGGAAGGAAGGAAGGAAGGAAGGAAGGAAGGGAGGAAGGAAGGAAGGGAAGGAGGGAGGGAGGGAGGAAGGAAGGAAGGGAGGGAGGGAGGAAGGGAGGAAGGGAGGAAGGGAGGAAGGGAGGGAGGGCCCCATTTTCCCCCATCCCACCCACACTCACCGCAGAACTCTGCTGTCCTCCACATCCCCACATTCACCCCTTGACTCTGGCATGCGGTGACATAGGCAGAGACACCCTGACACACAGTGTCACGGTGTCCCTTGTAGTGACAGGCATCGAAGGCACAGTCCTGCAGGAACGGCTCCGGGTTGATGACACGGTGACATTCCTGGAAGGGTCCCCCTGCTCGGGAGATCACCCCACAGTACCTGTCTCCACGGTATGGCTGCACCTGCACTGCATCACACACTGGGCACTCTGTGCCACAACCAGCTGAGCACCCGGGGACATCCCCAACCTTCCAGCTGTCACCCAGATGGGTCTCATCGGAGGCGCGGTGGCCACCGGGGGTGACAAAGTCATCATCAGGGTCACCATTGGCATTGCCACAGAGACCGCAGACGGCACCAGAGTAGGTGGTGGGGAGGATAACACGGGCGTAGCTGTACCAGTCAAAGGTGACAGTGACACCGAAGTCAGTGGTGACAAAGCCATGGACACCACGGTAGAACACGGAAAAGTGGGGATGGGTGAAGGGGAGGGACACAAAGGCGCCATCCACCTGCAGGAGCGGGAGGGAGACAAGGGGTGGAGACAGGAAGGAAGAGGTTTGAAATCATAGTTTGGTAGTTTTATTTGGTTATTGTATTTCTGTTTATATTACAATTTTATTTTTATTTACTTTATATTTTTAATTCTATCTTTTTCTTTTTACATTTATTTCTTCTTATTGACTTTTTATTTGCTTTCATTTTTATCTTTATTCTTTTCATTCTTATTTATTTATTTTTGCATTTTTATTGGAATTATTTTTATATTTTAATTTGTTTTTAATATACTATATACTTACTATTATTTGGGGTTAAATTTGGAGTTTAGTGGTAAAAAGGTAATTTGGGGGGAAGAGTGGGGGTTTTCAGGGAAAAAAAGGAGAATCTGGGGTATTGGGGATTTTTGTGGAAAAAATGGGGAATTTGGGAAAGAAGGGGGAATTTGTGGGAAAACAGTTAAATTTGGGGGGAAAGGGATGATTTGAAAAAGAAAGATTTTTGAGGAAGAAATGGGAACTGGGGACAAAAGGGAAAATTTGAGCATAAAAAGGGAAATTTGGGGTAAAAAAGGGTATTTTGAGGGAAAAAATGGAAATTTGGGGGAAAAGGGGTCATTTGGAGGGTAAAGGAGGAAGCTGGGAAGAAAAAAAACGGGAATTTGACCAAAAAATGGGAATTTGGGGGAAAAATGGTATTTAAGAAAAAAGGAGAATTTTTGGGGGAAAAGGGGGAGTCTGGGGAAAAATAGGAATTTGGCAGAAAAAGAGGGAATTTGAAAGAAAAAGTTGGATTTAGAGGGGAAAGGCAGATTTGTTGGGAAAAAGTGGGGGAATTTCAGGGAAAATACATGATTTGGGGGAACTAAGAGGATTGGGGGAATTAGGATTTTGTGGGGAAAGAGGTGATTTTGGGGGGAAGAGTAGTATTTGAGAGATAAAAGGGGGATTTGAGTGAAAAGAAGAGTACTTAGGCAGAAAAGGGGAGAATTTATGGACAAATGAAGAGGAATTTTAGGGGAGAAAAGGAAATATTTTCATGAGAAGGGGATTTTGCAGGAAAAAAGAACAATTTGAGGGGCAAATTGGGGAATTTTGGGGGAAAAGGGGAAATTGGGGGGAAACGAGCAATTTGGGGGGAAAGGGGGGAGTAGAGGAGTAAAAAGGAATACGTGGTAAAAAAAGGCATTTGGGGAGATAAAGGGGATTTGGGGGAAAAAAAGGGGGATTTGGGTGAAAAAAGGGGGAATCTGGGGGAAAATGGAGAATTTGGCATAAAAAAGGATACTTCAGGGGGAAAAATAAAGACTTTGGTGGGAGAAAGATAATTAGAACAGAAAAAAAGGGGAATATGAGGGAATTTGGTGATGAAAAGGATTTTTTGAGGGAATTTGGGGGTGAAAAGTATTCCTTGAGTGGTTGCCCACCTTGACCTTTCGTGGGTGCTCCTGGCTCATGCTGATGACACTCCCATAGACCTCCAGGTTGACGGTCTTGGTGAAGGACACAGCACGGCTGCCGCGGTGGTTGTTTTCCACGGTGACATTGAAGGGCACCAGTGTGGGCTTGGGGGTGCAGAGGGCGGCAAACTGGTAGATGCAGGAGCCTTGGAAGTCAAACCTCACCCCATCAAATGTGGTGTAGTGTGGGTCACCCGTCCCGATGCAGGTGTAGTGCTTGTTGGGTGTACACTTGGCGATGCCATTAACCATGACACACTTCTCATGGGATCTACATCCCCCTGGCTTACAAGTCACTGTCCCTGAACCCTCACACCGACACCGCTTCCGGCAGCTCCCATCTTCCCAAAATTCCTCATGGAGCTTGTAGGAGCGATTGTTGTGGAAACAAGAAGAGGCAGTGGTGCTGGGGTTTTTGGTTGCCTTGATGCCTACAAGGGATTTAAGAGTCTGTGAGACACCATACAGGGATGGTCCTCAGGAAAGCCCTAGTGCAATTCCATGTGTTGTGGACACCTGAAGTCAAATCAGGGAGGTTAGGAGTGTTTTAGGGAGAACCAACTAATGCAAGCCTTCCCTGTAAGGGAGGTGTTGGTTACATTGACACCTAAAACAAACTGGACACCCCACAGGGACAGCCCTCAGGAAAAATCTCAGCATAATTCCCTCGGTTTTGGGGAGCTGGAGTGAGATCAGGTAGATTTTGGGGTGGTTCCTTCCCCATTCGTTATGTTGATACCTACAAGGTTTGTGGAGTCCATGAGACACCAAGAAGGGATAGCCTCCAGGAAAATGCTGGTATAATTCCATGTGTTATGGACACCTGGGGTCAGATCAAGTAGATAGGTGGATTTTGGGATGTTTCGGGGTGAAAAGACACATTGATTGTGTTGATGCCTACAACCATTGCTATAGGCCAATACCCACAGCTGAGTATTTTCTCCCTACCCCAAGACCCTTGCAGATTCCCCC
Organism: Corvus cornix cornix; assembly: GCF_000738735.6. Classification (NCBI taxonomy): domain Eukaryota; kingdom Metazoa; phylum Chordata; class Aves; order Passeriformes; family Corvidae; genus Corvus; species Corvus cornix. The sequence goes on along the minus strand of NC_046357.1, from coordinate 25,257,018 downwards.
CATGAACTCACCACAGCCCTCTGTGCCCTGTGCAGTCTCCTGGCCTCCACAATCTTCCTGGCATGAGGGATCTCTCCAACTTTCTGCCCAATCCTCACCACCTTCACCAGGAATACCATTGGGAACCATTGCTTCATCATCTGTATCCTCATTGAAGTTGCCACAGAGGCCACAGCTGGCCCCAAAATAGCTGCTAGGCACTGCCACCATGATAACCTGGTCCTCATCATAGGTCACCTGCAGCCCAAAATCTGTCTGGAGGATGGTCCGACCATCATTCTGGAAAATCTGGATTTTTCCCTCTTCCAGGCTGGCTGGAAGATCAGTGGGTTTGTTGTTAACCTTGTGGGGAGGGGAGGATGTGGAGGAGGAGGGTTAAAACTCAGCAGGTGGTTTCCAACGACATAAAAACCACATAGATACAAACAGAGGGAGAAATTATTTTGTGAATGATCAGTTTGCATTACAAATCAGAATTTTTGCCCTAATTCCTGGACATTCACACCAAGAAAAGCTCAAACCCCGAATTGGAACCATTTTCTCTATCTTCTGAGCTAATTTTGTTTGTACAGAGACCAAGTTTGGAAGAAATCACATCCCACCTGGAAAATTGATTGGGAATGGAAAAAATTCCCCAAATTCCATAGGTGTGGCACTTCTACTTCCTTTTTAATGCCAATATCAACACTGCAATGATTTATCCTCTTCCACCTTTTTTGGTGTTTTTCCTCATTTTTTGAAGGTCAAACTCACCCATAAATTTTAATCCACTTGGAACAAATGGTTTTATTGGGAACAATAGATCCAATACCTGGGGAAACTCACCTGGATGGCCCTGTCCTCACCAGCACGGATGGAGACATTGTAGGCATAGATGTAGACATTGGCCAATGGATCCTCGGAGCGATCCTGGCTCCGTTGCTCCTCCACGGCGAAGTACTGCAGGGTAGGGTCGTTCCCACAATACCTGGCCAGGGTGTACTTGCATCCACCACGGGTGGACACAGATGCTCCATCAAAGGTGTGGTACTGCAGGGATGGGGAGCCTGTGCAGGTGCCCAGGTAGTCGTGGCGGCAGGTGGGCGCACCCTTGTCCAGGTGACAGCTCTCCTTGGGGCGGCAATGCACCTGCTGGCAGGGGTCTGTGGGTTTATTAGTGACAGGGGATTAAATTATATTAATTGATTATATTATTGATATGTCTATGTTTATATATTTTGAATTTTTTTATGTCTGATTTGTAATTACACTTATGTTTTTCTGTATTATTTTTAAGTATCTATATATTATTTCTATATTTGTTTAGATAAGAATTATTTATCCACGTATTGCTTATGTATTTCTATCATACAGAATTATTCAAAATATAATAAATGTATACAATTCTAAATAATGTATAAATATAAATTTATCACAGACATGTTATTTTATATACATTTATCTCCAATATTTAGATATTTATATTTATTATATGTTTATATTTTAGATAGCGATTTTTATGTATTATCTATGTATTTCTCCATTGATTCTTATTTATTTATTTAATACATTACATTTAGTTTTTTACTATTATTCCTATATGTTTGTACATTAGTATTTTCTTAAAATGTTACTATTATATTATATAATATTATATAGTATCATATAATATATATTACTAAAATATAATATTATTATGTAGTACTATTATTTTTTATTTAATTGATTTTTGTCATTTGGATGATTACATGTATTTAATTATTATAACTATCTGTTATTGATATCTCTATAATTCTAGATCATTTATTCATATCAAAGTCACTCCACTCACCACTGTCACAAGCTCCCTCCGCTCCATAGCGCTTCCCCTCTCCCATCCCGACATTCCACACCCCAAATGCCGCTGTCTCATGCGCCACACGATGGATTCCAAATCCGCTTCCTAAATTTATCCCAATCCATGAATATTCTGTCCCAGGGATCGGCTCCCACGCCACACTCCCTAACGGCCTCTGGTTCAGCAGTATTCCAGAAGTTTCTGCTGTCTTGGCCACCAGCAGGATGCGGTTGTCATACCCCTCCAGTGCAACGACACTGTAGGAGTTGCAGTAACCGGTGATGTCTGGGATGTTGACAAAAAATGGCTCAAAGGTCACTGCACCGCTATTGCTGCCACTGCCCAACAGAAAAACCTGGACACCAGCTTCAGAAGTGAGGAACAAGCCCAGCGGGGATTGGGTGCCATAGAGCAGTGCATGGTTGGGTTGTATCTCTCGCGTGGTCTCAGTGACCTCACCATGACCCGTGACACGTGTTGGTTGGGCAGCAGTGATGTAGACAAGGTTGGATTGGCCCTGGAAGGGCACTGGTGGCACAAGGAAGGATTTTCCCCATTGGCTGATCGGGTGGAGCTGTTCCACGACATGATCACAGCGGCTCAACCTGCCCACACAGGTGAGACCGCTGAAGATGGCCACGGGCCTCTGTGCCACCACCCGTGTTCCGGAAAGATCGGCTGCACTCTGGATCTGCGCTGCTTGGAATGGCTCCAGCGGGATGGTGAGGGTGGAGCCACGTCGGTGCAGCCGTCCACGGAAGGTGACGTCAGTGTTGAGATGAATGTTGACTGTGGTGGGTTGATCCCAAGCAGCCACCACAAACTGGGCATAGCGGGTGGGGCCGGGGTTGGGAGTGACCACGTGGTATTCCGTCCCCCACCTGTGGACTGGGATAATGACAGCAGAGTCAGCTGCTGTGGGTTTGTCATTGACCATCACTGCGGTGACGGCAGCAGTGGTCTTCACCACCACGGCATTTTCAAAAATTTGGCTTCCCATCATCTCTGCTTGGGGTGGGATCTTCACCAGGACTGGTTGGTTGGCAGCTGCCTGCACCGTCATCCGTAATCCAGGTCTCTTCATGGAGATGGTGGCAGTGGTGGACGGGGAGGGCCCAGTGAGAAGGAGGAGGCGGAAGTCGCTACGAAGGGTACGTTGGTCACCATTCTGCAGGAAGGCCACCAGGAACTCATCACCCAGGTGAGGTGGTGACATCTCAGAGGTGATGCTGGGAGCATGGAGGAGAGCTGGGGGGGAGAAGGAGAGGAGTGGCTAATTTGATATATTATTGATTTGATGGAGATTTGATTGATTTGATGGATTACTGGTTTGATGGACAATTGATTTCATGGATCACTGATTGATAGATTATTGATTTTGTGGACTACTGATTCAACAACTTGATCAATTTGATGGATTATCGATTCAATTGATTATTAAATTGATGGCTCAATGATTAGATAAATTATTGGTTTGATGGACTTTCAATCTGATAGACCTTTGATTTCATTTGCTAGACCATTAATTTGATGGAACATTGATTTCATGTATTATTGATTCAATAGATTATTGAGCCAATGGACTTTTGAGTCAATGGATTAATAAATTAATGGACTTTTTAGTGGGCAGACTATTGATTTGATGGAGTGTTAATTTCGTGGATCATTGATTTTGATTTGCCAGTTTATTAATTTTACGGACTATCGATTTGATTTGATGGGATATTATTTTGGAGAAAAATATTTAAATTAGCATTGATCTGATGGATTATTGATTTAATAGGTTATGGATTTGTTGTACTTGATTGATTTTATGGACTTTTAATTTGTTAGATCACTGATTTGATGGAGTGTTAATTTGATCAGTGATTTGATGAATTTTTCATACGCTCATTCTCCAGTTGGGAGAGTAAAGTCCTTTGATCTGAACAAATATTTAATGAATTAGAATAATCTGTTGTATCATCATTCACAGAAACAAACCATTTGAACAATCGTGAATTTGATGAAATCCCAGTTAATTCCCTGGGCAAAAGATGGAGCTTTTGGGCTGGGAAATCCTTGTTTTGGGCTAGAAAACCCTTATTTTGAGGAAACTCATGATTTCAGGGGAATTTTAGAGCTTTTAGGGCATTTCCTCACCCTGTTTCAACTTACCCCAGAACATAACAATCCAGAACCATCTCAGTACATCAGCTTTTCCCAGGGTGCTGTCCATGATGCTCTGGGTGCAAAAGGTAAGAAAACAGTCAAATCCTCATATTTTTTGAAATCTCACTAGAATTTTCCCAAAATTCACTCATTTCTTGACATATAATTTACACAAATCCCAAAAATATGTGGGTTTCAGCCTTGCACTCATCCCAAAAATCAATGGTTTATCAAATGTGTCCCCAATATCTGTTCTTCTCACTCAAGCTGTCCTCAAATTCACTATTTTAATTGCACTTACTCAAAAATCTGAATTTTAGTGTACTTGACCCCTAAATTGGCTTTTGGGGGGCATTTTCATCATCTCCTGAAGAAGAGTGGGCAACCTCCTGTCCTCATCATTTCCCCCACCAGCCAAGGTACCTTTGCATCTCCTTTCCCTTTCCCTCTTTTTTTCTTTCCCCCTTCCTCCCTTTTCCTTTTTTTCTCTTTCTATGTTTTTGTAATTTCCTCTTTTCCCCTTGTTTTACCCATTCTCTTCTTTCTTTTGCTTAATTTTTCCATTTTCTCCTCTTTTCCCTAAATCCCCTTTTTCCATCCAAATCTCCTTTTGGCTTTTTCATTTCTTCATCTTTTTTCCCTTTTCTACCCCTTTTCCCCCTTTTTACTCCTTACCTCCCCTTTTTTTCCTTTTCTTCCACTTGTAAAATCTCCTTCCTTTTTATCCTTTCATCCCCTTATCCCTTTTTTTCCTCCACTTTCTGCATTTTTCTTTTTTCCTTCCTCCCTGGCTTCCTTTTCCTCCCTCTTTCTCCCTTGTCTCACTCTTTTTCCCCTTTCTGGTATTTCCCCCTATTTCCTCCCTTCTTTCCCTAGTTTTCATTTCCTCACCTTTTTTTTTCCTCATTTTTTTCCCTTTTATCCCTTTCCCCTATTTTTTCTCCTCTCTTCTTTCCCCAATTTCCCTTTCCTCCTTATTTTTAACTTTTCTTCTCTCTTCTTCCTTTCCTTCCTCCCCTCACCCCCCCTTGTTCCGTTCCATTCCCCTATCCTGCCTTTTTCTCCCCAGAATCCCTTCACAAACCTTCCAATCCCAATGCTCCCAGGACCAGACCCAGGGCTGGGGTGGGTGGGGGAGGGGAGAGGAGGGGGAGTTTGAGGAGTTTTCAGGTAGATTTTCCCACTTTGGAGTCTTTCCTGCAAAAAAAATTATCATTTATCAGATAGACTTTTGCCCTTACCTGCCTTCGGCCCTGTTTGATCCCCAGCTTAGGTCCGTATCCCCAAAGAGCTCCGTTTTATCCCCAAATCTGTGAAGAAAACACAATCCCAGGACAGCAGATCTGGCTCCTCCCTCAATTATTTTATAATTTTGGCAGAAAAAGGGGAAAGAAAATGACTAATCCAGGCATCCCCAGGGGACAACCCCACCCAATGACGTGAGATAATTTTTGGCCAGAAAAGGTGAAAACAGAGAGAAAAACAGGGTGGTTTTTTCTAAAACTAATGTAAAAATTTGGCATTACCAGATATCGAGGTTTTTCTGCCCAATGAGGTTTAAATTATTCTGCAGTAACAAGAAGGTGAGGGAGTAAAAAATTGTATTTTTTTGAGAAATAGAGGGTGTTATTGGGGTAAAAAAGGAGGGAAAAGGGAAATAAGGGAGGGCGAGGGAGGGATTTTTAAAAAATTGCATTTTGTGGGTTGAGGAATTGATGGGATCAATGGGTGGCCAATGTCATGAGGTGAAACAAGGGGAAGTGCCAGGTCCTGCCCTTGGGTCACAACAACCCCCTGCAGCTCCAGGCTGGGCCACAGTGGTTGGGAAGCTGCTCATTGGGAAAGGCCCTGGGGATGCTGGTGACAGCAGCTGAACATGAGCCCAGGTGTTCCCAGGTGGCCAAGAAGGCCAATGGCACCTGGGCTGTCCCAGCCAGGGTGTGGCAGCAGGACCAGGGCAGTGACCGTCCCTCTGGACGGTGCTGGCACTCCTGAGGCCACACCTTGAATCCTGGGGGCAGCTCTGGGCCCCTCATGACAAAAAGGACATTGAGTGGCACCAGCCACTCAATGTCTGGAGCATGGCCAGAGAAAGGAACAGAGCTGGGGAAGAGTCTGGATCACTAGGAGCAGCTGAGGGAGTTGGGGGGAGCTCAGCCTGGAGAAAAGGATGATTATGGATGACTTTATCACTCTCTACAGCTACCTGGAAAGGAGGTTGTAGGCAGGTGGGAATGAATCTTTTGTCCCAGGCAATCAGCAGCAAGACAAGAGGAAATGGTCTCAAGCTGCGCCAGGAGAGGTTCAGGCTGGACATCAGGAGGAATTTCTTCACAGAAAGTGTGATTGGGCACTGAAATGGTCTGCCCAGGGATGTGGTAGAGTTGCCATCCCTGGAGTGTTCAAGAAACATCTGGATGTGGCAGTCAGTGCTGTGGTCTGTTTGACATGGAGTGTTCAGTCAGAGGTTGGATTTGAGGATCTTGGAGTTCTCATCCAGCCTTAATGATCCTGTCATTCTGTGAGTAGGGGTCAAGGGTGGGGAGGGGTAAAGTTGTGTCTTGTGATGCCCGAGCGTGTTTTAGATGTAATATTTTAGGGGGGGTGGATGTGTGCCAAATTATATTTGTGGGTTGTGTCTGTTGTGCACACGGGTGCCATGTGCATGTAACTTCATACTGTGAAAGAGCCCAGAAATTAACACCCAAAAAGGCAAAATTGGATGAATTCAGTCACATTTCACCCCAAAACCCCTCAGACCTCCTGTAACTGTTGGAACACTGACAGTGACGGTGAGATGAGTGTGATAACATCACCAGAGGTACCATGACAATGACAAGGATATGGACACCGCAATGTCTTGGCTGCAATTTTATTACTCTGGTAGAAGTTGACATAACTTTGACCTTCGCAGTAACTTCCTCGGTGACAACGGTGGCAGTACTGATGTCCCTCTGCCCCACTCCCCTCGATTCACCTAGAAGAGACAGCAGCAGCCCAAGAGGAAGAACCCCTTTCTGCCCAAATCCCCAATATCCTCAAAAAATCCCAATATTGCCCCAAAAAATCCAAATTTTCCTCACAAATTATCTCAGAAAATCCCCACCATTCCCCAACAAACTCCCAATTGTTCCTAAAATTCCCATTCTCAAATTCCTAATTTGCCTCAAAATTCTCAATATACTAACCAAGATTCCTACTGTTCCCCCCAAATACCCAATTTTACAAAAGAAATCCCGTCTTCCCCTAAATTCACAACAACCCTCCCACAATCACAAATTATCCCCCCAAATCCCCACTTTTCCCCCCTCACCCCTGAATTTACTCCCCAAATTCCCAGTTTTCCTTAACATTTCCAATTTTCCACCCTGACAGATTTCCCCCTTTCCTCAAAATTCCAAATTTTCTCCCCTAAAAGCACAACTTACAACCAGCAGTCATTGTTCAGCTTGGCGGGGTCCACACCTGTCACCTGGAAGTCGTCCACTCGAAAGACCCAGCGTCCTGGGACCTTGACATTGGAGGTGGTGGTAATGTTGATGATGGCATCAGTTTGGGATCCGGGAATGTTGTAGAAATTGGTGTCATCACCGCTGTTGAATCCCGCCTGGAAAATTGGGGGAGAATCTACATGGGCCAACCCTACCCAAAGGGGTGGTGTGCCCCCCAAGTGATGTTAGGATGTGAACATATTTGGTGTCTTCCAGAAATGATATGGACCAATCCATGACTTTCACTATCATGATCATGATCTCCAGAAGAAGGGTGGCCAATCTCCTGTCTTCATCATCATCATCATCATAATTATCACTATTATCATTACTGTCTCCAATAGCTGGGATGGGCCAACCTCTTACCTTCATCATCATCATCATCATCTCCAGAAGATGGGAAAGGACAACTTGACCTCCCCAAAAATGTTGTGGGCCCTTCCTGGACCTTCATCATGACCATGATCATCATCATCCCCAGGAAATGGGATGGGCCAATCCCTGACCTTCATCATCGTCATCCTCAGAAAATGGAATGGGACAACCTCCTCCCCGTCCTCCTCCACCCTCCCCGCCTACATGTGCTGGGGTCCCCCCGAGTCCTGTTTCAGCATCCCCGTCACTTGCTGCCCCTGTGGTCCACTGGATGTCCCAGTAGTTGAGGATGATGTAGAACATCTTGGAGTCACTCGTCAGCACAGCCTGGAAGGTGTTGCCCTACGGAAAAGGTCATGGAGTCAAGGATGGGTCATGGGAGTCAAGAATAGGTCATGGAGGTCTAAATAAGTGGGTCACCAAGGCCACCAAGTGGGTCAACAAGAGCCAAGCAGTGACCTTCATGCCCCCTGGACCATGGACCTCACCTTTTGTGAGGTGGAGCCATAGTAGGCCACATGGTCCCAGGTGGCCACCAAGGCCCAGGTGGCAGTGAAGGGGCTTTTGGGGAAGTACTGGGTGATATCCTGGCTGATGTCTGCCAGCAGCGTCGGGTCAGTGGTCTGGCGGTAGAAGATGTCCCCACCCAGCACATTGTCCACGTCCCCCCAGTAGGGAGCTACGAAAGGGCGCCCATCCGCCAGAGGGAAGGGGTCTGGGGTGTATTGTCTGACGGGCTCATCGAAGGAGATCACCCCATTGTTGTTCACCTGGAGGTGACACCAGGAGCGGGTGGGTGCAACACCTTGACTTGTGCTGTGGAGTCCTTGAGATGGACCCTCCAAGCACCCCAAGAACCACCACCCATAGGGACTCCCCAACACCTACCAGCTCCCCAAGATCCATCACCCACAGGACTCCCCCAAGACCCACAAACCATGGGAACCCCCACCCATGTGACCCCCCAACACCCATAGAACCCCTCAAAACCAACCAACCTCCCAAGACACACCACCCCATGGGACCCCATGAACATCAAACATCCATAGAACCCCCAATACCCACAACCCCCAGGACCCTCCTGAGACCCACCACCCACAGGACCCCACAACACTCACCAACCCTCCCAAGATCCACCCTTCCAGGACCTTCGCAAAACCCACCACCCATGTGATCCCACAACACCCACCAACACACCCCAGGATCCACCCCATATGGGACCACCCAAAACCAACTGCCTCAAGACTCACCAGCCATACGACCACAAAGGACCACACCATCACGCACCATCCTCAGGACCCCCCAAGTCCCTCCAACCTCCCCAACAGCGCCAGTCCCCTTAAGATCCCCCACCCATCTGAAGATGTTTCAGTGTCCAAGAACAAATCCCTCTATGAACTCAAGAAGGGTTGATTTTGGGATTTTGGGGACACACACACACACACACACACAGAGGAAAAATTAAGTAGAAATGGAGGGAAAACTGGGAAAAATGGAGGAAATTCCCAAAAATATGGAACTTGAGGTGACCTACGAAGGCAGTTTGGTAGGATTTGCCGTAGAAGGTAAAGGGAGCAGAGAGGGCGATCTCCTCGGATGTCCCATCATCGTGTTTGGGGTTAGTTTTATCCCCCTGGTGCGGTCCATAGGGATAGAGCAGGGACTCTGTGGGAAAATCAGGATTTGGGAACTGCCCCCAAATTCCCACCCAATGACACGGATTTTGGGGCCAAACCCACCAAATTTGTGGTTCCCATGGTCTTGGTTACCTAAAAATGGATGTGTCTTCTCCTGGGTTTTCATGGTGAAACTGGGGTGGAAGGGAATGACCCCAGTGGAATTACAGGGGGAACACATGGATTTTGGGAGAATAGTGGGAAAATGGTATGATGTGGGTGGGAGAAATTTTGATTTAGGTGGAAGTAATGTTTTTTTGGGGCAAAACCCCCAAAATTCACCTTTTTCAGATGAGGTTTTGGTGTCCACCATGGAGCCTGGGGGAAAAATAGGAAGGAAAATGAGTCGATCAATCATTTTCCCAACAGGGATGAAAATGACAACACTTTTTCAGAAACAAACTTTACCTAAAATCAGGAGGAAGAAAACACTAGTGGGTGACATCTTCGACCCTAAAATAATTGTAAAAACCAGGAAAACTTAAAAAAACCCCACTAAAAACCTAAAAAAATACCCAAAAAACAAGCAAACCAACAATGCTCCCCCAAAACAGACAGTGCAGTAAAATGAGGTTTCAGAGGCAAAAAAAATCCACATTAAAACACCAAACACACACTTTTCCCAGGAATTTTGTGTGTGGAGCTGTGTGTATGTGTGGCATTTTAACCATTTCTTTAAAGAATTGAAGAATTTGAAAAGTTGGCTTTTTAATTTAATTCATTTTAGTGCATTTTTAAGCATTAATATAATTTAATTCAGCCGATTTTAAAATGTAATTTTTGAATTTTTAATTTAATATGCTTGAATTTTGATCAAAAATTTATTTAAGTGATTATTTAATTTCATTTTAATTTTTAATTCTAAATGCATTGACATTTTATTCAATAGAGTTTTTTAGATGAATGCTATTTTTCTCTTCTATTTATTTGGATTTTTATTTAATTTTTATTTAATTTGAATCTTAAATTTTTGTTATTTGTGTGCATGAATTGAGGAATTTTTTCCCCCTCTATGCCCGAATTCAGGAATTTTGCCTTTTTTTCTGAATAAATTTAGGATTAGTTACATTTTTTCATGTATTTTTAGGTCATTTAAAGGGACAAATCTTCCTTAAATCCATGAAAAATCAGGATTTTAAAGAGACAGTATTCCAAGAAGTGACCAAAATCCCACCAGAATAAAAATTCCCTTACCTGGGTTACGTTGAAGCGAAGAACTGCAGCCTGAAAATGAGCTCAAACACTCAACATTGCTGGCTTTCGCCTCATCCTGCTCCTTCTTTTATCAAAACAAAAACTACAGAAACACGTAGTTTGCCAACTTTCCGCCCATCCAATCTCTCTGAGCTTTCCCTGGATTCTTTAGAGAGGGACATTTAATCACGTGTTGGGGATTTTGGGCTCCTCCATATATTTTTTTTTTAAGCACAGTGAAGCCCTTTTTTGAATAATTTTGGGGTTCTGGAGACACCTCTGGATCCCTCCTCAACACATGTGAGGTTTTTTCCCCTTTCCAAACTTTCAACTTCTACTCCCTGATTTAATTTTTTTAAACAAAAAAAGTACTTTTAAACTTATTTTTTAATTATAGATCCCTTAGCTCCTTTGTTGCTATCAGGAAGAAAATAGATTATCCCTCTTTATTTGGGATTTTGAGGACTTTTTTTTGTTATTGTGAAGGATAAGAAAAATCATTATTATATACTTCGGCCTTTTTTTGCAGGAAGAAGAAAGAAGCCCTTATACACTGAAATGCTATTTTTTGGAGGAAAAAAAATCCCCTTTAAAATACCCTCATTTTTGGTGTTGTTTTTTTTTTTTTTTTTTTTTTTTTTCCTAGAAGAAAGTTAATATCTCTATTTTTAGGGATTTTTTAAGGGAAAAAACCCCTTTTATTCTCTTTATTTTAAGGAAAAATTCTTGTTCCTTATTTACCTGGCATTTTAAAACATTTTTTGCAGGAAAATCCTTCATTATTTCTCTTTTTTCTTCTTCTTTTTTTTTTTTTTTAAGGAAAACCCCTTTATTTGCTTATATTTTAAGAAACCTTATTTCCCCCAATTCCAGATGGGTTTCTTTAAGCTCTTTGAAGTTGTTGTTCCTTTGTCCAGCAGCTGAGCTCAGACTTCTCCAGAATCCTCAGCTGGGACTTCTCTCATTAATTTTGGGAAAAAACCAGACATATTTGAATCTGTCTCCCTGGATACAGCAGACAGGGGTTGAAGGGGGAAACAATTCTGAGGAAATCACTGGATTTTTGGAGGGGCTCCATGAAGGAGAGTCAGCTGGGATGTCACCATGGGTGCCTCACCCCCTCACCCACAGGGGTCCCACACTTCTTGTGGGATCCCATCAGCAACAGGATCCACCCATCCACTCCCAAATTCTCCAGAATTTTGGGGTCAGTTTCACAACCCTCCTCCCTCCAGCAAGGTCAGAAACCTGGTCCCTCAAACCAGGTCTGAATGGTCAGAGTTTAAAGCTCACCACAACTCCTGGACCTCACTCGGTCCTTGCACTGCAAACATCCCCAGGACATTCCTGCAAGGAATAAAATCCTGTGTGACTTTGTTGGAGAGAGCCAACAACGTCGGCAAAAAACTCTGCCAGGGCCTTGCAGGGAGAAGCAGTGGAATTCCAAGGAAAGGTTAATGTTGGGAGTCACTTTGTGTCACTGCTTTCAGTGTTTGGTGACAAGATGGTGTGAAATTTCTTGCTCTTTGTAACTTAGTGCAACATGAAGAGGTTTGTTGGGTTTGGGACTGGTTTGTTCTATTCTTCCTCCCTGATTTAAGACTTTATCACAACACACAGCTTTCATGTACGCTGCTATTGCTGGGATGAACTGCAAAATTGTGCTTGATGGAAATCTTGCTGAATGCTGGTTTTAAAGCTTATTTTCATTCCTATCTTCTTGTCCTGGGACTTGAATACTAAATGGATCATGTTGATTCTGATTAGTGTTAAATACTGGTTTTCCTTTTCTCTAGATTGAACTGAACTTTCAGCTCAGGTAAGAGATTTACATATGGAGTTTGAATTAAAATAACTGTTTTCTTCTGAAATTCAGTTGCTTCTTTCTGTCCACTGTGAGAAACTACCTTGCTGGCCTCCTAGCCACAGGTGCCTGGGAAAGACACAGTCTGGAGAGTCATGTCTTTTGAGGCCACCCAAAATTCTTGATGGATTCCTTGCTGAGCATCCAACTTTTAGCTCCTGAAGGACGCTCAGTCAAATGGCACAAATTCTGTCTGCTTGGAAAACTGTCTGTTTAAACACCCGAAATCAGGAGTTTGGATTCCCATTAGTTTTAAACCTTGGCCTTAGAACATGGTGCCGTGAATATTTGTTGCTGCATTTGGCGTCTTGAGGAGGTTGTTTTTGTTGTAATTTCATACAACTGGAACCAGCAAGAGTTACAACAGAGAAGCAGAACACCCTTCCCTGCCTCTTCCCTCTGGTACTGATCCCAGAACACTGGATTTAAGCCTCACTCCCTTCTTCCTCAGCAGCTGTGGCCTCAAACACAATAAATTCTTTATTTTTCTGGTGGAGGGAGGGAGGTGACACACCAGCTGCATTTTCCTTCTGGAACCTTCACTCCACAGCATTCCAACAGGGTGGCCTCTCTCACCTTCCCCCAAAGCCTCTGGAAAGGGCTGTCCACAGGGCTGTGATGCAGGACTTAGTGAGACACTGATCTGATGTGATGAGGCAGCTCCTGTGTTTCGTTTCCCGCCGTGCTAATGATCTCTGCACGCAGCTGGAAAAATCGCCGCCTGAAGGATCGCCTGTCCCGCCCAAGGGCAGCCTCGGTCGGGAGCGGAAAGCAGGCATGGCATGTTTTAATCAGGGTCCCCAGAGTGTGTGGCAAGGACAGCTGGACCCCGTTACGGGTGACACGCTGTCCCCAGCGTGCTGGGATGATGCCATCAGTCACTGCTGCAGACACCTGCCTGCTGAGGAAGCTCTCGGCTGGCGCACTGAGCCAGATTATCTGGCTGGTCACTGGATGCTGCTTATCTCTGTTTGACTCCTTCAGGAAACCTGCTGGGGATGCCAGCAGGCTTTCTAAAAAGACTCTGTAAGCCCCAGTGATGAAGCACAGCTCCCACTCTGCAGCAACAGGAGGTCAGTGATGGTTTAGTGTTGCACTGAGTTAATTGCATTAATATCTGTCAGTACCAGTTTGTAGTGAAAGCTCCTGTATCTGCTCTCTAGTGGTGTCTCTGTTTGCTTTTAATTCCTGTGCTTAAATTTCTTATGCCCCCTAATTAGTATAGAGAGAAAGAGACACTGGGAACACCTCCCTGGTTGACACTTGGGTTTTATTTATCATTAGTTGCTTTTTGCAATGAGCCTTGGAAAAGAGAAGCAAATGCAAGGAGACACAAAAAGAAGCTCATTTACAGCTTTGCAATAAAAATCTGAGCACACATTATTAAATTTGTGATTCAACTGGCTTGTCATACTTCAGAAAATGAAAAAGAAAAGCAAGGAATAATCTATTTAAAATTGGCTTTTCTGTGTGTGCTCCATCGAAACTGGCATTCTTTTTTGTTAACAAAGGCTCATTTAAGAAAAAATCTACCCATAAAAGGAGAAAGAGTACTTTTTTACTGCTAAAAATTTGCTAGAGCTAAAACTCAGATTTGAAAAAGAATATAAGATTTCAAAAATTCCACTTTTATTCCCTTACTTATGTCAAGAAATAATTTCTAAGGCCTAGAATAATTTTTAAAAGAAAGTAATATCTTTCTTTTTAACTGAAATTGACATAATTTAGAATAACCCAGTTAAATTTAACACATATTTTATTTCAAAGCTCTAAGATTTTAAACTACAGCTTTCTTAGCAAAAGCACCTTAGTCAGAACTCAGTTCTACATTACCTGGAACAGATGGAAGGCTTTGAGCACATCTTGATGTTGGCTGTGGCACCATTTTCCCCTGCCTGTGTGATTTTACCTGAAACCATTTCAGTCCTGGATCTGAATCACATAGGCAAACCAGTCATGAAACAAAGCTGGTCTGTCAACAGAACACAGCATTTTAGGAAAAAATTTCAAGTATTTACCAGGCATCTTTTGTGACTGAATTATATTCGTATTAGGATGCATGTGTGTGCTGCGGTATGAATTAACAATCTGCCAAGATGACAGCTGTATCATGCTCTGGAAAGTTGACCAGCACTGCACTAGAAAGGAATTTTATTTGCTGACAGCAGTTTCCAGCTACAGTTGAGACTAAGAAGCTCAAATTACACAGCTAACCTATTCTGAGAAGCTATTTTTGTTTTTGATCAGACTGTAGCTTCTTTTTATGATTACATTGAACACTGCACAATGCACTCAGGCTTTCTAGAGCCCAGGGAAGCCTAAGAGCAGCCAGGTAGAGATTTTATCAAAAAAATCATGTTGACCATTGACAATTTAAGATTCACAGTGGGTTAAAAATAACATTTTCAGAAGAACTAATTTTTTTTTATTCTAAGTATTGGTGACACCTGGTAGAAAAAAGCTTTGCATTGGAAAATTTTGTTGGTGAGAACTTAAGTGCTCTCCACGAAAGAGATGGGGAAGGTAAGGGATACTGTACATCCTCCTTCTTCTTTTTTCCTTTTTTCTTCCTACCAGGCAGTCAGATCTGCTTAACTGTGACTCACACAACCCTCTTGTTGCTGTTTTGTGCATTATTTGTGCTACTGGTTTGCTTCTCACAGCCTGTCAGCAGGCTTTGAACTAGGACTGAGTTTTAAGTGGACCTGTGTACAATTAAGAGGGACAAGCAGATTCATGTTTTTTTTATGAGGGAGGGACTCTACATAGTGGCCACAGTGTGTGGCCACAGAGACCTCCAGTTAAATCAAACCTGATATTCAGTAACTCAGGATTTAGGAAGCCAGCTTTCACAAGGTTTGTGCAGATGTTTTACAGGATTTAGAAGAGTAGATCTTGTGTGAGTGGGTAGATTCAGCCTTGAACTTTTTTCTGACTGTTTATTGCTAACACAAATGCTCTAATTAAAACTGGCATTGAAAACCTCTTGTGGAGAAATTTCTCAGTTCTCTGTTGGCAGTTCATGAAAATGATGAGAGGAGAAGGGGAAAAAAGACTTAAAATTCTGTGCTGTCTCAAGTGGCAAGAACACCTATGACAATGATTAAATACCACCTCAACGAAATGTTCCCCTGCCAGAACCAGACTCTGCCTATCCTGCAGTGGCAGGAATTTGGTTACAAAAGCATGCATGTCTTTGTCCTCTATGAAATGTTAAAGACCAGCTCTAATTTTAAAATCAACATGACAGATATCTCATGTATCATTTATAATAAGTCCTTTTACATCTGGTGTCTTCCTTTACTCTTACTGACAGATTCCAGTGTTCAACACAGTGTTCAGCTTTGGCACAGTAAAATGCTTCCAGAAGGGTGCTGCAGTCTTCTACCCTCAAAATAGCCTCTGCCTTCCCCAGGTGATTACTATAATCTTGTTTTGAATTTCCTTGAAAGTTCAGGTGCCCAGAAACTCCTGAGCTCAGCAAACTCTCAGAGTGACTTCCCATACTGACAGAAGCAGTCTGTCTGTGTATAGCTGAGCCAAAGGGAGAGAAGGTGAGTCGAAGGTGCAGAGGGAAATCTCTCTGAGGCATTACAATTTTGGGAAAATTTTAAAAACATCTGGTTCAGAACATCTGTGCCATCCATGACTGTTAAATAAAACAAAAAGTAGTGTTCCTGCTCTATGCTGGGCCTGGCTGGAGACTTCTTTCTGACTACCCATATGGGGCTGTGTTTCAGATCTGGGACGAAAGGAGCATGGACAACACGCTGGTGATTTATTATTGCTGAACAGTGTTTGAACAGCATCTACACCTCCTTTGCTTCTCATGCTCTCTCAATGAGCAGGTGGGGGTTGGAAAAGTGATGGGATTTGGCACAGCTTGGATTCAAAGTGACCCAAACCAATATTCTGTATCATCCAGGACCTTGCTCAGCAGTGCAATTGCAGGAGGTGGAGAGAAGCTCTTCCCAAAGTAGTCACTGCTTAGAGAATGCCTGGGCCCCAGTTTGCTGATGGGTTACTTTTCTTTTTCTTTTTTTTATTCCCTCTTCATTTATTATATGGTCTTTATCTGAACCCATGAGATTTTTATGCTTTTGCAGTTCTGATTCTCTTCCCCAGCCCTCTGGCAGAGACAGAGAAAGCAGGTGGCTAGATTATGAGGTACTTACTCAAACGAAAAAGAACAAAGAAAGGCCCTCTTTCATTGAAAAGGCAGAGGAAAAAATAAAGGCCAACAGAGGAACACTGGAATGAGTACAGAAACATTTCTCAGCTGTGCTCGATTTTGGTAGGTGCGTCAAAAACTTTTGGAATTGGCCTACTGTAGTTTTGGGTAGTAGAATTTTGGCCTGATTGTAACACCAAAATTCCAATCTTGACAAGCAATATAACAAGGAATTTTTCTGTAATTGCTGACTTTCTATAGGCAGTGTAGTACTCTCCAGCTATCTGTGTTTTGGGAAACTATGGATATGGCTCAAGTCGAGTCAAAATTATGCTGACCAGAAGTAACACAAGAGTGTACATACATTAGCATGTGCTGTAGAGCAAAAGGAGCAGATCTGCACAACACAACATTTAGGGCTGACATTCACATTACACAGATTCAGAGTGTTTTATTTAGATTAACCCTAGGCTGATCCTATGGACTGAAAGGCTGCAGGAGGTGCAGCATATTAGGAGACCCTCTGAATAGTAGGGTTTGGTGAAGCCTTTTCTAGAAAAAAATCATCATCATGGTCTGAAAGGGCTCCATGAAATGAATGTGTCATACATGGATATGACTTTAAAATTCGCTCTTGAGCCCAGCTGAAGTGTTATCCATTCAGAGATAGGCAGTTCCAGAATTATGTTCGTTTCTTTTGAAGCCACAAGTAATACCAATTCCTTTCACTAAAATGTTAATTAAGGCTCACAAAATGTAAGCCGTAATGTATTCCAATTGATTTTAAGATTTCATGAGGACCTACAGTAAAGGGTAGCAGCTTTTTTGTCTGGGGTGAGACGTGTCTTTTTATGTGGTCTTTGCACAGGTCCTGTCCTCCTGCCACCTGACATTTGGGAGACATTACTTTCAAGAGGTCTAAAAAGGCTGGGCAGATTTACCAAACTCATTTGTGTTTATGTGCTGTTGTGTTTTTGTTGTGCTCCTGTTGAGGGAAGGGCTGTTGGAAGGCAATGAACTGTTCCTGCATCCAGGCGAAGGTGCTGCAGGGCAGAACACAGCGGCTTTAACCAAGGTTTCCAGGGTGACTGCTGGAAGTCACCTGATTTCTAGGTGATCCAGCTGGACAGTGTTCCTCTAAGCAAACAGTAGCATTCAGCTGGGAACATCCAGCCTAAGGTCCCTGAGCCATACTTTAGTGAGATGAAATGTTTGTGGTCACTGGGAACTGCTGGCAGAACACGTCTGAGATTAGTATCTCGAAAAAACAGAAAGTGCACAGGAATTTTTTTTATTTGCCTTTTCTTTTCCATTTACTTGTGTAGAATGTCTGAGAGAGAATGTAAATAAAAAACTTGTGCTGATGCCTCCTTGGCTTTTTCTCCATTAAATCTATCCATTTCCAGCTGCTGGGGGATGTGAAGCCGTGCCAGAGAGCAGGGCCCTGTCCCAGAGCTCTCTGTTTGTCACAGGTAAGGGAATTCAGTCATCAAGTTCCTCTTACAATGCCATCAATACAGTGATGAAAACATTTTGGTCAGTAAAATAACCCTTCTGATAGAGTTTGGACCAGAGATTTAGACAGACTCTCTAAATGTTGGTGTCCATCTGTCCATCTAGGGCTGGCAAACACCCCTGGGGACCCTACAGAGATCCCAGCCCTCCAACATGCAACTACTGCAGGGTGGGATATCCCACCCTCCTGAGAAGGCAGCAGGGTCTTACACAGCCAGAGCCAGCTCCAGCACCTGCTGATGTCCACATATTTTCAGTGTGACTCGTCTAATAAGTATTAATTATTTCTGCGTATAGCTCTTTTAGTAGTTACCACAGAGTTATTCCATTTTACACATGACAGAGGAGGTTAATGACCTGGAATCTCACAAGCACTGTATCATAATTATGTCAGTCATTAAACCTCTAATGGAATGTTTGAAATATGGGTGAGACAAAAGCTCGTCTCACTGTTCTCTCATGCTCCAAGCTGCCTTGTACATTTTTATATTTGTGAACTCAGGAGAGGCCAAGGATGTTAAACTTCGTGTAGGAATGAGGCTGGCAGATCAGTGGTGTGTTTCATCTAATTTCTCGCCTCTGAAATTAGCTAGATTTGTAGGGAGAATTACTGTCTAAGGAGTGGCCTTGCTGGAGAGTGAGGACGTGCTGGCTTCATTCTCCCTGGTCAGTTGGTGGTTTTATACCCGTGGAGGTGCTAGTTCAGCCTTTTGTGTCTTTGTTTCTTCTGCCATATACCTTCCTTAATGACTGCAAGTGACTGAATTTCAGCACAGAGCTGTAAGGTCAGGACAATGAGCCCCTGGTTTGCTCCTGTTGTACCAAAAATCCCTGCAAAGCTAGAGAGGCCACGAGTTAGTGACCACTTGGAGTGTTTCTTGTAGTGCAAAATTGCTGTGGTGTGGGCACCTGGATATATTCTTCATTTCATCTTCATTTTAACACATTTAACATGTTTTAAGTACTTAGGTAAGTTTCCCCTGAATTTTATGCCCAGTGGCAGTTCAAATTACTTCCTCAACCACAGAAATTGAAAGCTGCTGAGGAATCAGCAGGGTGCGTTTCACACTTCTGTCAGCCTGCTAAAGATTTTGGGCTTATCACAGATTTGAATTTTGAAATTTTTATTTAAGAAAACCAAAACATAAATAACATACATTCTCACTGAAACATTTTCTTTCAGTTTTTAAATTTCAGAAGTATAAGGAGAAAAATCTTGAAAACATGTCTTGTTTGCCAGCAAATGTAATGATATCTAAGTGGAGAAGAATTGTGATCTGATATTTAAAGAAATCATCCTTGGTCATTTGTTTTTAACATTTTGTGGGTTTATTTCTTTTTAATTAATTTTGTACTAAAAGTTCTGTTTCCTCAGTAGCTTTCAATTTCTGTGTCTGATAAACATAAACCACATTTTTGTAGATTAAAAACCCAAATATTTTTTTAACAATAATGATTAAATCTGCTATTCTAAATTAACAGATTACACTAAATAAAGTGTTTTATTTAGTATAAATATTACTAAATTAAATATTCAATTATTAAATAATTTTAAGCACACATTTCTTTGATCAGTGGGCTTGCTTGACATTTTCACTCAATTCAAAAATTATTCTTGTAACTACACAAAAACATACTTATTGTACTGAAAAGCCTCATTATTAACAACTGTTAATATGTTTAAATTGATCAGAAGTTTCTGAAATTTTTGGGATAAAACTTAAAAGTTCACTTATGTGAAGGGGAAGGAAAAAAAAAGGGATTTTGGGGGGAACTTATGAGGGAAAAGCTAAGGAACAGAATGCATTCATAAGCAACAGGGATGACACACTGAAAATGATACTATTGAAAGATTCCTGTTAACAAGACCACTCTCAATATACCACTCTGTTTTAAATGGCTTCTTGGTACTCCCATTACCTGTAGATATCATTAGGAAAATAAAGAGTGCAAAGAAAATGATTTTGAACAACTTTTTTTTTTTTTTTTACAAATGTTACTGATTTATGTTTTCATGTAAAAATTTTAATTTTTAATTAATATCTTGATTTTTTTAACGTTATAGCACTAGCACCACTATAAGGCTAGATGATGCTGGTTTTCTCAGGAAAACATGATTCTTTAAGACAAAAGCTCAAAACTGTCAGAAAAACTTGGTAACTTACCTGCTTTTCCCATTGTGATTCCTTTCTCAGACAATTACACACTTTGTGGTTTTATGCTGATTTGAAAAAGAAAAGAAAGCTCAGAGAAAATTCCTGTAACACTTTTCATCTTCATCACCTGTATTAATTAGTGTTTACAAAGAGTTCTGTGACCAAACTTCTGTGCACTCAAATATTTGGTTAAAAAGCCTCTGCTGGTATTAACAAAAGAAACTCAAACCAAACCAAACAAACAGAGAAAAAAAAAACCCAACAAAACAAACAAACAAAAAGGAGCACTTGCCATTTTGGGGTTTACTGTCAGGTATTGTTAACTGTGTTAACCTGGAAATTATGTGGCAAGGGCATAACGGTGGCATAATGACACCAGATAAATACACTGAGTAATACTTGAATAATCTTCTGACACATTTGATGATGTTTGGGGTTCGTTAGGTTTCGGGTGCTTTTTCTGTTTTTACATAAGCTATTTAGGAAATACCATTAAGGAGAAAAGTAGAATGATCTCCTCTGAAATGTGAACTTTGGTGAAAAAGCCCATCTTGGGGGTCAGAAATATATTCCAGCTCCAGTTTCACATGCCTTAGGACTCCTGTAGAATTATGAAATAGTCTTTTCCATTTTCCCTCAGTAATCAATCGTAGCACGCATGTGCCACTGCATTGGTATTGGTATTTATGCTGCATCTAAATCTGCAAAAACACAGTGGTAAATCACATCTTCTTTATGTGGATAACAGTGATGTAATCTTGCGACCTGAATTTCACTTCACTGCCTCGGGCTTCCCTGAGCAGTGTGATCAGCAAAAGTGGGGCCTTCTGCAAAGTAATTGATTAATTGACACAGTCAGAAATCTGCACCTTTCAGCACATAAGGAACTGGTAATTCCTTGAATGGGATGTGCCCCGTGCTTGTGAAATTTCAGACTGCAAGCATTTAACCAATACTGTGAGAATGAGTGGTGTGGTTATTTTTCCTAATTTTTATATTTTTATTATCTATATGTTTTTCAGCTACATCTGATGGTGCAGGAATGAGGCCAAAAGCTGTTTTTTATCAGCTTTTATTTTCCTTTCTTTCCTCAGCTTCTCTGCTTCTAGCTAGTCCTCTAAGGTAATTTCATCTGTGTTTTTCTCCTCTTCTGCTTTCTTAAGCATAATGCTGATTCAATCTTATAATGGAAAGAAAACCCACAGAAAATGTTTTTCCAAGAATCAACGGAGTCTTCAGGATTTTTAAGTGGTTTCCTGATGAATAATGTAGCTGATTTGACAGCAAAACTCGAGCTATGGCATGCCTTGATCAGAAAGCAAAAAATGTAAGCACCTCTAGAAATACTAGAGTGGTGTTTCTTCCCCAGTATTGTGTATTTTTCTCAGAACTAAGAACAGGATTTATTTTGCAAGAGGAAAGTAACTCCTGAAATTTCTGACAAAAATTTCTTACAACTCCATTTTTTATAAATAGCTGAGTGTTTTACAGTTTAGTGTTTTTAGTGTTTAGTGTCTTCTTTCTCTGAAGAAGAAAAAATTCTTCTCTTGGGTTGTGGAATTAGGAATTCAGCTACTTGAGGACATGGGTCTGCAATTTGCAATTAATAATTTTTTGGTGAGTCATGATTGGTTTAATTTTATGCTTATAAAAATATGTGAGCTTTCAAAGATACTTTAACCTTCATTTTCTTTTGGTGCATAGCTGTCTCTGAAGTTTATTGGTAAAGCTGTAACTGTAAATATTTGGCAATGGGCAATTTACATTGCATAAGTTAATTACTTTCACTGTGTTATTTACACTCATTAATGAGATACTTTCTAAAACTAATTAGATGTCCTTGCCTAGTTGCAAAAATCTTTTAAAGGCATTTATAATTCAATGTTCACTGCTTTTTCTGTATCACTGCGTATGAAAGAGGAGCCAAATCACCCATTTCTGTCCCCTTTAGCTGAAACAAAATTATTTCCACTTTCTGTTTGGGGAGTGGTTGTGTTACCCAGCTTCAGTCACCTTGTTTAATCTTCACTTTCGTTTGGTGACAATAAAGAGGTTTCTCCTAAAGGAAAATTGGAAAAAAGAGGCATATTCCATTGTTTTTCTTCACTGACCAGCACCAAGGAAGACACAACTCCTGCACACAGGGGGCAATTTGCAAATGCAGCTCAGTCTGGTTCCAGAGAGCATAAGGAATGACCTCTAGTGCACTGTGTAATTACCCTAATTGACTCCCATTCCTAAATTACTGTGTCATTTCTCATAGTTTTTGCCCTGTGGAAAGACATTTTTTCTGCTCAGTCTCATCAAAGAAAGAGTAATTTACTTTCTGTATGTATTTTGATGACAGGTACACTCTAAATATTGGGATTTCTTCCTAGACTTGATAACTTCATGTGCTTTTGATGCCAAAGTCATTCTGCTGGATGTTTGATTAGAGGACATCAAAGAGGGTTATTTACATCTAATTCTGTAGTTAGCATTTGGCCTTCTCAGTTTTATGCCAGGCTTACAACACAACATCCACGCTGTCTGGCATTAATTTAACTTGTAAATAATTGATCTAATTAATTTACTTGATAAGCCTCCTCATGTCATTTTATGACTTTGTTCTCAACCAAACTGCCAAAATCTAGCTACACTGGCAACAGGCTCAGCAAAAATAAAATACTTTGAAAGTTGTGCCAATGCCCCAAGGTGGGTGTGACAGGTGACATGTCTTCTCTGATGCTCCATAAAGCTTAACTGCTTGCAAAGAAAGTGTTAACCATAAGTAAAAAAATTACTTCTAGGCTTGTATCATTCATACCCCTTAAAAAAGCTTACAGGATATGATCACAGACTTACTGACCCTTGGACCTGAGCTGGCATGGGCAGTCCTGCATTGCCACGTTCCCTGGGCCTCCCAAAGCCTTGCAGCCCTAGTCTAAAGAGGAGTTGTGTCAGTGACACCATGGGCTGCTCCAGCAGGAAACAGAAAGTCAGACACAGTCAAGACAAAGTTCAGTAAAATAACTTATCCAATATGATGGCAAAAAAATTTTTCCAACTTGGTAACTTTTTTTTTTCTCTCGTTATTTAAATAGTGAGATCCATGACAGCTTGTTGGACTGTCTGTCCTTTCTTTCATACAAAGGCTGGTGGGGGTTTTGTTTATCAGGCAAGGCTATTTTAAAACACTGTCGTGACAAAGTCTTTTTTCCCTTCAGTCATTTGCTGCAGGGCAGCATCCATGCTTTGAGATGACAGCAAAAGACAATTTTTGGATAAAATTCTGAGGGCAGGTTCAGCCTTTTTATAGCAAAACTTCCTGTCTCACTCTTGCTTCCAGCTCTCTGCTGGCTCATCCCACTGAAAATGTATTTTGGGCTGCATTGTCCAGTGGAAAGGACAATTTATGTGGTGCACTGGATGATGGAGATGGTAACAGCACTTGTTTCAAAGGGATTTCCAAATACGTTCTGTTTGTGTGGAGGTGCCTATGAACTCAAAGTATTTATTCTGCTGGAAGAACTCTCAGGTGGTAAATCCTGGCTCTCTGCTCCAACTGCCTTCCCAGCTCCTCCCAGCCCTGGTTTCCATGGTGGATGAGTCCAGCTGAAGAGCACCAGTCCTTCAGGAGAAAGGCTGGATGGAAACAAAACATCTCAAACCACCCTGTTTAATTTTCAGCCTTCCCCTTGAAGTCCTTTGCAGATTTTGTCTGTGAATGTCAGAAGGAGGCCAGGGGAGGGAGGAAACCTGGGCATGAGGCTTCAGCAGTGTTTTCACTTTGCTGCAAAGGGAGCTCTCACCACAATATCCACACAAGCCACTTGCAGTAAATAAATGCGTCATTTTACGGTCAGCAAACAGCATGGAACTACGAACAGAAGGAAACAGTAAAAATAATAATCACTTACCCAGACAGAAAACAGCAAATTGGTTGAGTTGCCACATGATTGAGGTGTTTGTATTGGGAGGAAATAGTGAGTCTTACATCCCCCAGCCAATTCAGAATACAATTGTAGAATATGTCTGAAAAGACATACAAAAGACTGAGGAAACCTGCCCTGTGACTGGGCATTTTTTTTCCAATATGGGTAGAATTAGGTCAGAAGCTGTGGAATGGATGGGGTTACAGCTGCTGCTTTTCACTAACTTTACTGAGAATATTCTCTAAAGTGTTGGTTTCACAGGGTTCAGATGCAAAAACCAATTCAATTCCTTTAATATATTGCATCATATTATGCACTGATTTAGAGAGGGAAAGAGGAAATTGACTGACCTCATATTCTAAACATTAAACCACTGGAGTTGGGTAGAAAAGAGTGTGTTCCTGATCCTCAATTCAGAGGTTTATTTATTTCTTCATTATTTTAATGAAGCAATGGCTTGTGGTATAAAACACATTTTGCAGAGTCCTGTGATGAGATAATAGAGCAGGGTGGTGAAGTCCCATCACGACTGATGATGTCAAGGAGCCCCACACAATCCAAGCAGCAGGACTGCCCTGGGTGGGCAAATCCCTGGAAATGATTTTGGAGGAATCAGAGAAAGCCCCTCTGCCCAGCTGCCATTGGCCCTCATGAGCAAGTATCTCCATGTGAGCAATGACTTTGAAGATCTGATTCTTGCAGCAGACTTCCACAGCACTGACCTCTGATGTTCCACAGTGGAGGCTTGGATAACTGGCTGCCTGGAAAACCAGCAGGCCAGGCAAACTGAGAAGCTGGAAGAATGATACTATCTGGATTTCCTGAGAGGTTCAGGTGCCATGCAGTAAAGACCAACAAGATCCTCAGTAGGAGAAGCTGAACAGCAAAGTAAGGGAGTGAAGAGCTGCTGTTGGAAGATCCCTTCATGAGAAAGGAACTTGTGCCTCCTGCAAATGAGAAGTGTATGTTCTGATCATAATAAGGGGAGTCCAATGTGGAAATTTGCCAGGTGAATTAAAAGGAGGTTATTTTGACAAAGCAAAAGTGGAGTATTTCAACTCAAGTCCAATAAATTCAATACTCAACTATTGCAAGTGTTTCCTGAGTTGTATTTTCAGCAAGTATTACTAAGTTTCGATCCAGAACATGTCACTATCTCAGGGAAGAGCTTTTACCGCTCCCAACATGTTGCTGCAAAGACACTGTTTCAAGTCAATATCTTTTGTGGAAAGAGAACGGACAGGCAGGAATTCAGAAATATTTCTGACAAACTCTTGCTGCACAATCAAAGTATTTTAAAAGACTGTGTTTCTGTTGAAAAATATGATAGTATTGCAGGTATTTTCTAAGAAAAAGATAGATTTAAAGTAAATACATGTTTCTTAATCTCTTTGGACAAACATCTCCCTTCTTGTCCTTGCTCTAAAGTGTTAAATATTGGTGGGAAAACGAAAAATATCAGCACTTAGCTGTTTCTGTGAAGAAATTTTCCTAAGGGATGCAGAAGGAAATGCTTCCTGCTCAGCTAAATATGTGAAGTTTGAACATATACAAAGAATGACCAAATTATTCCTGAGAGGTACTTATGTGTTTTATGAAGGGAATCAATTTCTGTAATGTGTTGACAGCAGCTTATTGCTTGTTAATATATTTAAAAGGCACTTGAGAGACAATTGGCTGCATTGATTGCAGAGGAAAAAATTATTACCTGTAGCATAAAATGGGAAGGATTGCAGGTTGTCCAAGTATTGGTTACTTTGAATGGACTTGGGCTCAGTCTTTTTAAACTGTTACTAATGGAAATTTAGATTGCAGCTGCGTGAAATGAATCTATTTGACTTCTTTTTAAATTAATCTATTGGGCTTCTTTCTGCGATGTACAGGCTCTGTGCTAATTGGGTAATGGTTTCGTGTTACAACTCAGTCTGCACCAGGGATATTCAGGAAATAAAGAGACAAAATGGGCTGTCAGGTAGGAAGAATGGGGGAAAAAACCCCAAGCCAACAACAACAAAGGTCTGCCATACCCAAACACCCAACGCTCACTGGGACGCAGGGGCTGCAGCCAAACTGGGGCCCCACGGACTGGCATGCCTCCAAAACATCCTGTCCTGCAGAAAATGTCCCCACAGAGCCCTGCCCTGCTGTGGTGTTGTGGCTTTTGTAGCATTAAGCTGAGATGTCCCCAGGGATGGCACTGCAGCAGCTCAAGCTGCAGCCAGATGAGGGTTGCCTGTCCATCCCCAGGGTCCCAGCCCTTTCCAGAGCCACCCGTGGCACTGGTTCTGACACAGCTGATCTCCAGCTGTGTGAGGTACCAGTGAAAGCAGGACAGAAAGTGCCTGAGTTCCTCCATGGTGCATCTCCAGGGACTGACGAGTCCATGGCCCGCTTTGGTGCAAAGCCCCTCAACCAGGTTACACCAGCCAGAAGCACAAATCTTCGTGTATATGCATTTTTCAATCTGAAGGGTTGTTTTCCATGAGGAACTCTTAATTTTATTAATGTCCCTCTTTGGATGGTTATAAACATAATTCTTTCTTTGGTCTTTCAAAATCCCGCCAAACAGACATAGCTTTTTTCACTCTGTCTTGTTTTCTCCTTCTGCCCCCACCCCCACCTGCTATTCTTTTGTCATTTCAGACAAGATTAATGATACTGGTGGGCCTGGATTATTCTTGAAATAAATGGCTTCTTTTATTGTACCATTCTAAGCATTATTTTGGATTTTAATCACTTGGTTTTTGCCTCTCAGCCCCCTCTGACAAAAACATCCCTCCTGGATATATGCAGTGTGTGAGATTTGTGTGAAGCTGCAAGTCACTTCAGTGCTGTTTACCACTACTCATCAATAAAGTAAGAAATAAATTCAAAAATCACCCAAGAAATATTTTCTGTTGCTGTGATGAATGCTCAGTAGCTTCACTGTATAAAATCAGACTCAGTGTGACTGCCAAGAATTAATTTTTTTTTTTAAAGGGGGGAAAGATTCTGCCTATGCAGGGAGGTTGGATTAGATGAGCTCCCGCGGTCTCTACCAACCTTGCCCATTTTCTGTGATCCCATGAAAAGGAAAGTTGTGACATCATATTTTTAGCACTTTAGGGGGAAGAACCTGGGCAAAATTTTTCAGAAAAGTTAACAGAGGAAGAGGCAGGGTTATTCCTGGTCATAGCACCATTTGAAAGTTGGGTTTTTTTGATGTTTTTTTCTTTGCTTTTCCTTTCCAAACAGGAACAAAATCAAGGCCCTTAAAATTCTTTTTGGATAAGATAAAATAAATGAAATAAAATAACTACATTGAATTGAAACATGGAGGGACACAAACCACTTTAACACATGAGAAGTGTTCAAAAGAGTACGTGAGTGAAATGACAAAGTGCAAGATTAGAAACTATAGTGTCTTGGTTTTTGGGATGAAACTTCAGGAGGAAACACTCCAGAATGAGTATCTCCTCTGAAGGGAAAAGGGCCTCCCCTTTTCCTCCATCAATGAGACAAATGGGTCACAAGAAGTGAAAGTGGGAAAAAACCCACCAAACTTTTTATTTTATTAACACACAAACAAAACAGGGTAGAACAGGATAAAAAACCCCCTCAAAATACAACAAATTCCCGAAGAGGGAACAGACACATGGGTTTGGACCAGCCAGGGCCGCCCCCGCAGGCTCCCCGGACCGGTGAGAAGGAAAGGGAAGCAGTGAGGCAAGGGGGAGGGAAGGGAGAAAAGAACAAGAAAAAAAACAACAGAACCTTTTTCCAGCTAGCTGGAACAAAAAAGAAACCCAAAGATCAACACAGTGCTCCCGGTGCATCCCTCCTGAGCCCTGCCGAGCCCCTGGAGCCCTTGGGCTGAGCTGTTCACTGGCCCCCTCGGATCCATCTTAAAGGCACAGCGTCCTTGGGCATTGAGCGGATGGGTAAGGAATAAAGCAGCTTCACAACATCAGCCCAGGACATACAGGTTCATGGGTTTCCTTTTATCTATTCTGAGCTCATCAGTTCACCACAAAGTAATTGAAATTAGAATCCAGGAAGGAAGGAAGGAAGGAATTTGGAAGGAAGGAATGTGGAAGGAAGGAATTCGGAAGGAAGGAATGAATTTGGAAGGAAGGAATTCGGAAGGAAGGAATGAATTTGGAAGGAAGGAATTCGGAAGGAATTCGGAAGGAAGGAATTCAGAAGGAAGGAATTCGGAATGAATTCAGAAGGAAGGAATTCGGAAGGAAGTCGGAAGGAATTGGGAAGGAAGAAATTTGGAAGGAAGGAATTGGGAAGGAAGGAAGGAAGGAATTGGGAAGGAAGGAATTCCAAAGGAAGGAATTTGGAAGAAGGAAGGAAGGAAGGAAGGAAGGAAGGAAGGAAGGAATTCGGAAGGAAGGAAGGAATTTGGACGGAAAGAATTCGAAAGGAATTTGGAAGGAAGGAATTTGGAAGAAGGAAGGAAGGAAGGAATTCAGAAGGAAGGAAGGAATTCGGAAGGAAGGAATTTGGAAGGAAGGAAGGAAGGAAGGAAGGAATTCGGAAGGAAGGAAGGAATTTGGACGGAAAGAATTCGAAAGGAATTCGGAAGGAAGGAATTTGGAAGAAGGAAGGAAGGAAGGAATTCAGAAGGAAGGAAGGAATTCGGAAGGAAGGAATTTGGAAGGAATTCGGAAGGAATTCGGAAGGAAGGAAGGAATTCGGACAGAAGGAATTCGGAAGGAAGAAAGGAAGGAATTCGGAAGGAAGGAAGGAAGGAATTCGGAAGGAAGAAAGGAATTCGGAATTCGGAAGGAAGGAATTTGGAAGGAATTCGGAAGGAATTCGGAAGGAATTCGGAAGGAAGGAAGGAATTCGGACAGAAGGAATTCGGAAGGAAGAAAGGAAGGAATTCGGAAGGAAGGAAGGAAGGAAGGAAGGAATTTGGAAGGAAGGAAGGAAGGAATTCGGAAGGAAGAAAGGAATTCGGACAGAAGGAATTCGGAAGGAAGAAAGGAAGGAATTCGGAAGGAAGGAAGGAAGGAATTCGGAAGGAATTCGGAAGGAAGGAATTCAGAAGGAAGGAATTTGGAAGGAATTCAGAAGGAAGGAAGGAAGGAATTCGGAAGGAAGGAATTCGGAAGGAAGGAATTCAGAAGGAAGGAAGGAAGGAATTCGGAAGGAAGGAATTTGGAAGGAAGGAAGGAATTCGGAAGGAAGGAAGGAAGGAAGGAATTCGGAAGGAAGGAATTCGGAAGGAAGGAAGGAAGGAATTCGGAAGGAAGGAATTCGGAAGGAAGGAATTCAGAAGGAAGGAAGGAAGGAATTCAGAAGGAAGGAATTTGGAAGGAAGGAAGGAATTCGGAAGGAAGGAATTCGGAAGGAAGGAATTCAGAAGGAAGGAAGGAAGGAATTCGGAAAGAAGGAAGGAAGGAAGGAATTCGGAAGGAAGGAAGTTTTTACCTAAAATACAAACTAAGATTAGAGCAATCCTGGAGCAAAGTAGCTCTAAGGAGACTTTTCGCTGCCTCATATTGAGATAAACTGTAAAGGTCAGGGAGGACACAGAGGGAATGACCTGGAAAACCAACAGATAAATGTGAAAACAGTCCTAAATGTTCCCCAGAGTCACCCAGAAATCAAAGTTCTTCCCTCCATTCCCTCTCCCTCTGACTCCCCATGTTGTCTTCACTTTCCTAGTTCATTGTCATGAAGTGCAAAAGTCCTCTCGGTATCACATGGGTCTGTTGCAGCTGGTGGGACACCAAATCCTGGTGTCAAAATCCTCAAGGTTTCAAAAGCCTCCAAAAGCATCTCCTCATTCTCATGTGGCATCAAGTGTGCTTGACCTTGCTCATCCAATATAAAAAAAAAAAAATTGTTATTTTAGTGATTAATCACATGGTAGAAGGGTCAGCAGGTATAACTTCCCACCTCTTTTTTATTTTTTGTGATACAAATCTGTTAGTACTTTCACAAATCAATCAAAAGAAGTCCCCTGTTCATTTCCCTGTGATCTGCTGAAGGAATGCTGGCTGCCATTCCCTGGCAAAAAGGAACAATAATTGAGAAAGAGAGTGAAAAACTTCTATAAAAGAATATTAATTCTTGAGAAACAGTGAAAGGCAGGAAATCTTCTCTAGCAGTAATGAGGTTTTCACATTTTGCGCCCTTTTGCCCAGTGCTGTCAGACCCTATAAATCCATTAGTTCCAATAGCCACAGAGTGACAGCTGTCACTTCTGGTCCATTCTTCTCTCTGTGAAGATGGAAGGGAAGGAATGATGAAGAAAAATGAGAACCAGGTCCCACGTGGCTATTGGCAGGCAGAAAACTCATCAAGCATGAGTTCAGTCAGGGAATTTCATTGGTAACAGGAGCTCTGCAGGCACTGGGGGTACCAGCAAGAAGGAAACACACATCCCTCCAGAGGGGTTGGTCAGTGAATGACCTGAGCACTGAAATGCAATTTCCCTTCCCTGATGGTAGATGCACAAGTGGCAGTGTCAGGGGAGCCCCAAGAAAGCAGAACTCGCTGCTAAGGGCATCATCTGAGATGTGTCTGAGTGTGTTTCTCTGTGACAGCTGCCACCTTGGCTGACACTCTGTGGGCTCAGCCGAGACACCCCTGTCACTAAGGCTAAATAAAGACATAAAAACAGAGCTCCTGAGGTCTCAGCTGGGGATTCAAAGATGCCCGATGGGAGCCCAGCAGTCACTTGTCATCTTATTGGAGTGGGTTTGTCATACGCACTGCTGGGAAAGAAATCTGTCAGAGACTTGTATATAAACACCACTTCAGCTGAAGCTCCCTTAAGGGTTAAAAAAGTAAAGATTAGGGAAGAGCTCAAATGTGAATGTTGATCAGGACACACACTTATGCATGCCAAGTCTGGTGTAGGTGAAATATTTGCCCAGGTGTAGACATGATTTCCATCTCACGTTTTACACTGCCCATTGCTTTGACTGGAGTATGAGTTTCACATTCTTGGCAGAAATACTGACACCAATTGCCTGATTTGGCCTGACACCTCTGTATGCTTGTCTGCAGCCAAGAGAACGAAGACCAACAGGTGGCATTCTTATGGTCTGACCTGTTTTAATGTCCCAGACAGCAATAAACACCGTCTGTACCCCACAACCCACAGAGCTGATTCTGTCTGAGGCTGGCCACCATCCAAGGAAGATGTCCCATCCTGTGTTCTTTGCTCTGTTGCCCTGTTGTAGAGGAGCACAGACCAACTCCTTCTGGGTTTTGTTTTCAAGGAAATCCCTTCCATGGTGTGCATGGCGAGATGAGCTGGGGATCACATTTCTTCTGGTTTTCCTGCTACCTGTGCCAGCTCAGCCTGGCTGAAATGCAGTAGTATCACCGCCATTCCTCCTAGGGCTACTTCATAGATCCTTGGAGAGAAAATGATTTGTGCATCACCCTGGCCCTTATTAATCAGTGCCAAGTACCTCTGAGGGGACAGTTCCACTGCAGGGTCTCTTGCTTGTCTCTGTAGGAATGTGCAGAACGGCTGCAGCAATTCAAATTCACAACCTCCCTGAATATTTGAGCAAAGACAACTCATTCCGTATGTTTTCTCATATGCTTCCTGTGTAAAACATTAGTTGCAATGTGGTTTAGACTTTCTGAACAGACAGCTAACACAAAATTGTCTCTGTATCAATACTGCTGAAAAAAATATTCCAAATTTACTGCTTCCCTATGATTTTAGTTCACATTCAGTGAAATTAAGCCAGAAACCTGGCTGTTTTGCATCTTTAGGGTATTGTAAACAGCAAACTCACTTTTAATAAATAATCATCCAGTCAGGCTGAGAAAATATAAGACTGGGCTCTGAGCTAATATAAATCATAGCAGATATATGGAAATTGAACTCTGCGGATTTACATCAGCTAATGGGTCTGACCCAGGATTTATGTAATAAAGTTACATAAATCTCTTTACTGAGGACTCAAACTCATTTTGTACAAATTCACCAATTCACCAACTACTGTATCAACTCAAGGAGCAATTAAGTGTCTAAAAGCCTAACAGAGACTTTCTAAGATGTTCCTTTAGCTACAAAATCATACCACGCTTTTTGCAAAATGCACCCATAAATACCCATTCAACCTGTAATTGAACCTG
Organism: Corvus cornix cornix; assembly: GCF_000738735.6. Classification (NCBI taxonomy): domain Eukaryota; kingdom Metazoa; phylum Chordata; class Aves; order Passeriformes; family Corvidae; genus Corvus; species Corvus cornix. The sequence goes on along the minus strand of NC_046357.1, from coordinate 25,224,595 downwards.
CTGTGCTCAAGAGAGAACAATCACCAGACAGCTCCTCGCTGCAGACAAAAATAAGACAAATGGTCAGTCTCACAACAGCAGACTTGTCTAGACTGAGCAAAATTACATGGACCAAAAACCAGTAAAAAAATTCAGGGTTATCAAACTCCCTTCATGCCCTGTTGCTTAATCCCACTGTGCACACAGAGTCACAAATGAATTTGTGCTCACCTCAGCAGCCTGACTTACTCTTCAGTGCAGCTTAACAGTAATACATTGATAGCACCAACGAGATAAAAATAGAGAAAAACATAACTCTCATGCCAACCAAAGCAACTCCTATTTTATAACTTAGAGCACTTGCTGACACAAACCCAGGCCTTTCAGAGGAGGTGGCAAGCTCATCATGGTTAAACCCACGCAGCACTCAGAACACGTGGTAGACAAAACCAGGTTTTTATTAGCTACTAGTACTTGGTTACTTCTGCAATTCTTATATATTGCCTTTGCCCTAAGTGACTTATTTCTCACCATTTTTTTTCTCAAATTTGAAAAAATATCAATTGACCAGTCTGTCTTTCACAGCACACCCCTTTCTGTGACACACAGTTTCAGTTCAGCTCTGCAGTTGTGCTGCTTTTCCTATAATTTGACCTTGAAGCTCTAATCTCTGGCACATGATATCATGCAAAGTGTGATATACAAATATCTCCTGAACTGGTTGCACTCTGCTGCTCATTCCTTCATTCGTACATGGAAGCAGGAACTCCCAAACACCCAGGAAGGATGAGGTGGAGAGGAATCAGCATCACCTGTGTGTTCCGGCAGAGGTGTTGTCACCTCCACAGCCTCTGGCTAGCAACTGGACCAAGGTTGAGGGGGCAGCTACAGGGGTTTTCAGAGTTATGCTCTAACTCTTTGTCAGAGGAAATGGTTTCATGACCTGTGATCCAGGTATGCACTTTAAATTCTGAGTTAGACAAAAAAGATGATTTCCCCATGGTGTGCACTTGTCAGAGATTGAAATATTGTCTTTTATGACTTAAACGTTTTCTTGAAGGACTTTTAAAACTGTATTACAAAAGCTGCAAAAAAGACTACTGCACCCTGAATGGGGCCCTGAGTGAGGCCTTACACCGCTCCCTGATGAAGATAAGATAAAGTGTCAGGGCTGGGGACATTCACAAAGCACAAGCTTAACACCTCCAAGATGGAGACCACAGCCCCAGGGCTATCCGCTGCCAGGCTTGCAGAAACCCTTGCACCAAAGGGCGGGGGAGGAGAGGCTTTGGGTATCTTGGAAAAGCCTCTGGTCAGAAGCTTATCCACAGCAGAAGGGGGTGACATGGCCCATCACAGGGGCCCCCTCAAAGGGGTCCCCAGACCCTGCCCCAGAGCACCAGAGATGATGCAACAGACCCTCAGTGTTGCAAGGGACAGTGTCAAGGCAGCCCCTGCAAGAGAGGCATGTGGGCGTTCCCACCTGGCCCAAAGTGTATATTAATCCATAGGATTCTGTACTCTTTGGCATGTGGTGTGGCAGCGTGGTGTGGCAGCATGTAGCGGCGTGGCCACAGCAGCGACGGGGGACCCTCACCACGAGCAGACCAGATGGAGGGGAGCAACGAGACATCGTTGGGACCCTCGGATGGGTGATCTGCTTCCACCTAACCCCTGTCACCTCTCCCTGTCCCCCCACCCCACGCACACTTCTTTTCCTATTTCTTTCTTTCTTTCTTTTCTCTTTCCTTCTCTTTCCCTCTCTACTATTAAATAAAATACATCCATTTTTTGGCAACAATATTTAATCTTGTTTAGTTTTAATCTCGTTTCTGGGAATATTTAGAGCCTTCTAAGTTCTTTCCGGTTTATGCTCAGAGACTTAGCTTGCTTTGCTTTCCTGGGTTTAAACCGGATCGTAACAGCACTGACTCCCCGGACCCTGAAGTGGATTTGCCGAGTACTTGGCTCTGAAGGGCTTTATAATACTTCTGGAAATGGAAACAATTTTTTTACACCTCCATTTTCTTTTTCAAGCAGAAAAATAGATTTTTTTTTCCTATTTAATGTAGGTCTCATAAACCAGGAAAAAAAAATTCATTCAGGAAAACACATGCTGAAAGCCCAGTGAGTGGTCAGAATTATTAATACCAGGTTTTATTTTGAGGACTTTTCTCATTGCTCTTCACTAGGGATATTGAAATAAATCCAGGCATGTCACAAAGTCTCACTGATTCTGCTTTTACCAGCTGTGACTGGATATTAGGATAACCTTCTGTAAATATGAAAAACATAAAGGTCAGAACTAAGAAACAGATCCTTGGGAGCCTGGCCCTGTTGAATCCACTGCTGTGGAAAGGCTCAAATGCAGAAATACCACAGGATTCAGTCACATTTTCTCCTCCAGGGAAGTTTTCTTCCCTCTGGTGCATCAGACTCTTGTCTGCTGCTGATCTTTTGTTGGTGCCACAAGTACCCATTACACCTCTGCTCTTTTACACATGCCATGAAGTTTCTGCAGCACGTCATTCTGTGCTTAGATGCCAGTCACTGCCTGGTCTTACAAAACAAAGAGTTTGACTGAGTCCTGATTAGTTTGTAATTCAGCTTCCAAAGAAAAACAGGTTCTCAAAAAAACCCAAAATTCCCCTCTGTTCAGCAGGCTGTTGTTTTCAGACTAAACAGCAACAGAGCAGGTTGTTCTTGGCTCTTGCTCCACATATGATATAGATGCTGGCTGTTCTTCAAATGCATTTAATGATCCCATGCTATGTATGAAGAAATACAAATAGCAAATAAAGGCAGGTGCATTTTATTTGGCAGTTAAAAGATGCTTACCGCTTAAAAGTGAATTTAGTACAAGTTATCTGTGCAATAAAGTGAATTTATTGAGCAGAAAATGGTTTGCTTTATACAGTAAATCATCTTATGTATTACAACATTTTTTTTCTTTTCAGCATCGAGTTGAGCTATTCCACATTGAATACAATTAAATATGAATTGTGCCTGGAAAGACACCAGTTCTATCTACTTTTTCAAGTATCCAGGAGGCAAATGTTCAAGTCTCTGCTCTCATCTACATGTGCTGTATAATACATACACTTCTGTATCATTTCCATGAGAAATGCATCCACTTAACCAATGCTCCTCCTATAGTTTCAAACAAATCCTAGGCACAACTCTTGTTTCAGTTTCCAAAATTCAGACTATCTCCCCATGTCACATATGGTGACTGTGCTTTTACAAAGCTTTCCCAAGGACCACTGAGAACCAACATTTTTGCACTTACTTGAAGACTCTCTTGCTGCTAACACTGACCTGGGCCAGTTATATACCAGTTTCTACTATTATTGTATCTGAGCACCCTCTCTTCATGTATTAAATGTTCCAGGCCTGTCTCTGGTCCTCACCGGTATCTCACATAGTGAATAAATTATCAGGCCAGATAGTGCTTGACAGTGTAAGCTTTTGGAATAAAAACAAAATATAAATAAACAGACAAAAAACTACCCCAAAACCTACAGCACAACTTTTTTAACCCGTATATTCACTTTTTTTTAAAGAAAAATGGATAAAAACACCTCTCACATTTGCTAACAAGTAAGATTCACTCCTTGCATATTAATTCCTATAATTTTTCAGCTCTTGTTTTATTTCCCAAGTGTGAAGAGATAGAAGAAAAAACAACAAAACAAAACAAAACACATCTCAAAATCCCACAAAACCCAGCAGGATTTTGATTTGAATTTTCTTTTTAAAAGCAACATTGAACACGTTGGGTCAATTTGAAATATTTGAAGTGTCAGGCTTTTGAAGCTAAATTCCATTAGTCACCACGAAGCAGAATTTCAGAAATTGAAAATTCCTTAAAAAAAAAAAAACCAAAACATTCAGAAATAACTTATAAGTTGCAATAATATCCCCTAGGGTACCGAGAGGAAAAGCCTACAATTAGAAGAACTTCTTTAAAAGAAAGGAAGACCCACTAGAGAACATATTTTTTCACTGTGAGTTATTTAAGAGTGAGGGAAAGCACTCTGACATTTGTTTAAAATTAGACTTTTCCAATTGTCAAGGAATTTCAAGGACAGTATTCTTTAAAAACCCCTTCATTTCTTAAATCTTTTTTTTATTGTGGGAACATCTTCTGATAGCCAATCAAATTTCAGGCTTTTAATCCTCCTGGCCATTTAAACTTTTAGTATCTCCCATCTTTTTATCTATGCTTTGGAACCCTCATATCTGTGTTTTTCTAAGCAAAATGCAGATAAAGAAAAAAAAAAAAAAGCAAAGGGAGATATGGGTAGTTTAGAATGTGCTTTGTTATGGTTTTATCTTGCCTGCTTACTTTAAAGGCAAAGTTTAAATGAATCATTCGAGCATTATCTTTTCCCAGTATGTTCCAAGCTTTCAACTTTAGGAGTAAAGATTTCTCAGGATTTTTCCTCAGGATTTTCTTCAGGATGAAGATTTCTCATCTAGGAGGCAATGGTTAGTTTAATTAAATCTTTCATTCTGTTTTGCCATATGTCCCTTTTTATTTTTTTCTCCTCTGTGGTCATTTCCAAACCACAAGTAATCCAATAACAATTTGAGGGATTCTTCCTTTTTATGGAAAAAGAAGAAGAAAAAAAGGACGTGGCCAGAAGAATCATAAAAATTCCTTAGACAGCTGTTACACTGAAATTCAGGGTGGTAAATTTTCAGTAGTAACTTTTTTTGGTATCTTTAAAAGCCCCCAAGAGGGAAATTCCCTGTCTGCCAGAAGAGATGAATCATTTTGTGATGCTTGGAGCAAGTTGTATTGACACAGGAGCCTTTGAGAAGTTTCCCTCTTCCTTCCCGTCTCCTAGGGAAAATTTCCTTGATAAAAAAATTACCTGACTGCAATGTCTGACTAAAAATATCTTTCAATAGGCATATTTCAAAATAAATATTTCCAACACTCACTCCCCAGGATAAAGAAATATATTTTTATTTCACAAGGACTAGACATTTTAATAATTTATTTTATTCAAGATTTTCTTATCTGACTTACCGGAAGTAACTTACTAGTCCTGGATATCTAAGTAGAAGAGTTTCTACTAGGTGCTGTATTTTCCTGTCTTTAAGGTGGGCTGAACTTCTGAAAAATAAGGTCACTTACACACCTAGAAAGGCTGAGGGTCAGATTTTCAGATGTAAATACTCATATTGTCTCTTGCTGACCTGTAGTTGGAAACCTGTCTGCAAACTGGGAGGCTTGATGGTAAAAGTGGTCAGAGCTGCCTATGGGTTCCTGTGTTTCTGTGCCAAATTCCAGCCAACAAAACCCTAGAATAAAGAAATCTTACCACAGGGAAATTAATTTTGGCAATTTCGAGAAATCTCAACTAATGTTCTCTTTTTTCAAATCCCATCATTACTGTCACTGCTGGAAATGAGACTGGGCTGCACAATTTTGGGTCCAAAGAAGCTGGAAAATCAGGTTTCCCCTCATAGTAACAGACCATGGCTTGAAGTGTGACACCTGAAATGAGTGGAAAAATCCACACAGGGCCTCTACGAATTCATGAGAATGGAGTCTGTGGAAGTGTGGTCACTTCCCAGAATATCCCAGAAATGGTGAAATCATATTTTTCAAGCTTGGGATGGTGGGCAAGGAGATGTAGTACACTCAATTTTAGTCTTTTTTTTTTCCCCCATATATCTATCTCAGACTGCCAGTTTAAGCTGAAAAGTGTTTTCCTAAAATTTTACTTCCTCTGAGGAACAAAGGGCAAAGGGACATGATGTTTTTCTAGGATTTGTCTGAGTCTCTCTAAAGTACATAAGAGCTTGAAGGAAATCAGGGCTAAGCTCTCTTCAGGAAATGCTGTTAATCTGAGACTACAAACCTGTCAATAAAGCTCACAAATTACTTTGCACATGAAAATGGAGATCAGCAGAAGCAGAACAAAATATGTGTTTTTAATATTACAGATACATGCTCAAGCCAACAGTTATGAAGCTGAAAGTGTCACCCAAATGTGATGCCTTCTGAAAGTGCTCTTCTGACCGGGAGGGAACTCTGGGATTCCCAGCAGCTGATACAGCTATGAAATCTGAAACTGCCAGATTTAGGGACTGTATAAACTGAGCTGGGAAGGCTTACACACAACATCTCACGAGTATTGCCCTCCCAGTTTCAGTATTGGAATTTAAAAACATCCAGCTAACTGAAATTAGCTCAGAGTTTGTCCCTCCTGCTTTTTGGAAGTGCTGCCTCAAGCGTTTCAGAAAAGTATTTTGCTAAATAATGGATCAGGTGAACCAGATAAGGTTTGCAATTTTAAATCTCATACAGACTATGAGATTTATATATACAGTATCCAACTGACCCAAATTAATTAAAAATTAAAAAAAAAAAGGAAAGAAAAAGATTGTACATGACCAGATGCATGAGGTTTTGAGGATGGAGTGCATTCTGTGAATGGGCTGCTGTTTCACTCTGGTTTTGGTGGTTTATTCCATAATGTTCCTCCAGTAAGGGCTTGAGACTGAAATATGTAAGCTTGAGTTTGCATTTTTTGTGGGGTTGCATGTGCCTGAGCTACCAACAAATTCAGATACATGGTTAATAACAAAAAGAAAATTATTTTCAGTAAGGCTTTTATTCTGGACAGTTATCAGTTCTCTGTCTAGGTCAAAATTTATTTAAGTCTTGGTTTGGGCTGAAAATGGCAGTCCTCATAAATTTATACTGTTTGCTTTTGCTCTGTCACACAAAACTGGACAAATAAAAAGTACATTTCAACACGAAGCCTGCAAATTCTGGTGGAATTAGTGGCAGAGAGCTCCAAAAAGTGATTTGTGTGATGTAACATGTTCAACCATAGGACGTTTGAAAATACTCCCCTCTGCACAGATAAAGGGAGAGCAAACCAAACCAAAGCCAAACCAGCTGTACCTTACAAAGTACAATCAACTTTTTGAGTGTATAAATGAGGGATTATAATCCTTAATTTCTACTGAAATTTGTTATATTGCTCAGAAGTTTTCTCTCACTTGAATCCAAATAAGTCTATACACAAACTTCTGATCCCCTCCAGAGCTGACTCACAGTAAAATGGAAATCAGGGCTGTCTATAAAAAGGCATCCCATGAAAAATCTGATTGAGTTGGGATCATATATGGGTTCCTCCACATACCTATGGATCACAGAATTCTGAAGAGCAGTGTTGTACTGTTTCTTTTCAAATGCAAACCCCTGGATTTTTGTAGCCCCCTGGCCTTTGTAACAATTTGTGTAAAAAAAAAAAAATCCTGTTATTTTGGGATTTTTGAAAGTACACTCCTTTCTCACTGAACGTATAAAAATATTTAGATATCTAATTCTTTTGCAGTTTTGTTCTACTATGAGCAAGACATTTTTCTGTCTTTTTTAGATGAATGTGAATTCAGTGAATTCAGAACTCAGAAGGGCTTGGCAATAGGGATTTCTCAAATATTATGTCTGCCTTTTTTTTTTTTGTCTACAATTATCTGTCAAATCCATTATCAAGCTGTGTCTTGCTTGTGAAACTCCAAAAATAAACCAAACAATATATTTATTAATATTTTTAAATGTAGAAATGGTATTTATTTGCAGATCTTTGGTATGGAAGCAGGTGGTTGTCCCTGAAAAATGTTCTGGGTATTTTTTTAAAAACATTTTTTCAAGCAAACAGTTTACACATAAAACCACCGTATGATTTTGAGGAAGATTTCATGTGAATTAGTTTTACAGGTATTTTTTAATATTTGATGGTATATTTTTATTAATTTAGTATTATTGTGTGTGCTCAAAAATGGAAAGTCTTACATAAATGTTCAAGCTCTAAAGCAACAGATTTGAAAGCTCTGAGTGTCATAAAATTTAGATTTTCCTGGACCATTAGCAGAAGATAAATATTAGCCTTTACTGAATATGTGATATTACTCTAGAAACAAGCACCTAGCCAATGAGTGTGTTTTTCATCAAGACATTAAAAGAACTTTACATTGTAATTGGTACCAGGGAAAGATGAGACATAATACTACCAAGATTACTAAAATATTTAAGTCACAGCTGGACTGAAAAAAATATATTTTCTCAAATCCATTGTTTTCCCCTCCCCATCCTTACCTCCAGACAATTTGGAGGGAAAATAACCACATAACCCAAAAAAGATGGAGACATTCAAATAACCCAAAAAAGATGAAGAAATTAAATACCATGCCACACCTGACAATTTGGGGTTTGCTACTGCTAACTCTGGAATAAGATTCAATGCTTTCTAAATGAAAATTATATCGTGACGTAAATATCGGTGGAATTACAAATTACTGGGTTTATTGTTTTGGCTCTATGTATTTTCAGTTGAAAAACCAGAAGTTTAAACTGGTGGAAGACTGTAAGTTCTCCTTGCACTGACACCACACTTTTTTCAGGAAATAAAGTTCCCCTCAACACTTTCCATCAGTTTCAGAAGTAAAAGAGCTCTTCACAGGGTGACTTCCAGTGTACTGTGTAGTTAAAGTGACCATGAAGTTACATCCACATGCTAAAAACACCTTCATAGCTGCCTTTAGACAGCAAGTCTTCTCCACATGGTTGTTAAGGTATACTACTAAGATCCGTAATTACCTTAATTTAAATGTTCAAAAATGTCCTAGTTTTTTATTCCTTGTCTTTCAGCAATACGCAAGGAAAATGTTGAAATGATTTCACTTGGGAAACTGGGATTTCTCTGAGCACTCACTGTAGGCTGCTGTTGTGAACAGCAAGTTGAGCTGGGTGAAGACCAGTGCAGAGTCTTCAGCTCCCTAATACCTCATTTGTTATAGAAGACACTGCAAAAAAATGGAAAATTGCCACCTTTTAAGCCATCATGTTTGTCTCTTTATAAACACCCAACAGTGAAATGCTTTAAATTAATGTTGCTTTTGTAGTGGTTTTGATTCAAAATATTCATTACTTACTTATTTTCCCTCTGTGAGATAAGAATTAGGAGAAAGCAAAGCAGGCACAAACCTTAAACAGTTGCAGTACAATGAAAGAGTTTTATTACTAATAGAATTAAAATATAATAAAAATACTAATAGAATTAAAATAGAATTTCCAGCACTTCTCTCCTTTTACCAACTCGCACAAAGGATAACAGAACATGGGATGTTAGTCAGTGTTGCAGTTCTTGAAAAGTCTCTCTCTTATGCTTAAGGAAAAAAGGGTTTTCTTCAGTTGCACGTGGTTCCCAAACTGCCACCAACAGCAGACCCGCCCGGAAACAATCAATCTGCTGTGGTGTAAAACATCTCTCCCATGAAAAATCTCACAGTTCCTTCACACTGCAAAACATGGGCCATCACATGGGGTCATTCATGTTTTTAATGATAAGTTATTTTGGCCTGCACACAAAGGCTTTCTTCGCCACAAGTCTCTAAAAGCCTCTTACTGCTTCTATATAGCCTGGCATAGGCACTCTTCACAATCTTCACAGGCACACGAGGATCCTCCATCCCCCCATGTACTTCAAATGGATTAAAGAGACAAACAGTTTGTGGTATTACAGTTTCTTACCACGGCATGCAAGAAAGTTTTTTAAGCTACGCGCGAGAATCGCGGCACCGCCCTCTTTTCTCCCATTGCCATGCTCAGCTCCGTCCCATGGGACTCACTTCTCTTTCTCTCTGACTCTGAAGCTGCCATGTTGAAGGGTGTTCTTGTTCGGGCTTTACGGTGGAGAAAGCCTCGCTCCCTCTGTGCTGCTGGCTGCGTGGTGTCTTCTTCAGTTCAGCGCGAAGTGTGCTGGCTGCAGACAGGAGGTTCTGCCGGCTCCCGGTGACTCCGCCGGCTCCGCATGGAGAGGAGAGGGACCCGCCTGTCCCCAGAAGCCGCGCTGGATGGGTTTAGCTGTGAGCAGTCCATGGCTGGTTTTAGCTGTGAGCAGTCCATGGCTGGTTTTAGCTGCCTGTGGCTCTGGGACAGTCCCCCCAGCGACCCAGGGTCCGTGCCATGGCGTTGGGAAAAGGGGGGAAGGGGCAGTGGCCCCGGCCCGGCCCGGCGGGGCCTGGAGGCTCCGAGCCCCCCCACCTTCCAGCAGGCGAGCTCGGACAACAGGGAAATCCCGCCTTTCCATGCGGTTAAAATATGTAAGTTGTTAGAAGCATCATTAGTCTAAAAGACTGTCCATCAACTCAGGTTCAACCCACTACAGCTTTTTAAATGGTAAGGCACAAAGGCTGAAAGAATTATTATTTCATTAGTAAACTGCATCTGGAATACCTGACACCAGAACACATTCCCCTGCTCTCCAGCTGCTGAAAACAGAAATGGTCTAATCATGCACAGCCCCCTGTATATTTTAGTGTAAATTTAGATGAATCACACATGCAAATCTGGCCTGTGTTTGTCAGGTGAAAAGGTTATGTGAATTCCTCCCTGTGTCTCTCCTGCTGATCAAACCCTGGTCAGAGCAAGCCCTTTCCACAGACACAGGATTCCTCCTCCTTCATGATTCTTTCGTCTCTTTTTTGAGCGTTTCTATACAAAAGGGACTAAACCACAGGCAAGGTAGGGCTAAGAGTCTCATTTATCATTTAAAGCTAGTAGAATTAGAGGAATTGAAAATGAAAAGACAACACTGACATGAGAAGTCAGACTGTTCACCTCTTGTAAAAGGTGGGACCTTGCAGCAGATGTACAGAATAGAAACAAAAACAACAAGTGTTCTCATTACGTACTTTGAAGGCAAAGAATAATGCAATGACACTGGTGTGAACCCCTCTAAATATTAAGCAATGGTCACTTAGAATTCTAGTGATGGTGTGGTAACTTCTTTATTTCTGAAGAGAAGGAGCTGGCATTTTTTGGAGCCGTTATTACCTCAAATTGGAAAAAGCAGCAGGTCAAAATCATCCATAAAGAAACAATCATCCATCCAATATCTTGATCCTAATGAAAACGTTTACAAAACTGCAGCACCTTTTGGATTAGAGGTTTGGGATGGAAATGAAGCTGCTTTAACTTGATGGACCCATTTCCCATCAAATGTATTTACTACATATGCTGTAGAAAATGACCTGCAGCTATGAAAATTTTATGTTTGAAGGATTATCCTGTGTCACCAAAGGGATTCTTTATGAGGAATAAATCAGATGTAAAGCTGTTTAAATTATTTCCAGAACAACTGAAAATTTCAGAATAACATACTTTCTCAGATTTCAGTCTCTCTGCTAAAGACACATCCCAAAATCTGCTGGAGCCTTTGAAGAAACTGTGCGATTTAGTGCATATTCCTGAGTTCTGGCAGTGATGTGTGTATTCCAGTGGGGTGCTGGGGAACACTACAGGAGTTTTTCTTCTTTTTTTTCTTTGAGGTAATACCTGTATTGGGTTTGCATGACCTGGTTTTGGTAGAAGGGCTATAGGGGTGGTTTCTGTGAGAAGCTGCAGGAAGCCTCCTCCGTGTTCAGCAGAGCCAGTGCCTGGCAGCTCCAAGATGGACATGCCACTGACCAGTGCTGGTTCAATTAGAAATGGTGGTAACACCTCAGCAACAACAGATTTAAGAAGAAAGGGGGAAAAAAAGTTATTGTGTGTGGCAGTACAAGTGGCTCCAGCCACTCTGCCTCCTGAGAAGAAGTCAAACAACCAGCCGTGGTGGTCAGCAACCCAAGTTTAGTGCACTTAAGCTATGGTGAGAACCCATGAGTCCTTTGTTCTGATATTTGCATGTTTTCCCTTGATAGGTTAATATTTTCCCCTCCCAGTTTTATGTATGAGTGTATGTTATAACAGATCCACTGGATCCACTGGATCCTCACCCAAGTCCCTCCTATGTTTTGTTCTCATTGGTTCCCTTCCTGTCAACCCCGCCTACTTGCCCCTATCCCATTGGCAATGATCCCTTTCCCCACCTATCTCATACCGAGTATAAAATCCCTGGACCCTCCTACCAATTTGGCTCTTCATCCCTGTCATTTCACCCGAATAAACCTCTGCGTGGAACACAAACAGAGAGTCGCCTCTCTTTCACTTCTTCTCCTCTGCCATTGTATGAGCTCACATCAGGTCAAGGGGAAGCTCTTTCGGCTGAGGAGCATACCCTGTCTGCCCGCGTATATTTGTGAGTGTGCGCCTACCGTAGTGCAGACGGGTCTGTGGCTCGACCTCCGGGCTCTCTTTTGGACTGGCACGCAGCACACCATCAATTGTGCAGATGTAGTTGCAGCCAGAGGAGAGCAGGGTGACAACATGTGAGAAGAACAACTCTGCAGACACCCAGCGCAGTGCAGGAGGAGGGGCAGGATGTGCTCCAGTTACTGGAGCTGGGAATCCTCTGCAGCCCTTGGTGAAGGCTGTGGTGAGGCAGCTGTGGCCCTGTAGCCCATGGAGGGCATGGGGGAGCAGAGATCTACCTGCCGCTCGTGAAGGAGCCCATGCTGGAGCAGGGGGATGCCTGAGAGAGGCTGTGACACCATAGGAGGCCTGTGCTGGATCAGCGTCCTGGCAGGGACCTGTGACCCTGTGGAGAAACGAGCCCATGCTGGAGCAGGTTTGCTGGCATGGCTTGTGACCCATTGTGCCTGAAGGACTGACCCCATGGGAGCACATGGTATCCACATGGCAGCAGTTCATGGAGAGCCCTTGCCCATGGCATGGACTCACGTTGGAGAAGTTCATGGAGGGATCCCACGGTGCAGCAGGGGAACGACTCCTCTTCCTGAGCAGCTGGAGAAACCATGGGTGATAAACTGTCTGTAATCCCCATTCCCTGCCTCCCTGTGCTGCTGGGGCAGGAGGTAGATCTGGAAAGAAGAAAGTGATGGGGGAAAGGTGTTTTCAAGGGCTTATTTTACTTCTCATTATCCTGCTCTGATTTTGTTAGTAATACATTCAATTCATATCCCCGAATTCAGTCTGTTTTTCCTGTGATGGTATTAGCTGAGTGATCTCTCCTGGTCCTTATCTCAACCTATGAAACTTTTGGTACATTTTCTCTGTCCCCAGCAACTGCATCAGGGAGGGCTCTGGCTTCTGTCATTGTCTCTTCTCAAAGGCTGCAACACACAGAAGCAGAGCATCTGCGCTCCAGAGAGCTTTCATCACACATTTGAAAATATATGGCAGAGGAAACATGAAATGAAAACTACTTCTCGCTTTACTGGTAGAAAATAATGCAATCTCAGCAATCTTCTTTTCCACTCCAAGAAGCTTAAAATATAAAACTAGATTAATTTTATTTTAAATTCTGCATTGTACAACAGAGAACAAGCCCCATAAAATTGTATTACTTGTTGTTAAAATATACAACTTAATTTTTGTTAATTTAGAATTGAGGCTTTCTTGGCCCCTCTAAATTTCTTCTCAGGTGAAGATGTGGCAACAGCAGAGGTTTAGGGAGGATTACAACTGGTCTAAATGTCTCTAAGAAGCTCCAATGGCAGAAAAGAGCTGTTCTTTCTATCCCAACCAGAAACACCCATAAGGCTCAATAAGCTCAGTGCTCTACTGCCAGATTTATGAAAGCCAGCCTTGTCTTCCTGGAGGGCATCAAACTCCCCCTTGCTGCTTGCTGCCACCACAGGGGCTCCGTCCACTGCTGGTTTGTGTCTGATCCCTGCTGGGCTCCCTCTGCCACTTCAGCCGATACCGCCCTGGAAAGGGCTCCACGCTCTGGTGTTCCCAACTTTGGGCTAAATTCTTATCAGCACTGAAAGAAGTGGCAAAACAAAGAGCCATTTTCAGTCCTACCTGGAAACTCTTCTCCAGTGCTGCTGCCAGAGATCATCTCTCTGTCAGCTTGGCACTGTGCCTGCTGCATCCTCATCCCTGCCCCTTCCATCAGCAGGAACTCCTGCACATCAGCACTCGGGCTGTCCTACGTCATGAAGAGAGCTGTGTCAGAAGAGTAGAGATCGCATTTCCTTGGCATTCCTAACAGACACAGGAAACATGAGTCACAACAACTGCTTCTTGGACATGATAGAAAATATTACAGTCACGCAAAATTCAGTGGAAAAGACACTGCTGAGATCGAAGCTTCTGATGAAATGCATTGACATCTGTGAGTTTTAATTTGGGGTCCAGAAATTTCTTGAGTTTAAAAAGAACCAAACTTTGTGTCAGAAAAGCTTTTTGTGCAGGGGATAAAATTGCCTGAGGCATTGGAACACAGAATTTCTGATTCCATCTCAGGTTACATATGTGACCCTGACAAGTAATTCTGTTGTCATGTACAACAATAGCAGAGGTTTTAATATTCCAAAGAAATAAACAGTTCAAACCATAGAGCTCAGTAAAATCTTTTGAGATTCTGAAAGAGGAACTTACTTGCTTTCTCTCTTGATGAACTGGTGTCCTCAGGGGTGAAAACACCCCCAATACGAGGAAATGCTCAGTGTGCCTGAAATCATGGATTCCTAGAGTGGGTTTTGGATGGAAGGGACCTTGAAGACCAGCCCAGGACAGGGTTGGTTTTCTGAGTTGCAGCTGCAGCACTGTAGAACCTGGTGAGATTGCCATGGCTCCCCTTGTCGAGCTTGTCCAGGCCCCTCTGGATGGCATCCGATCCCTCAGGCGTGTCAACCACAGCAGCCAGCCTGGTGTCATCTGCGTATTTTTTCCTGGGTTTGGGGATTTTTTGCCCCCGGAGCCCTTTCCAGAGGTGCAGGAAAAGCTCCTGCAGCCACAACCATGGAAGAGCTTTGGGAAAAGTGTGTATCCCGTTGCTCTCCGTTAATCAGAATTGTTGTGAAGAAACATAACATATGGAGCTGTTGTATAGGAAGAGTTTTCAGGCATTATTCCTCCTCAAATTATTTTTGTTCCAAACCCGAAGGAAAAGAAAGAGGAGGTTCACTGCTAATGCAGCATTATGCTTGCTAGTAGTGTCATATTAGTTAGTATCAGTATTGGTTAAAAATACTGCAGCAGGTATTTCTGAGGAAGGCTAGGGAGTAGATACATTTCATTTTCAGTTCTTGTGAAGAAGTGCATCCATTGTGCAAACACCTCTCGCTCTGCACACACACCTTCCCAGTGAAGTGTTCATAGCCAGCAGGGGTGTCAGCAGTCTGTGCAACAGCTCTGCCTGGCAGCAGCCAGAAATACAGCACTGGGCTGTTGGGCATTCTTAGAAAGGAGCAGGGAACGCAACACAAAACACGATTAGGCCGCTCCATGAATCTGTGGTGCTGTTTTGGGTATCATTTGCCATTCTTTCCCAACGCACAGGCAAGGTTCCAGTAGAATTACAAAGGCAACACCAGAGCACTGCAAACATTTGGGAGGAGGAAACCATGGTGGAAAAAAAGCTCAGCCCTCCCTGAACATGCCTGACTGGAACTTTGGACTGTTGAGTTAAGCCGCCTAGGTAAGATAAAGGGAACACTACTGTTCAATCATTTCAGGTCTAGGGAGAAGGAAATAAGGCTGAGGGAAAAGAATGCATCTGAAGAAAGCCAGAGGCAGCAGAAAATCATCATGGTTGGCTTTGGGGTGGGGGCAGCCACAGCACACAGAGGCCAGGTTTGCACAGACGAAGGAGGTAGGAGGAGAGTTTTGGGGCTGTGGTGTAACCTCTGGTGAGAGGCAGAGAACAGCTGTCCTCCCTTACACCAACCGGCCCAGCTGTGGAACCCCCAAGCGCAGGAAGGCCACATCCACAGGACATTCCCGTGAGGGGCAGCTGAGGGGGTGTGAGAATCCATCAAACACCCCCCGAAGTGCTGCCCAGAGGCCTTGCACCACAGGACTGCACGGGATGCAAAGTGATGCCGCAGATCCAGAGCCTGGTGCAAGAGACTCTGTCAAACTGCCCCTCCCCTTTCCTGGGGAGGTACCTGGGCATTCCCAGCTGGCCTGAAATCTATTAATCCATTGCATTCTGTGTTTGTTAGGGGACTCTCACCACCAGCTGGAGAGGATCATTGGGACGCTGGTGGGATCCACAGAGTGCTGATACCTTCTACTTAATCTGTCAGTCACTATCTTTCTGTCTTGCCACCTCTTTTCTATTCTTTCTCTTCCTTTTTCTCATATATTTAGTATTAAATAAAAACCATACTATTGAATTTGGCAAATGGTCTCATTTGCACCTTAATTTGGGCAGACACATTTCTAATACTTTTAATCCCCATCCTCGGCCAAGGGCCTCCAGAGCCCCAGGGCTGCAGGAAAAGCTCCTGCAGCCATGGCCATGGAAGAGCTTCTGGAATAGTTTATAGCCCATTGCTCTCTGGTTTTGTTAAGTCAGAATTGTTACGTCTCACCATGGAGCTGTAAAGGAACAAATTTTCATGGATTATTCCTCTTCAAATTAACTTTGTTCTAAAGAACAATGAAAAGAAAGAGGAGGTTCACTGCTGGTGCCAAGTTCTGTCTGCAACTACTCTAATATTAGTTAGTAAATTGGGGGAAGCAACAAGGGCAGTGCAGCAAGCACTTCATTAAATAGAAGTTAGAACGCCACCTAAAAGATCCCACGTTGATGTAGTTACACAGCTTGGGTTTGCCCAGGAAGTTTGTGGTGTTTTCTTTCCTGGGAACGCCAGCACCTCCCTACTGCAGGTCAGAACGAGTCTGGGAGCAGGGGAGCTGCCGGCAGATTTAAATCGAGATGTGATGGTCATTTTTCACTCAGCCTCTGTCACCTTTGTGATAGAGACAAGAGGCTTTTCCTTCCTTTTAATTATAGGCCTGCAGTGGGCCCAATTTTGTCCTTTCTTTTATAGGAACCGCCTTACAGATGAGATGGAGCTGTGTGAGAATCAAGGAAATTTTTAATTGCCACCGTAATTGACAGTATTGACAATTTACTAATATTTGTGACTTGTCTGTATTTCATCACAAGTGACTTGTTGGGAGACCGAATATTAATCAAAGCATTTCATTTTATTTTGATTATGGAAAAAAGAGGTATAGGAAAAGCTCCTATGGCTATATATTTTTCTCAACAAAAACAAATACATATTTGAAATCATGGTAACCTTCCCAGCTCTGCCTTGGGAGGTTTCAGAATTACTATGGTCTAGCTAAACTTTTCAGATTAATGAAAAAAGAAGCTAAAGAATCTTAACAGAAGACAAAAAATGTTCCATGAGGAATGGTTGACTTCACCTTCCTCAACTCATTTTTATCACAGCCCTCAGCAGCAATGGCATGTTGGCTGTGGGTGTGAGAGGCGGCAGCTCCCTGGCACACACGGTGCTGCTGGCAGAGCTGGCTGCTGCCTACTCAAAGCTCAGGTAGGCACCTGAGCTGCCTTGCTGCACTGCCAGAGCCATCTCAAGGCTGATCTGCAGTCCAGAGGTGCTGGTCAGCTGGAAGCTGCAGGACTTGCCGCAGGGCAGCGCCGTGAGCTGGCAGTGCAGCGAGTGGGGCAAAAGCAGCCAGGCTGATGGCACCAACGCTCGGACCCAGCGGGAGACTTTCTCCACATCCAAGCAGGAGCCTGTGCAGAGGGTGTCCAGCAGGTACCAGTGCTGATCCCTCGGCAGCTGGCCACCAGAGGCATGGAGAAAGCACCTCTGCCCCAGCAGCTGCTCGCCGGAGCACAGGCATTTGAACCAGAGCCTCACTGACGCGCCCGGCTGGCGGCTGCTTTCTGCTGTCCACATTGAAGGAGTGGCCAGGGGGTGGCCGCAGGATGACCAGGGGGCGGTAGACGGTGCTGTTCTCCTGGACGCTCCAGGCTTCAGAGCTGGTGTCCATCCCGGTGCCTGGGTGCAACTCCGGCATGAAGTTCCTCCTGGAGAGCACTCGGCAGACACCGAGGAGGTCCTCCAGCAGCTCCTTCAGCACCTCCAAGCTGGGCGGGTCCTGCTGTAGAATCACAGAATCACACAACAGTTGGGCTTAGGAGTGACCTTCGAAGGCCATCCAGTCTGACCCCGCAGCCATGAGCAGGGACATTCTCAGCTAGACCAGGATGCTGACAGCCCGCTCCAGCCTTATCCTGGATGTGCCCATTGGTGATGGGGTGGGCACAGCCAAAGTGCTGCCACCACTGTCCGCACCCTTGACCTTCTTGTCCTGCTCACTGACCTTCTCCTGGCTGCCGACCTTCTCCAGGCTGTTGGATCTCTCCTGCTCACTGCAGCTGGCAGAGCCACGCTTTCTTCTCCTCACCAGCCAGCAGCCCACAGCAAGCAGAACCAGAACCAGGGCTGCTGCAGTGACCCAAAACAGCCACTGCTGCTGCAGTGCTGAAGGGAGCAGGGTTTCCATGGTGCCACTGCTCCCCTCAATCTCCTGCAGGAGCCGAGTCATCTCCTGATGAAGGTATTCCTCGCGCTCCCGCATCCGCCTGACTGCATCTTCATCGACCTGAACCTGCACCTTCAGCCCAGTGTGGGTGGCTAACAGGGCCAGGATGAAGGCAAGCGTGGGAGACATGGCCTGCTGGGAGAAAGGGGGCTCAGCAGGTGTGGCTGGGAGGGAGCAGGGGGCTGGGGGCACCTGGAATGTCCCCAGAGCCTCTCTGGTCCCCTGCCACGCTGAGAGCCCCAAGCCCCTCTTGCCCCAGCTCTGGGGACAGAGCCCTGCCCTGAGGGTCCCAGCTCTCACTCTGGGTTTAAACCCCCCTGGGCATCTCTGCCAGCCCCCATCCAGCCCAGCTTTGCCACCCCCCATCCAGCCCAGCGTTCCCTCTGCATCTGCCCTCACTGGCTTCCCAAATCCAACTGCCCGCTGATGGCCCTGGACACAGGTGCCAATGTGACCTGTCAGCCAGCAGGACCATGTCACTTGCCTGCCAGGCTGGCCATGCCCCTGCTCACAGCTCCTACTGTTTCTTCATAACAATTCTGACTAATGGAGAGCAATGGGATAGACAGTTTTCCCAAAGCTCTTCCATGGTTGTGGCTGCAGAAGCTTTTCCTGCACCTCTGGAAAGGGCTCTGGGGGCCCCTGGCCAAGGATGGGGATCAGGGAGAAGAAGCAAAGGGCTCAAGGACAAGGGAGGGCGGGCAGAGCTTGCTCCCACAGCGTGGCAGAGCAAGAGCCTCATGTCCTTCTCCTGAACCTGCGGTGCCGGCAGGTCCTCTTCCTGTGGGGCTCCAGGGCACAGCTCCCGGGGGCTGCAGGCCCTCCTCTTTTTGGAGTGCTCGGGAAAAGCTCCTGCAGCCATGACCATGAAAGAGCTTCTGGAAAAGTGTATAGCCTGTTGTTCTCTGTTATCAGAATTATGTCAAAACATGGATCTGAAAAAGGAAAAAATTTTCAGGGATTATTTCGCTTCAAATGACTTTGTTCCATACCAGAAAGAAAACAAAGAGGAGGTTCACTGCTGGTGCCATGTTACGTGTGCAATTAGTCTAATATTAGTTATTAAGTTAAAATTCTTTATTAGTCACAAATGTTGCAGAAATTGTTTCTTAGAGTCTGGAAAGTGGATAAATTTCATTTTTTGAACATGAGAAGGAATGTATACATTGTAAAAACAGTTCTAGGTCTGCACACAGAACTTTCCAGTGAGGTTTTCATAGCCAGCAGAGGTGTCAGCGTCTGTGCAACAGCTCTGCCTGGCAGCAGTCAGAAATACAGCACTGGGCTGTTGGGCATTCTTAGAAATTGGGCAGCCCAACATTATGGGAATGTTATAGTGGAACTATAAAGGTAACACAACAGGTGTGCAAGAATGTGATACCTTTCCTGTATTTCTCATGTTTTTTCTTGGCATTTCCCTATTTTTCTGTTTATTTTTCTTTCCTCTTTCATGAAAAAGAAAAAAAAGTTGTATTATTGCTTTGGATTCCCCACATGTAACCTCGTTTGTGTTTTAATCTCACTTTCAAGTATATTTAGAACCTAATTTCTTTCTGCAATTGTGGGTCAAGGCAAAACTTGCCTCTCCTTACCTTAAGCCTATTGGAGCATCCTGCTTAGCTACTTCCCAAGTTAAAGTCATTAGTCAATAAATTCTAGAAAATTCAGCATAAAGATCATTCTTGCCTAAGAGTCACATGTCTGTTGACGTAAAGTTTATGACACAGGTTCATGTTTATGTCTACGGGGCTATGTTGTAATGGTTCCACATCCTGTCCCAAGTTAATTCCTTAACGGGGGTTTGAATTTTGGGTTGCCTTACATCTGTGCATGTGCTTGTGCACCTGCAGGAGGGGACATGGTAGGAGGTGTCAGAATAACAGCAAGATATTACAAAGAAAAGAGGCTTTATTAGGAATGTGTTCGACAAAAACCCAAACCAACAAACCATAATAACTAATGTTCTTGCAGTCTCAAGACAAAATTACCTCTTTTAGAGTAAAATACTGGGACCTAAAAGCTGTGAAATATCAGTATTTCTTAGTTACAATACTAGGTTAAAAACTAAAGAAACAGCACTGAAATTTCAGAAATATACTTTACCTAAATTAGAAACATGACAATTTTTATTTTCCCCTGAAGCATGATGCTAAATGGATATTTAAAAGAAATACATTAGAAACCCAGGACTTAAACATCTTTTGATGATATGGTGATGATTAACCAAGAAATTCTTCTTTTGATCTCCTTTTGATCCATGTGAAATGCTTAGTCATGAACTTACGGAATTTGCCAGTTCATTTTATAACAATTTCACACTTTTACCTTTTACTTACGTTTCTAACTTTGTGGTTTAGGTGTGAAAATTATCGTGTTTTAACTGAACTGTACAGCAACTTGCTTTGAGTCTAACGGAACTTTCCTTGCATGAGACTTGTTTTGTGTACAATTTTGTTTGAACAAACGAAACACTGGGGCAGATGTTGAGCCGTTCATGTGTCCCACAGTAAATAAAAAAGCCATCTGGTTCATGAAGCCAGGTTGTATGAGAAGGCAGATGAGGCGAATTATGAGGTGGTTAAAACTTAAATATTCTTGAAGCCATGAGGCTGAAGTCTGTCTCCTCTTGCATGGGAAGAAATTAAAGAGAAAGCAAACCAACTACTGCTAAGAAAGTTTGCCTTATTTCTGGCTGCACAAAGCAGCTCAGCTGCCTGGTGCATGTAGCCCCATGCATCAGCTGCTGAAGCATGAATTTGTTTCACTCCTCAAATGAAGCTGAAATCACTTTGGGAAAGTGGTGAACCTGCACACATTTATGGTGTCAAACATGTTTTATATTCATGTCTGTTGGTGGAACTTGTGCTGCCTGGTTAGGCAGCATGTCCTTGGGTAAGGTTGATTCTGTTTCTAGTTTGACAAAGTTATTTCTAGGGGAATTTCTTTTTTCTTCCTCTTCTTACATGTTGTGGAATTTTTGCTTTTTTGGGAGATGCTGCCATTTTTACTTCACTTTTGCTGTTCTTTGGCCAGTTATGAAAAGGAAAGGCTAGCAGCCAGCCTAGGCATAAACTGTGGCAAAGCCTCGTTCAGCTGCAGTAATACCAAAATTTCACGTGAGTTCCTAGTACTACAGCATGGATAAACACAAATGCCTCCTGGTGACTGATCAGGGCTCCAGCTGTGTGCACAGCTTCCTACATGGTCTTCATAATTCAAAAAATCTCTTCAGTTCAGGCTTCTGGAGAGTCTGTTCTTTTCCCTCTTGAAGACAAAATTTCTAGATGCTTGAACAAAAGTGTATTTCCCCAAATTTTTCTGGAGTTGAGCAGTGTATGAGATTCTGACATGCTGTTTTTTTTAAGGTCTGGTAGCAGGGCAATTTATTATCCACTTGCATCGTCTACCCACAAAGCTCCCACCTAATGTAGGTAAGCAGTTCCGTGATTTATCTTCTTTTCAGGCTAAATTATGCATAGTAATTGATGTCCAGGAATCTACAGCTGAGCTAGAATTAGACTGAGGAGAACACATGCTCCTCAATGCTCCTCAGGACAGCACTTCAGCACTTTCCCAGAGTGTGGGCCTTTGGTTACTTAGCTTTTGGGATGCTCTTGGCTGATAAAACAAGAGAGATAAACTTTCAGAATATTAACCCTGCCATAAGGAATGTCACAACAGCATCATAAATAAGGAAGGTAGCAGACTGTTGAGATTGGGTTCAAATCATCAAGGGTGTTTTAAAAATCACATTCCCCTGATATGTCTGTGTATGGCCTACAGCCTAAATAAGTTTTATTCTCCCCACTTGCTAAGCTGAATCCAGTGGTGACACTATTCAGCATTGTCTGGCTGTGGGCTCTGACTCCCTCCATCCCTGCCAACCTTCCTTCCTTTTTATTTCTTTGAAACTACTAAGCTTCAATCACAAACAGGAATAAGACTGTGTCTCGGTTTTGAAAGACAGGTGTCTGCTAAGGAAGGCAGAAGCCCCCCCTTGAAGTGGCAGATATAACCCCTTTTCCCTCTAAGCTTTATATTTTGAAATCAAGGGCCTTTAGGTGAAGATGTGGGAAATAGGAATAACAGTTCTTTACTATATGTATATGTATATATATATATATATATATATATATATATATATATATATATATATATATGTATATAACCAGTCAAACAGAACAACAACAACTATGGCAGTAACAGCAATCACAAACCCAGTGCCAGCCTTCTCGGCTGTCAGGCCCTTTCCCCTCGGGTGCAGTTCCGCTCGCAGCCGGCAGGGGCGCTGGCGGCTCCCGGTGAGCAGGGCAGGTGCGATGGTTCCCCCGCGGCTGCAGGGGGCGCTCCGGAGCGAGCTCAGGGAGCACGCGGCACCGGTGCCCTGGGATCCCGGGAAGGGATGGGACAAAGGCTTCACAAACCGCTGGGCAGCCGATCCCGGGCTCTCAGGAACAGCAGGCTGGAGCGGCAGGGACAAACGCAAATCCCGGGTGGCAGGCGAGATGTATCCAGATGGGAGAACCCCACGGAGGCCCACGCAGGCAGGGCGAGCAGGGCTACAGCGTAGCGAAAGCTCGAAGCAGCAGCAGGGCAGGGCAGCCACAGCTCGGCCTCCAGCAGGGCAGGGAAAGCGGCTTTTGGGGTCCCGGCGTTGTTTCCAGCAGGAAGAAAAATGGCCAAAAAGAAAGAAACAGCAGCTCCTTTCTCTGCAGCTTCTCTCTCCGGACGCTCAGAGTGAACTGACCCCACACCCAGGTGTAGACAAAGGAGTAGCCAGGCCCGCCCCACCCCCCTTTTTGTCTTTCTTAAGTACAGCTATTTGTCCCCTAGCAACATGAATATGGGAGAAAATTCCTTTAACAGAAAAAAACTAAGACTAAACTGAAACCCCAACAGACTGTAATAAAATGAGTCTTTTTTTACATAATCCAGGAAGTGGGGAGGAAAGAAAATCCATTAGACTATAGTAATTAAAATTTTTGAGTGTATCTTTCACTTCTATCAGAATATTATCTACCAAATTTACTGTGTATAATAAAAGAGAATTAAAATAATATAATCAAATAAACATAACAACACTTAAAAAAAAATTGAAAAGAAAATGAGGTAATGCCATGAACTGGAAATAGTAATTCTGGTTTATTTCGCACTTTATAGAATTCTCCACTGCCAGCAACTGTTTATTGATTTGCTTTAGGAAATTAACAGCAGAAGCACAGTCCAGCAACGAGGGCACTTGCCTGAAGGCATATGTCTATTAGTCCTCATTTTCTGCATGTACAATGGGAAAGAGGAAGAGAATGTAACTCATGAGGAACTTCATGACAATGAGCGCCACAATGACCTGCCCAGCTGTTGTGGTGGTGGTAGCAAATCGAGGACCACTTCGTGAGGAAAGCCAAAGCTAGTCAAGGCATTTTCAGCTAAATGCAGTTTACACAAAAGAGTGACAAATAAAAACAAAAATCATGGTCCTTCTGCTTACTTTTTTTTTTTTTTTTTTTTCTCCTAGCATTCCTTGGGAAAATTCTTGGAGCTATTTCAGGGTAATGAATTCAGGCTAATTCAGGACAGTTCCTGTGGTTGGGGGACTCTGCTGAAATCTTTGGCAAGAAAAATTTTTATGTTCTCCTGGTGGGTAGAATATAAGGAAATACTAAAAGCCACCTGGTAAGACAGGATCTTCCTTTCTGGCAGTTTGTGAAGCAGAGACAAACTGGCTCATCCCAAGTGGGGTTTTCACGCAGTTAATCACAAGTCCCTGCAATGACGTGCCCGTGTGAGCTACTCCTCTGAGTCCCATGGGCTTGGTGGGCATCCATCAGGACAGTCAGTGGAGAATGTGAGATGACTCATGGGAGCAGATGAAGGTGCTCATTTTGGGATGAAATTAAATGTTCTTGCAGCTTCCTTGCATGTGTTGTCCAGGTTATGGGTGGCTCAAAGATCCACCAGTCTTTGTCTCTCTAGGGAGACTCCCAGGCTGTGACAAGCTGCCCTAAATTGCTTTGTAGAGGGGGCAACCAAAAGCTTTGCTGAGCAAAGGCTCCTGAGCAAGCACAGTCTGAATGCAGGATCAAGCAGAAGCAACCCGTGTCTGCACAAGCTGATTGACCAGCAGCACTTTCTGGCACTTACTGCCTCAATCCCTTGATTCAGGGATTCAGGATTCAGCCTGTGTCAGAGAAGAAACTCCCTAATCAGCCCTGTCTTGGCACTGGGAAAGGCAAGAGAGGCTTCTCACAGCCTTAGTGGGACCTTGCCAGGAGTGAAGGCTGGACCTTCACAGACTAGAAAGAACCTTTCCCCTGCGAAATTTAAAAATATATTCAGATAAAGAAGGAAGTCAATAGCAATCACCTCTACCAAGCCCCCCGAGATTTTTGCTGAAGCTGTATTCATGTTTATAGCTAAATGGCATAGGGCTAATAGCTCCTCACAATTTAACATTCTGTTTGAGACTTTGTGTTTATCTAACTGCTTTTTGTTGCCTGCACTGATGTAGAAATAAATCAATTCCAGTGCATTGTAAAGACATAATTTTTTTCTTTTCCTCATGTCATAGTTGAGGAACTAAGACACAAAAGCTGACAAGGCAGAACAACTTTGATGGGGAAAAAAGATGTGAAAAGACTTCTCTCATGTCTCTTCTGTCCATTTGCATGAAGAAAACCCTACAGTTTTTTACGTTTCCTGCAAATATTCTTCTATTCTTCCCTAATTATAGAAGACCAAGCATATTTAAGGAGTTTTTTTAGAAATGCAAAGATAATAGGTTTTAAATTAATTAATGCAGTATACCATTAATCAAATCTTTTTGAAAAGCTTTAATTTAACTAGAAAGGTCTACTGGATTTTGTTATAGTTTTTAAATTAAGCAATTTATTTCAAATGCCTTTAGTAGATGAGAATATTGCCCACAAAAGAATTAGATCCTGAGTCATCTTTAACGCTGGAGGTTTGCCTCACCTCACAGGACATGAATATTAATTTACTTCACAGAATATCCACAAGGTTGGTGTTTCAAGTAAAAGTCAGAGATATTTTAATGAGAACTTAAAAATACCTTGCGCTAAATTACTTTAAATTCCTAAATCATTATGAAATGTTCGTAAGCGCAGTCCTTATGTTTCCACTGCATCTTATTCTCTGAAAAAAACCCAGGAAAGCAGAGAAGCACAGCCCAGCCTGCAGCTCCTGAAAATCAACTCTGTTCTACATATGCAGAAGGATAGAACTGGGATACTGATAAATATTAAAAAGTTAAATAATGAAGAATGTTTTTAACCCTTAACATCAGATGCCTATTGTAAAAGAAAAAAAAATAGTCTCATAGTGTGATGAGTTTTGTTATCCTGGAGAACACAGTAAATGAATTTCAGTGTGTGTGTGTGTGTGTGTGAGAGCGAGCCTGTAAATTGTCATTTTGATTCCTAACTACAAATTCCTTTCTTGTTTTATGTTTGTTTGGAGTTTTTTTAGTACTTCACTGGTCAATGCCATACCTATTGTGTCTTCTTTGTCTGCAAGAAGATGAAGGAGCAGATTGAGTGGTTTGTCTGTGATAAACCCATCACTGCAGAGCCTCTGATCTAACTCAGAGCAATATGCAAACCACCAGATGTAAGGAAAGACAGCCTGATACACAGACTCACGGAGCTGTAAATCAGCCTCTTCCAAGATCTCAGCAGAAATATTAGGGGAAAAAAAAAACAGCTGAAGCCATGAATATAATAAATGTTGTGCTGCAGAGCACAGTAACAGGAGCAGCACTCCACAGTAGCCTCTCTCTCCACCTCTGCAGAGGGTGATTTGCTCTGTGCTTGACTCTCACCATCTGGGAAAGGCAGCACTTTGAGGCACAGTTCTCTGTCCCACGTATTAGAGAGACCTTTGGTTCAGGGGCTTCAATTTGCAGGTGGCTCTGCAATAAAAAATATTAAAATAACATTTAATGGAGAAGGATAATACTTCCTATAGAAACCATTAGTGATGGCCCACTGAGATTCAAGTAGAAAAAAAACCAGAATCTCTGCTTTCATGTCATTGATGTCTGCAGTTTCATGTTAAATACACTCCTCTGTTTGTAATAAACCTGACACTGATTTCCCAAGGTGAGCACTCAGTGCTTCCTTCTCCCAGTTATCTCACTTACTGATGAGTGAGTTTCTCTTAAAAGGGCTCTCACGTGCTTGCAGCTTACCCCTGCTGCCATGTCCCTGACAAACCAGGTTACAGCTCCTCTTCCGTTAACTTCTAGAAAAAAAAATACATACAGAAAGGACAATTTTTCTTTAATTAGGACTTCAGGAATATTTTTTCATATTTTCTACCGGTGTTTATTGTAGCCATACTTCACTGTTACTGACAAAAAGCAAAATTTCCAAGAAAATTTGACATGCTGAAGTTCCCTGTAATGGCTAGAAGCTCATCCTCACCTCTTTTCCACATGTATTTCTGGCAATATCTGATTTATTTTTAATTTGGAAAAAAAAAGCGCATCTTTTTTTTGCAATGCAAATGCAGAGATGTCCCACATCCTTGCAGCAAATTATCAGCAGCTAAACATTGTGGTTATGAATAGTTCCAGCTTGTCCTTGCCCTGGTATTTCTCACTTCTAGGCAGAGCAGCCGTGAATGTTTAGCAATGGGTTCATAAATGCCAATATCATTAACAAAATTCAGGCTTTACAGGATCACTGTTGCAGCTCAGCCCTAGAAGAGTGCTAATTCCTTTTGACCTGTGTTCTAATCTCAATAGTCAAGGAGTTTGTTGCTGTTTCCTGTGTCATCACAAATCAGTTGGGATAATTTTGAAGCAGATTTCAGTGGGGGAAAGGGCAGAGCAGGAGCATCCAGGCTGGGATTCCCAGACTGCCTGCCTGCTCCTCTGCTCTGTGAAGGATCACATTTTTTGGCTCTTTGACTGAGAGTGGACATAGACCAGCCCACAGCACTGTTGCACCAGTGTCAAGAATAATTTCACCATGTCTAACTTCTACCACAACCAACCTTATAAAAATCCTGCAGTGAAAGATGACAGGTGTGTGGTACTTCCTCCATATGGAACAAAATTTCCATTATAAGTTCACTCATATTTATTGGTAAACCTCTGTCCCCTGTGAAACTGGCCTCTTAAGCGTTTCATTCTCTCAGAGAATGATGGATAACCTTTTTTTCTTTTTTAAGCACAAGTACCCTGTTTCACTGAATCAATACACATAACAGCTGTTTCTGATCCTGTGTTTTGATGGAGATTTATGTCCCATATTTAATGACCGTCTGTCATTGTTGAGAACTGCAAATACAAGTTGCAGAAAGTTGCTGTCCAGAAATGAAAGATAAAGGGAAAATAATATTTTTCTTGGATGTGCTGTGCATCTTTGGAATCTGGTACTGGACAGAACAGGGAAAAAGAGGAGAGGAAAAAAGAAGAAAAACGATTATCACTTGTATCATACATTTCCACTACTTTACTTAGCTTATGGCTAGGCAGCAGAAGAACACAGACTAAAGCTCTGTTCATTTTCCCATCCTGGAAGAGTTTTTTGTTCTTTCCTCTGGAAATAGAGGATACATTGGGTAGCCATGTTTCATTTCTTATCGGATACTTTACTTTTATTTGTGAAAAGCACACGGGACTGTTGCAGCTAACTTGTCGGCTGAGAGTAGGGACAGGGAAACCATACAGCTGACAGCAGTGGAAATGCACTGGCTGTGGCTATGTGGGTTTTTTGTATCAGGTGCACTTGTTTGCAGTGTGGAAGTTACCCAATAAAAGCACTGAATCGTTCTTAAAACAGGAAAGATTTTGTTTCCCCTCTGTATCATTCTCCTAGTAAACAGTATGGAGTGTTGCTGTATTCCAGTGGGATGGTCACAGCCATTTAAATGTAGTCTAAAGGCTTCCTGTGAAGTCAATGTTAAGGGGAAAGCTTTAGGATAAGATTGTATTATTAGTTGTCTTTTAAAGAATTCTGCTTTTTTTATGGTTACTAGAGAACAGTAGCCCACCAGACTGCTAAAATTTGTGAAGTCAAACAGCACGAACATGCCATCTTCCATATCCTTGTGTCCCTGCACATGCACATTTTCTGTCTGTGATAGTACATGACATGAAAAGATGATTTCTGTTTTATTTATATCAAATTGAGCTTGTGGGGTACCAGTGCCTGAACAGGACTCATAACTATTGCAATTTTATATGAAGTTAATAATTAAATTTTTTTTAAAATCACATGTAAGAGGATCTCCAAACCCACATTGTGGAAAAAAATAGGATGGAGTTTATCTTGAGCCATTTTGGTAACTGTTTGACAGCACCTGCTTGGAGATTTAAAACTGGAATTATGACTTAGGTAACAGTAAATCCTGTTAGTGGAATTATTGCTGGAGATTCAGTTCTGACAAATCATGTCAGGTCTTTATGGTGTGTGGTGAAGCAGCAGTGACCCAGCAGAAGGTCATCAAACTTGAGTTGATTGTCAGTCTAGATACTTCATACCAGGGTTTTTGAAGATCATTTTGTTCCCAGAGGTTTTCTGCTGTTACTGGTGGCTATCAGTTGGTACCAGATGATATTGGAGATAACACTTTATTACATTTATTGACTACGTAGTGGGATTGAGTGTACCTTCAGTGCAAATGGTGGAAGATGTTCGTACTGCGGAGGACCAGGCAAAAGCACATTTTGTCTCAAACATTCTGATTGTTATGACAGGAAAAATGTGATCAGAAGAGAGAGGCCTGGAGGTGGGGCAGCGCTGTCCTGAGCCATTTCCTGCTCTGCCTGGAGACTTGAGCTCAGTCCCCACCCTCAGCTCACTCCTGGGACAAGAGCTGAAAGGGCTGGCTCTGCATGCATGACAAAACCGCATGAAAAATCTATGGTACATAAGAGGCTGCGCCATGCTAGCTGTAAAAGAGAGCAGATTGGGCCCTCTATTTTTTTTCTCCCTTTATCTTTTGTTTTCTTTGTCTGACAATCCCAGCTCCAGACCATCCAAGAGGACCAAAACAGGATCAAGATGGGCTCTATGAACTGGTGATATTCTCTGTTCTCTCACTTTCTTTTCTGCCTTTACTTCTCTGGCCCCTCACTCTGCATGGGCACAGCGCTGCTGTCCTGTTCTCCTCCATACTCAGTCCTGAAGTTTGCTGTGGGAGTGGGGAGCTTGTGGCCGTATGTTGTGGCTTGTGAGGCAATGTCACGTGAAAAGGGGAGATTTCCTCGACCCTTGGTGTCAGATTTGTCTGTCAGCGCCTCAGAGACCCTTGTGCCCCTCCAGTCTGTCAGTGCCACATTACAGGGGCCCTTCACTGAACAGCCCTGCTGGGTTGGAGGGTTTTTCAGTGACTTTTTCAGGGACACACCCCAACAGCACCAGGGAGACCCCTGAGGAAGGCTCTCCCCACTTTATCCGAGTCTGTTCCCCACTGCTGGTGACTGCCAGCGCCCGGAAGGACTCCCACGGACAGTTCATGGAATAACACTCTCCTTTAATATAGAATTGTGACAGGCTGAGGTCCGAGGAGCGTCACTGACAGTACCTGACTGCAAAAACCTGTTCAAAGCGATGCACAGACAAGCTCTACACCCCAGTAAAAGTACTCAGCACGCACAGAGTTCTCACCCACAGGTGTCCCTCGAGGGGAGAAGGCAGGTTCAGCCTGCTGACTGATCCCAGCAGTTACCATGGGATCTTCCCTAATTTTCCCCCATTCTTGACCTAGTTTTATACTATATATTCACATTTAGGTGGGGTTTAAGTGACTCAGGTCATGCATACCCTTGTTGCTGATGGTATAAATTTCTCTCCCCTGGCTCTCAGACAGAGCCAATGAACCACAGAGCAGGTGCCCAGTGAGGGGTGGTCGGACCCTGGGGCGGTAACGCTGGGATGGAGGGGCATGTTAATGTCACAGGCTACAATGAGCCCAGTTCATCCAGAGAGAGCGATTCCACCGCGGCTGCTGGCTCACAGCAGGACATCTCCTCCTCTCTCTCGTGGCTGACAGGTGCTGTGGGGTTTATCAGCTGCAAAGAACCATCGAATTCCCCTCCCTGCGAGGATTCCAACAGAGCCTGGCCACCCACCCTCCGTTCCATCCCCCTCAGCAGGCGCTGTGGGTGCAGATTTTGGGTGTGGCAATCCCTGTGGGATAGGTCTTGAGCGTTCCAGCCACATTCCATCCAGTGACAGCAGTTGCACTTTATCCTATAATTTCTGTACTGTTACAACTTCTGTTAGGATATAACTTTTCAGTTTCCTCTGATTTTACCCTCAGCCATCTTTCCACAGCCAGCACTTCTGAAAATTTCCTTGTGAAGAGTTGAGAGCTGGTTGAACTGCTCTGTACAAAACTAAGGGCTTGTTAGCCAACAAGTCTAAAGAGTGGTCTGGCTGCTGGAGTTAAGGTGACTGTAAAATAAAAGCACAAGAGTTCCCCGACAAGTGTAAGGTGTCTTTGTGCAGTCAGATGAGAATTCATAATGAACATCATGCCCCATTCCAGTGGGTTGTGACACCTTCCCAGTGTTGGACTGGATGATCCCTAAAGGTCCCTTCCAGCCCAAAGTTTTATGTGGTTCTGTGATTTTATGAACTGGAAATGTGCACAGAAAATGGAGAGAATGAGTTATAACTCAGCAAGTCAAAAGTGTTCATACTTCTAAGCCTTTCTTCCCATCTTTCCCACCTTTCTTTCTGCTACCACTCTTCCCCATGCTCTCCACATAGAGAAAAGTCAAACTGTAATTGTGTCATTGAGGAAATGCAATGAAGATTTAAAGCCTGCACATTGTGGGTATTTTTTCAGTTTAACCATGAAAGGATCTATGTACAGTAACAGAAATACGCATTTTAAGATGATGCAGTGCACATACTGTCATGTATTAAGCTATAGAAATGCATGTCATACATGTTAAATGTATACCAGTGTATGGAAGGATGGAAACCTTGCCTGCTCTTTGTCCTGGAGTTCCTTAAGGACGAGTGGGTTCTTTCGCAAGGCATATTCTAGTTGTGCCCTTGGCATTGCTGTGCTAGCCTGCCAGTGCCACAGATTTAGCAAATATTTCACTCCTAATGAAAGCATTTGTCTTCACAGGAGCTGTCAGACATAAACCACACAAAATAAGTGTGTGAGGCAGACCAAAAAATCAAAATAAAACTTAAAAAAGCAGTTCAGAAGTGCAGTGAAAATTAGAAAAGGCAATCTGCTTGGAAGAGCTGTACCTTGGCTTTTTCATGTTCTATTTTAACATTTTGACATGCCACCCCAGGCATCCTGATTTATCTGAAACAATTCAGTAAATCTTTGCTTGTTCCCTATTTCCCTGCCAAAACGTAGGAAACAACAAAGATTAAGTACGTGCATTGAGCTCAGCTATTTTCTGCCTCAACAGTCTTCTTTTTGTTTCTCTTATTCTTGCAGAAAGCATTCTTAATTAAGGAAAAAAATATTGTATCCTGAAACAATAGTTCACTCATTGTTTTCTGTTTTCCAGATGTCTTTTCAGGTTTATTGTGTGGAGACTGCCAACTCTGTGTGTTCATGGAAGGTGGTATCAAAAAGCTTTATAAGATTATTTTTGTTAATCATTCTATTTGAAAGGAATGAAAATTTGTCTATACAAGTGTGTGTTTTCTTTCGCCATCCCTCCTACTCATTTGACATTTTGTAAAACTGTTTTTGCAGTTACCCAGGATTGCAGATTTTATGCAACACAGCTGCTAAATATCAAGGGGCACATGAAGTCATGTTGATCTAATGAGGATGGTGCTGCAAAGGCTACAACACAAAAGCTTGAGAAGTAATAAAGCCCCTAATTATCAGTCTCCCCAAAATGCATTGTTAGAAGTTTTCTTCCAATATTTTGTATTTGTACAAAACTAAGCCCAAAGAAAATGTTTCTCCTGCTTATCCCTCCTGGTGGCTAATTCTGAAATGCATAACTTAGCAGACTCTGCCTCAAATGGCAAACTAAATTAAGACTCTGACTCAGGAAAACAAATTTGCATATGTTTAATACTATGGAAAAGAGGAAACTGTTTAGTCTTGTGGGTTCAATTGAGTGGATGGAGTCAGGAGAAGAAATTACTTCTTAGCTGGAGTTCTTTAATTTGCAATAACTGGAAATTCTGGTTTAGAAGCTCCTGAGGGTGAACAAGTTCAGGACTTTTTTTTTTTTTTTTTTTTCAAAACAAAGCAGTCTGTCCAACTGTTAATAGGGAGGAAAAAACCCCAAACAAATTCAGTGTGTTTTCCCTTGCCAATTATTTTGCAATTTTTAGAAGAGTTTACATTTACACTCAATTTTAATAGCATCCTTTGTGTCTCTGTTATTAAAGACCATGAAGTTCTCAGAATCCCATGACTGACGCTGGTTCTACACTCCATGCCATCAGGACAACAGATGCTTTAATTCCATACATGTGTTAAATAGAAAACAGAGAGAAGAATTGACATAATCTAGTTATGCTCTTCTTATATCACTCCTTTTTATTTTTTTTTCCTCCCTAAATGACTTGGATCATTTTTCTCTCCACTATCATGGGTCTCTTAGGCAATAAAGCATTAAGATGAAGTTTGATGGACTGAACAGAGAAGACGAAGTGTCGTCCTGGTAACAGACAAGAGACAGAAAAACAACTCAGAAAAAAAAAATCTTATTTTTATTGTGTGGCAGTGAAATTTATATTGAAGTCTTTTAATAAAACCTCATCTGAGTCAAAGCAGTCACCAAGTGCATATAGCAAAGCGAGTCAGAGGGGAAATGGGTTGCAGAAATGCTGAGGGAGTGAAAGAAAAGAATGTGGGAGTTAAAAATGTGGAAATCCCATTCATCAGCAGCTAAGCAAACTTACAGTATTTAGAGATTTGACTTCCATGATAAATACATGGAAGAGGATTTCAATCCCTTCTGTCCCCACCTCACCAGCTTTCATGTTGCTGCCTAAATTTGCTTCCCATTCTTTTCTCAAGTGCTCCAAAGAAGCTCAAACCCTCTTGCAGAGATGATTTTCCATGAAAAATAGATTCTCAAGGCAGGAACAGGTGGCTGTTGGTAATTATTGATGTGAAGTAAATAAGAGGGACAACGCACCAGGATTGCATTAAAGAATGCAGTTTCTTGGCAACTGAGCATAAGAAGCAGTTTGTGGAGTACAATGGCACAACAACAGAAGTGCAAAAGACTGGGAAGCAGTGAGAGAATAACATAAGGTAGAAGCAACAATAACAAGAAGATGAGGACAAGCTGGGGACAGTTAGGAGGAGTGGGAGTGGTTCAGAGCTGCATGTGTATGGCAGCTGCTGTGTGCTTTTGACTTCTTTCTCAGCAACATCAGCCGTACCACTGCTTTGTTCTGTGGGTTCCCAAAAAGACATCAAGTCATAATTCTCGCTGCCATTCTGGAGTAAAAATTAGCGAAGTCCTTAAAGCAACTAGAAGCTGCCATTAGAAGTGAAATTCTAAAATTAATTTGCTGCCCTTGTCTTCATACCTCCTAAAAGCTTTTTCATGGCAGTGAGAGGGCAAAGGCACTGATTGGTCTTCCTGGGAAGAAAGGATTAAAACATATGGGAAAAATTTAACAACATTAAATGTCATGCTAAAACAGATCTGTGGTGCAGACAAAGAGAGACAGCCGTTTGCCTAGTCAAGGTTGGCCACCAAGGGTGTAGGAATCGGGAATTCTCAGACACCTTCCTGGCTCTGCAATAACAGTGACGTGCAGCGGTCACTCAGTGGATGCTGCTATTGCCAACATATGCATAAAAAGTCCATAAATTTGTTGTAGATCATTTCCTGGGAGAGGCAAAATAATTTCATGGAGTTAGTTATTATGTGCAGATCTATTTTTTGGGGGGGGTTGGTATGAGTTAGTGACTGAGTTGCAAAACAAACTTGCAATTCCTTTATGAATCCCACAAGCCAGACTTTTCTCTTAAAGGCAGGGCAGCCAAATGAAACTCTGAAATGTACTCTGTGTAAGCAAGTAGCAGAGAGTAACAGGAAATACATTCCTCCCTAAGGTTGTCTTTAAGGTCTCAACTACTATTTTACAGAATATCATCAGTATTAGTCCGTCTTCCTCTCTTTGGTCTTACACAACTACTGAAAGGGTTGGGCTGTCACAAAGAAAACCCTTCATCTTCTACATGAACATTAAATCTACCCCAAACTATACACATCCAGATTTTTTTTTTTTTGGGTTATGTCAGTCACTACCAGCATTAATCATAATTTATTGAAGGGTGTCATGTGGCCAAGGGAAACAGGAAATCAGTGAATTACAGCCCGATAACCAGATCTTTCAGGGTGATACAGTTTCTCTGCAAATGGCAAATTCAGTATAGTATGTGCCTACAAAATCTTATCTATAAGAAGCCTAGGAGCCTTCCTTTCCAGGATGGGTTTTTGGAGGTATAAATGAGGAGGCCACAGTTTGTAATTTTGCCCTGTTACTATCTGATATTAATAGCAGTGGGGATCTCTTAGCTCTGCCTTCTCGTATTCAGTCCCTTTCATAGCAGCAGGTGAGAGACAATTTCTGATATAGAAATAGATTGTCCCAGGAGCTTGGTCTGATTTGTAAGTCACTGATATTTTGGCTTTCCCTCAGTAGAGATGGTGATTTGTTCCTAAACCCACCGTGGCTCTGTGTTTACTTATTTTACTGTCATGAAACTGCTGGTGTTGTGCCTGCACTGGAGGTGTGCTGCAAATTCAGTGTAGGTGGGCCAAAGAATCTGCTATAGTGACACAGAACTCTTCTCCTTGGGATAAAAAAATTGGCATTGGAAATCCTACTGCAGGTATCAGCAGGGGTCAGGGAGTCTCTGTGAGAGATGGAGGTAATGGAGAAAGATCCAGGAACCAGACAACCTGGGAAGAGGAGCCAATCCTGGAAAAGCCTGACTTCAACTGTCATTTAAAAAACACTGTTGTATTGTGAGAAAAGTTTTAATACTAGTTCTCAGCACTTTTTCATCAAGTTAATTTCATCATCTGTTGGACAAAAATTATAAAATTAGTGGAAAATTTAGGTCTCTTTTCTGTTATTTTGGCTCCTTATCAGTTTTAAATCTGATGTATTTTCCCACTAATTTCATTGCGTGTCTTCTACTGTTAGTATTAGTCTTAATCTGCTGCTTCAATATATTTTATTGCCCATTATGTCTTTTCACTAATCATTAATCACTTTACAAAACTAACCACAACTAATTACCTCAAAGAGCCTTCTATCTATATTTGAAGGCTGTTTGTTATTCCACAGCTCACTTGGATCACCTGGGATCAACCCGTTTTTTGCCTTTCCTTTAGAGAGAATCTTACAAAAGCAGCAATTCCATTAGAGCAAAGTACAATTAATATACTTAAAACCAGGCTGCCATGCAGGTTTTCCTGTATAAATGACATGAGCAATGCTATCCTGGAGTATTTTCAGGATTTTCTTCTGAAGTGATGCTTTTGACACTTAAGTCTTTCAGATTCTGCCCTCTAAAAGGGAACTCTCTTCACAAAGCCGGAGTTTTCTAAGGCTGTCCCTTGAGTGCCCAGGTTAATGACTGTGATGTATTTAATAGCCACAAGAAATACAGGAGTGGACTATCCATATCTGATCAGGCTGCCACTGTTAAGAGGTTTTCCTTGCCTATTACCTTGTCTGTTTCACCCCTTTTGTCTCACTTTCCACCAATTCTACCTTTCTTATCTCATGAAAGATGTAAATGTTGGAGCTTCCAGAGGCCCTGTGTGGCCCATCCCCCACCTGGTCTAGAGCCCATGGTGTTTAACCTGTCAGTCTGTCTTTGTAAAGCCTCCTTTGCCTCCAGAGAAGCCCTTCTGTGCATCCAGGTATGAAGCTCCTGGTGCCTCTCTGAGAAGAAAAAAAGCCACGTCGTTCTTTTCTCCAGTGCCTCCTTAGAACTCATTGCTTGTGATGCCAAAAAAAACCACTTAGGGCTTCTGAAGACTTATCTTTTGTAATTCTAGACAAATTACAGTTGTAATTTTGTAATGTAAGACCACATTTGAGCAAGCCAGGACACTTTTTTCTCTGTCACTTTGTAGGTATGTGCTCTCCACTTCTACCCATCAGCTCATCAATTCCTTCTGATCCCAGCTGTACCTACTGTCCTTTAAGTGATGATGAAAGTGCTTCTACCTTTTTTCTGCCCACAACATCTGATGCATTGGAGCCTTTTGCATAGCACCAACTCCTATAACAAATCTGTCACGCATACGCAGCTTTTTCAGAGGCTTGTAAGTAACATTTTCCTAGGTAAACCGAAAGTCAGGTCTCTAATCTGGCCACTAGCAGCTGTGTTTTAATTTCTGGGTGCAGAAATCATTCTGAATTTTATTTGTTTGTCTAAAGTTATTTCGTGGGTTTTGGGTTGGTTTTTTTTACTATGTTGGAATTTTTGTTTCAGTTTTAGTCCTGTCATAGGTTAGCAAGCATAGTCCCGGAAGGGACGTCCTTGCTAAGGGGTGCTTACAGTTTCCTCTGGGAACTGATAGAACCTATCAGCTGGCCAGTTTGAATATGGACAATTCTTTAAGCCACTTAAAGTTGTGATCACCTCTGTTATCCACATTTAAGAATAGGCAAACTCCCCCTCCAAGCTCTCTCTCGTTTCCGGCGCTGGGACAGGTGGCTGCGGGGCCCGAGCAGGGCCCAGTGGGCCCGGCCAGGCCCTGCTTGGGCCAGGCCGGGCCAGGCCACGGCCATCCTGAAGCCATGGACCTGTTCCAGCCGTGGAACCCCCCCCACTGCCTTGCTGTGGGCAGCCGAAGCGGCTTGGCTCTCCCCCCTCTCCACTGTGATAAGAAAAATTCAACATTCCAGCTGCAAAGCTGCAAGGCCGAGGTGAGATTA
Organism: Corvus cornix cornix; assembly: GCF_000738735.6. Lineage (NCBI taxonomy): Eukaryota > Metazoa > Chordata > Aves > Passeriformes > Corvidae > Corvus > Corvus cornix. The sequence goes on along the minus strand of NC_046357.1, from coordinate 25,187,473 downwards.
ACCCTTTTATTGCTGTGAAGAGCTGAAAACCTGAGGGAAGAGAGAGAGGAGATGCTTAAAGCTGAAATTCTGTTGTGAAGCTATGATATATCAGAGTATCCCGTTGTAATTTCATGAAGATATGGGGGGTGGAGTGTTCAACTCGTGAGCAAAAGCACCTGCGCTGAGATAGGCAGATGCTGACGCAGCTGTAATTTCATGAGAAGTTTGGACAGGGAGAAATGAACCAGATGAGGACTTTTGCTCCAAATGGGAAAGGAGAAAACCTCAGTCCCTAGAGATGCTCCCAGAGATAGTCCTAACGATGAAGATGATGAAGACCCTTTGCTCCCAGGGAAGGAGAAGGGCCTCTGTTTTTGTTTCTGAACAGCTCAACCTTAAAATTGTACCCCAAAAAACTTCAAGAGTGGACCCTCGAAAGCAGTTGCGGGAAAAGCTGCAAGTCGGGGGAAAGGACTCACACGCAGGCAGAGAGACTCCTCTTCCTAAATGGACTGAACAATATTTGGAAGTGGGCGGCTGTCTCGTTGTGATAATGTTTTCATAGCACGAGCAAGAAGAGACTTCTCTTTCTAAATGGACTGAACAAGGTTATTATGGAAGTGGTAAACAGACTGAACATCTTAAGGGTTGTCTTTTTACATTGTCAGTGGGAGAAGGGAGGAAGGTGGGGGGAGGAGGAGAGTTCTGAAGGTAGTATAATTTTTTTTTCCTTCTTCTTTTAGGTTTGTTAATAAACTTCTTTATATTCTTTCAAGTTTGGTGCCTGCTTTGCATTTCTCCTAATTCTTATCTCACAGCAGATAAACAGTAATGAGTATTTTGGACCAAACCACTACACTAAATTGGTGTTTCCGCCCGGTTACAAACCAAACCCGCGACAAGTCCATAACTATTTCTGTGTAATATCACACCAATGTATGTGAGTTCACAATGAAGGAAATAAAAATGAGAGAGAAAAACAACATCCTGTTCAAGTTTTCAAAGCTTATATGCAAAGGTGACAATCCCTCTCTCTTTCCATATTTCTTTTAAGCCCTTTCTAATATGAAAGGCTGCAATATAATTAGTGTAATGGTAGCTGTAAAACATCAGGAATCTTTGTCATATCCTTAAGATTAGCACAACTCACTGTACAGTTTTTCTAGCCATGATACTTGGAGAGCAGCACAACAGAGATTTATGAGGTTGTCTACATAAGGGTTAGAGCTGTATTTGCAGTTTGTCATATCAGAGATGAGGGGTGTTAACAAAGTATTTTTATTACAACTGTTGATTCTTTTAAAATTTCTTAACAAAAAAAAATCCCAACAAACCTTTAAAAAATTATTTTTATTTTTATTTTTATTTTTATTTTTATTTTTATTTTTATTTTTATTTTTCTTGTGAATAGCTTTGGTATTTCTCTCTCTCTCTGTAGATTTTATTTTCTAGTCGAATATTGTTCTGCTAGGGTTTTTGGTTTGTTTGGGTTTTTTCCCCTTTGATTTCAGCAACTACTGGAACAATATGTTTTTTTCCAGGATGCGGTACAAACGTGCAGCAGATGATATAAAGTACACAAGTCTTGTGATTCATTTTTAAGAGGAAAGTACATTATTCTTGTGTGAAATGAAACTTTTAACTCCCCATTTCCTGAGCTATATAAGACATTCTCCCTTCTCTCCCTCTGCCTTTATTCCTGTCACATACTTCCAGGGAGAGTAGGAAGAATTGGGACGGAGTTTTATTACACTGCAATACTCTCACAACCTCATTCTTATGTGCATCATGGCAGAGAGCACATCCAGGGAGTCTTTGAGTGTTTTTTTGAGTGCATCATGTCTCTGTAACCTATCCTTTAGCCCTCAGGGTTAAGAGGAACCTTAATGTATCCTGTCTGTACTTATCCATAGGCAGCCTCTGAAAATCAAAGGTCCACCAAGGAGTACTTTCTTTCTGAGTCTTCCAGCTGGTGCTCTGTCCTCAGTCTCTGCAGTATGAAAAAAACAGCTAAAGTTCTTGTTGGGAAGTGTTGCTGTTCAAAAAAACACAAAGCATTTTGTAAATGAAACCAGTAAGGATTTTGGGGTAGAGACATATAGATATACTGACGTTCCTTTCAACACTGCAGTCTTTACCATGGAGCTGGAAATCAAGGGCTGTGCCTAGATTAGGAAATTCAGTATATTTGGAAACATCTTTGCCCAATGACATGAACAGGCACAGCAGAGACCACAGCTGATCATCATGAACTCTCGTTGTTTCCAGAACAAGATTTTTTAAGAAAATTTCCAGTTAGTAAAGATTCTTGGAGTTTTGTTGCTGCTGTATCATGCCCAGGAATTACAGAGGGACCTGGTGGTCAGCAGAGGCCAAAGCTGTGCCAGGGACTGACCTCGTGAAATGCTGGCATAGCCGACTGGTCCTCTGTGTCCAGGAATGGTCCCAGCCAGCAATAACTGTACTAATGAGGATGTAAACCTAGTTTATGAAAAGATGGTCACCACATTAAACACCTTAGATGTCCTTTATGATAAGTGCTCTGACTTGTAGTCATAGATGACATGCACATTTATATCTGGGTTTTTTTACTGAAAACATTAAAGATCTTATACAAATGTCATTCGTTCAGGTTTACCTGAAACTTTTCTGTGTCCCATCAATGGAAAAAGTTAGAAAGGCAGATGAAGGTGTCTGTCTGCTGTCCTAGATATGACAGGTTGGATTCCTGCTTTAGACTAATCTGAGATCGCTGAGAAAATATGTTTCTTGCTACTTCTCATTTGAGAAGGCAATTCATTGAATTGCTTTAAGACTCACTTTGCACACACAGTAATTGACCTACTCGAGATCTCAAGACAATGAATTTGAATTGCTTGAGGACCTGGGTTTCGAGTTCTTCGAAAATACTTGTGGCAGACAGGGTCTGTGCTGTGGGAGAGAGATTTTGGTTCACCTTGCAGACCCTGGATGCTCATGGGGCTGCTCATTTTCCTGAGTCCCAGGATTCTCCTCCACAGACCCTGAGCTGGTTTTACACAAGGAAGTCTATTGCCAGGAGTAACTGGGAAATCTTCTGTAACAGAGGAGAAGATGACCAAGTTAATGGGCTGGCTTTGGAGTGCACCAGCTCTGCAGTTTACCTCTGCTGCAAAGGTTTCTTAGAAGAGTCACTGTAACATAGCAACATCCACCCATGGTTCCTCTGTTTCAGTCCCGTGTTGTTCTTACTAAATATCTCAATTCCCTAACGAAAGAAGTGTGTGGCATTTAGCAGCTGTGGGACCACTAGTCTTCCCCAAAGAATGTAGCTGGGTTTTGTAGATACTAGTCTAACATCCTGAAATGTTTAGCACTGTTGCTGTCCCTTCTGGTTTCTCTTGGGCAGCTTTTTCAGAAACCCCTGAGTGGTTCAGGGTGATTCCTTCTGTTGGGTGGTTCAGGAAATCTGCAGTAAAGTGTGGGGAGGTGTTCCATATTAAATTTACCATAGTAATCCACAGCAATATCTGAGGGTGTTGACATACTCTGCATGTTCAAGGGGCTGCCTGAGGAGTTGTCAGCTGTACCAGCTCCTGTCCTCATCTCTTCTAACACCTAAATTATTATGGATGTACCAATATCAGTATGTGGGATGGCTGTATAGGTGAATATGTATGTGCACACATAAATACAAATGCATATCCACAATATTATTTAAAGCAGCTTTCTGTGTATCCTCTCTTTCCAATAGAAAGCAAAAATATAAAGCCCCCGAGGTTGTCTCTGCTGCTGACTCTGTGCATGTTAATGGGGGGGGGAGATTCACAAACTCGGTTATTTCCTGCAATATGGAGATGAACTATCCTGTACTGATTTATCTCCCATCTGTTAAAGAGCCCCAAACCAGCTGACTTCCTAAAGATTGGCAGCATTCTCAGGGAATATACAGGAACTTCACAGTTGACAGCAAAAATAAAATAAATTATGTTTTCCTGGAGATGATGACAGACACAATGTCTCAGTTTAGTTCGTAGCATAAGTTACAACTCCTCGTGTTTGAATAGAATAATTTTGAGAAAATTTAGTCTCTCTTGCAAATTTTTAGCCTCATCTCTACTGATTTTTTTTTAAGTTGCTCAGTTATCTAACAGAAAAGATGAGCACACACAGGTAGCCACAGCTACTTTTAGAACCAGCTCAAGCATGTCCTTCCTGCTGGTGCCCCAGAAATAACAGGGCTAATCTTGCTGTGAGTGGTGTTTTATCACCTTTGCCATTTCAGCCTTGGAATAACCTGCTGCTTTTTATTTTAGATTAAATCCCATGGATATCATGGGCCTTGCGCTGGGAAGCAGAAGGTCTGGTCAAGTGTCAAATAAAGTAAATCAGCCCGGGTCTATTGTCTGGTTGGAAAAGTCTTTTGAACCAAATCAGGCATTTGCAGAAAATAGCATAAAAGGAGAGAGAAAAAATAACTCAGGAAGAAAGATGTAAAAGAAAAAATATTATTAGGGTTTTCCCAGTTATACATAACCTTAACTTTTTAAGTATATTTTCAATTAGTTTCTATTAAAACTATTTCTGGCTTTCGGAGAAACTTGGGTTTGAGTGCTTTATAAAGAGGAATATTTTTCAGCTGTAGCTGAAAGTTTAAATAGGCTTTTCTCAATGCTCTGACAAACTGACTTTCTAAATGGTGGTGAAAAAGGCATTTACATGACACTGACATTCATATTGTGAGGAGAAAGGAATGAATGAATCAACAGGAAGAACGTGATGAAGTGAGACTAAAATGGAACTATTTGCCTGTGCACTTTCTCCCACAGTTATATTTGACACAAACTTCTTAAATCTTGCATCTTTTCTGGATTTTACCCAGAATTTCTTGGTCTGTAGTGATCCAGCAGAACACTGTTCATTTATTTATTTTGCTTATCTGGGATGTATGGGGCCATTAGTAAAGTTATACTGCTGTGGGGAATTTGGAATCCTGGCCTGGATTTTAACCTAAATAAGGAAAAGAAAGGTTAGAGATTGGTGGGAGGAGGGAGAGTCTCTGTGCTTGCCTCTGCCATCACTGTGTTAATACAAAGAGCATTTCCTTTATTCATTAACACCTATGAATGAATGAAACACCCTTTGGGGAGGTGCTGTAGATAATGAAAACCTCACAAAGTGCAGGTGGGGAGTGCGTGTGTGAGATGTTTGTTCATCCTCCTCACTGCTGATGCCTGTGAGCAGAGTCTCTCTCCAAAGGAGGGCAGTGGAATCTCCTCTGTAAATTAAATTTCTCTGAGTGCGGGAGCAGCTGCACACAGGCAGCTTTTGGGAGGTGCTTGGGGCTGGAGCAGGTGACAATAAACAGTGAGGTGGAGGGGAAACTCATTGCCCTTCTTCAGCACCCTGAGACGTGATGGATTATCCCATCTTCCTCTTATCAAAATATAACACTTTTTGCAAGATCTTATTACTAAAATGAGACAACACTTATTCTGCCTTCTGACAGGTCTTAACAGCAGAGTCTTTCTGAATGCCAGGTTCATTTTGACTCATGTCATATCTATATAATTTTAATCTTATCTGCCTGTGCAGAATAGCTGAGGAGACAGCTGCAAATTCAATGAGAGGTTCATCAGGAAAACAGACATAATATACTTGAGGTTTTTTCCAAGGCATATTGTAAAAAATAAACAACCCAACCCAAAAGCTAGCATTTAATAGTAATACCAGTCACAGTTGAATAAAATAAATTTATTTTTATTTTATAGACAAAATTTAACTATATTTGTCATCTTCTCCAATTCTATATTTTGAAAGAAAAAGAATGTTGGTGAAATAAAAGTTCTAGACCTAATATTCTGTTCAAGTGACAGAAATTTCAACATGGAAAACAATGCAAGTTGTAATTTCTTCCCTACACAATGTTTAATACATTTAAATAGACACAATTATAGCTACATTCTTGTGAAAGTCAACTAAAAGAGGTTAAAATTTAATAAAATACAAGGAAATGCCACACATTGTACCTGTGATAAATGAGGACAGTGTTTCAAATGGTATTATTTGTCACAGTTGTGTTCATCTGCACACAAATGAACACACATCCTGTTAGAAACTAAGTTGATTTTAAGATCCACCAGCTTGTGAAAGACTTCCAGTGGCTCAAGCCTGGATTTTCCCTTACCCATTACTCAAAAGCTTTTCTTGCCACACTCTTGCCCAATACTTAATGGGTTTGTAGCTGCCTGTGTCTCTGTGATTTGTCCCTGGCAGAAGAGCTACCTGTGGTTATACCAAGGACACAGCTTCCTCATCACTGACAGCTTTGCCAGAGGAAATGTCCTTGTCCACATCGCTTTTTCCCACCAGCCTGGTTCTTCTCAGACCTCTGTCAAATCCAGCAGCTGAAAAATTGCCCCGTTTACAGGACATTGCAGATCACTCTGAGTAGCAGACCACCTCTGTCAGACAGGAACTTTTCTTACAATACAATGTGTTTTTTTCCAGGGAAAACATTCCTGGGCCTTTACCTGTCTTGCAGACCAGACTTCATAAGCGATGCAGTGAACTGGTGGGCAATGTGGGAAGTTCAACTGTACCAGTGAAATTTTATTTACTTTTTTGTGCTTTCTGTGTATGTGTTATCTTTTGCCAAGGATTTCAATGTTTGTCTCCACATCCTCACAATTTGCTACAGTAATGGGTATTACAGTAACCCACCACAGCTGCCTTAAATAGCTTTTTAAACCTTAAATGTTTTCTAAAGATTGTCCTCAGTACAAATATTTTAATAGAAGTAATTTTGATCCTCTGTCCCCTCTCCCCACCTGAAAAAGGCAAAGGCAGTGGAGCATCTGGAAATGTCTGCAAAGATCACCTGTGTGAATGAGGGTAGGATCCCTGCCTGGTGTACTTCAAAACCTCCACACAAACCCTAAATTGTGGCAGCAGTGCCCCCAGCAGGCTCGGGATGGCCTGGGGAGAGGGAAAGGGAAAAGGAAAAGGAAGGGAAGAGGAAGAGGAAGAAGGGGAAGAGAAGAGGAAGAGGTGAAGAAAAGGAACTGGAAAATGAAAAGGAGGAAGAAAAGGAAAAGGGAAGAGGAAAAGGAAAAGAACAGTGAGAATGAGAAGGAGATGGGGAAGGGAAAAGGGAAGGGGAGGGAAGGGGAAAGAAATGGGAAGTGGGAAATGGGAAATGGGGAGGGGATATCCTGAATTGAAAATAACATCCAGGATCTCAGGGAAATGAGAACAATTTATGATTGCAAAGGATGCTAAATTTGTCAGCAAATCAGAGTTTTGAAGCCACAGTTTCCTCCACTGCTTGGACATCCCTCCCTTCGCTGTGTCCCCTGTGTGCCACGGGAAGGTTCAGGTGTCACAGATCCTCACCCACAAAGTGTGGCTGAGAAGCCACCTCACAAAGAAAGATGTTCAGAAATACTGTTCAGAAACCCTAACAAAGCATGCACATGATGACATTTCCATTTAAATGAGCAGAGGGAACAAGGAGCACTTAAATATGAAGTCATAAACAGTTCCAATGCAGTGAAACAGGTTTTCATTGTAATCTCACTACTTTTGGCACAGTAATTGCATATTAAAGCAAGATAAAAATTGTGAATTTAAACCAAGTGTATTTTATAATATTGACTTCATTGTCAATGTTCTTGTGGAATGATGCTGAAGGTGGAAGATGTTCTTATAATTTGTTAACTTTCTCTTTATTTTAGAGGCTGAAATTCTTTTAAAATAAGATTCTTCTAATAACTATAATTTTATTTGCAATGTCCTGTCTCAAACTGTGGTTGTTTTATCTGCATTTTGATTAGCTAAAAGGAGAACAGGCAAGTAGTGGGTGAGTCAAGGTCAGAGAGAATCTGGGGGGGGCTTCAAGAGCTGTGTTTTTCAGACTGAATTTGCCTATGGGAACAGCCTTTCCCCCCATGAATGAGAGAGGAGAAGATGCAAGCACATCAAGAAAAAGTTTGAATCTCCATTTCTTCTTCTTTTTTTCCTTATTAAAATGGAAATTAAAAATTAGCTGAACACTGCCAATTTGCACTTTTTTAGGAGTTTTGATGTTTGAAAGATGCTGCTCTCTGCTCAGAAGAGGCAAAGAGCTCCATCCTGAACTGACTCAGGTGCTTCCCTCGACACTGCTGGTAAATGATGCAGCCCAGCAGGACTTTGCTCATGTAGCATGATGTGCTCAAGGCTTTTCATCTGTTGGACTTCAGTAATTATACAGCCTGGGTGCGCTCATCTTTCCTACAGTTCTTCAGATCATCACATTTACAGAGAAATTCACCAGGATTTTTCAAACTCTCAGACCCAAGGACAAAAATGATCCCTTTTCTGTAGCTTATTACAAGCTGTAATTTTTTTTAATTACCTGATGTCCAGTGCAGACAAGTCCCAGCCATACTCCTAAGACACACCTGGCCCACACTTAGTGGTCCACACCACAAGGAGACAGTGAAGCTCCAGCGATTGACACTGATGGGCTGGTCTGACTCAACCATGCTTCCCCTTTGTCAAAAATTCAGATGAAGAAATCAGGTCTGAAAGATTAACACTGAAGTGCAGTAGGTCATGGATTCAGAGAGTTCTGGGGTTATGCATTTTTGAGCTTAAGAGTCAGAAAGGTAAAGGGCGAAAGTTTGCTGAGACAAAACTAGAAGAGTCAGAGTTCTGCAGGCTAATTTTGCAGGCTACATTTTGTGAGTCAAACCATTTATCTTCTTTTTCTACTTTAAAATCTACATAAATGACTGGATTATTGGATGCAAAATCAATTTTTAAAACGAAGATTCATAGATTCTGCTAAGTTAATTAAAAAACAATTGTCCCTTACAATAACTGCAGCATGTTATATTTTTTCAGCACCATCCATATTTGTTTTGCCTTAGCTCTAGAAATATGAGTTAATTAAAATGCCTGGGGTGTTTAATTTACTGCAGTGTGCTGGATCCAGACCTATGAGTTTAATCAAAGGTCTCTCTCCATCAGAAAAGATAAAGGGCTTTATTGGATACATGAGGTCTTATGGTTGTTTGGGTTTTTTCAAAGCCCTCTTGTGGGATGTGACAATAGGGAATAAATGAGACTCTGCACACTGAAAGATCTGAGGAAGCACCACACAGGTACTTGTCACTGACCCTTAGAGGTTAACATCACTTTGTTGGTCAGTGCAACGACCTTGGGCATGGCCTCCCCCCAGTGAGACAATTTTCGTGTCCCTGCTGTTTCAATCACATGGCTGTGATGTGCTAAGGGCACACAGAAGTGTGATAAACTCTTACTCTTAATAATTTACAGCTGAAATGAGCAAGAAGGACAAGAGTGACAGGGAAAGAGAGGTTGAAAGACCTCCCAGTGCAACTCCATGCCCGAGCTGGAAATGCAGTTCATCTTCAGTCTAAGTGCCTTGATCCAGTCAAAAAGAAACCTGACTGTTTCTCAAGATTGCTGGAAAGCTAAAAATTAAGGTGTTTTGACAGATTGATGGCTGGAAAATCCAGTGAGGGTTATTCATTACAAAGATACCACCTTTGGCTCCATGTCCTTGCATCAATTTGTGTAAAGTGGGTGGTTAGGAGAGATAAAACAATGTCCCACCTTGTGCTTGTACCCTTCCCTGGGCATGTGCCATTGACTGTTGTTGGAGGCTGTCCCTGGACTCCACAGCTGAGAGTGCCTGGAGGTCATCTGTACCCTGCAGGGCACAGACTCAGAGAACAATGCAGGTCAGAAGGGAGATCTGGCTTTTGGTGCTTCAGGGTCATCTTCCAAGTTAGATTCAACTTTTAAATCAGGTCTGGGTGCTCAGGGTCACACCATTCACACTTTGAACCCCTCCAAGGATGGGGATATCACAGTGTTGCTTGTCCCTGGTCCAGGAGGTTGGACACTCTCATTGTGAAAATCTCTTCTATTCTCTGCTCAGAGATTCTCCTGCTGTTGCATCTTCTGTGTAGAGCTTTGGAGTTTGGGGCTTTTGTTTTCATCATTTTTTATTCAGGGTTTTGTTTGGTGAGTTGAGGTTTTTTGTGGTTGGTGTTTTTGGGGTTGTTTTTTTGTTGTTGTTTTTTTTAAATTTTTTTTTCCAGGTGTGAAACTTCAAATCAAAAGAAACAAGTAAGCAAAAGCTAAAAAAGAAGCAGGTGTAAACACCTACTTTGAGTAGGCTGCACTTTCTCAGTAGGAAATAGGTCCTAAAAAACCCGTCAGCAGACACAAAATCATTGTATCAAGCTTAGATCATTAATTCCACTTTATAGGGGATGAAATTGTTTTATTCCACTTCAATACCCCTTTTACAGCCTCTGAAATGCTTTATAAAAGAAGCATAAAGCTGAATCTCACTTATTAGTTATCTTTTCCTATATGAAGGAATCCTTCCTCTCTTTCTGCATACATTAAAAGGCTTATTTCTTCAGAGTGCCTTCAGCACTGGGCACCCCTTAAGAACCAAGAGAAATTTTTACCAAGGTTCCTCTTGTTAAAAAGAAGGCAGCACTTGGTACATTTTCTGGGCAACAAACCCCTTCCAAAGCAGGATGGATTTTTATCTTTCCCCCTGGGACACGCTCCTGTAGGAGTTGACACCACTGAGAGGGAGTTGCTGGTTTTCCTGAGGAGAAAATACACAATCCTTGTATGAACACATCTAACTTGGTGTTCTTTCTTTGGCAGTACACCTGTGTGTGCCACTGGCAAGGGGAGAGGATGCTCCAGGAGAGGGGGGAGCTTCTGTTCATCCACCCCATCTTTGTTGTTGTTTTTGTGCCTCATAATGAGCAAATCTCACACCGGACAAGTCTCACAACATTTCCTGTACATGAGTGCCCAGGGAATGCCAAGATCACTGGTCAGATCTGTTTTCACCTCAGTGTTCATGTTTTCTTGTCTGCTTTTTGCACATACAAATGAGATTGAAGAGCAAGAACGGAGGGGAAATACGAATTAGAACAGCAGAGCGTGTCCTACAGATAGAAAACACCTGGGAGGTAAGGCAAATAAACTTGTTCCTTACTCCTAGCTACAGATAAGGAATAAACCTTGGAGTATCCAGCTGCCACTGGTTTCACTTCTACCATGTTCTGTGTGAATTTTACACCAAAAACTAATTTCACAAAATTTTTAGCTTGAAGAAATATGAAGACAGAAAAAGAAGGCGAAGACCAGGGGTGGTGCTGAATCCCAGACATTCAGTAACAGTCTGCAGTGCAAAGTCGCTAAAGAAGCTACAACTTTCTGCTCTTACTCTTCATTTTTTCCATCTCTAAAGCAGAGCCTTCAACACATGCATTTGAAAAGCTCTGACACATGGCACAAGCAGTATTTTCCTCTAGGAGTGAAAACGAACCTCACAGGATACACATGAGCTACAACTTTTGATCAGCTGCTGCTGGAAAACATTTATACACTACAGAGCTGAATTTGCAAGGCACAGACCGAGTTTTTGTCACAGGCTGGTGATACACTCAGCCAAAGGAGAGTCAGAGAAGCACAGAGCTATTCACAGGCATACCCACATTTAAAAATATTCCCTGCTGGCTTGAATTGCTTCTTTCCTGAAGTCTCCATGCTATTATACCAAACTATCTTGAATGACATCCACAGAGGAGCATCCTAAAGCAGCTAAATTTCATCTCACTGCACTGACCATCTGTTTTAAATATTTAGTTGATTAACAGCCAACATAATTTGATGAGGTTGTATTTTGAACCATCTTCTTAAAGACAATGGAATAAATGTATTTGAAGAACTAATTGTTTCAGTCAGCCATAGGAAATGAAGAGCAGCTTTGAGAATTAAATAATTTTCCTTTGCTTCTTTTTTTAATTCTCTGAGAAATGTTAGACATGATACCTTCATAGAATTTCTTTACTCCTCCTCAAATGAAGCCATAGATTTTTTTAATTTTTTTTTTTTTAATGAAACATGGGAATTTGTTTTCTGCCTTCATTCAGCACGTGTTGGGGAAAGTTTCTCAGACTTGCAAACATCTGTCATTTATTTACCCTGAAAGATGGTTTGTGTTCCCAGTAAAAGAAAACTTTGGGCCTTGACGTTTCAACAAGAAATTACAATTGTTTTCTGTAGCACCTTTCACTTTCTTTTGAATGAAGATTGAATTCCCTGGGCCAATTCAATGGCAAACACACTCCTCCAAAGCTTTAATTCTGTGTTTTCCTTATTAAAATTGCTTCAACAATCCCCACATCCTCTCTGTGGAGGGATCAGGCAGCTGCAAGGCAAGGGGAGGTGACAGACCTGGAGGGGAATTCTCCCTCCTACTCCAGTGATGCTCCTTCCAGAAATCATCAGGCCCCCTGTTCAAAAGGTTGTTCAAAAGAATACCACCTTCCACTCTGAAAACGTCTCTTTCATCACATTTCTACTGGAATAAAAGGACACTTTAATAGAAATGGCAACAGCAGTGTTGGTTTAGTAATGGTAACATGGGTGAACTACACCACAGAATAATTGCTTAGTCAGGTCCTAATACTTAGGGCATGTATTGGCACACTGAAGTAATCTCTGGGGATCTCTTCTCAGGCACTAGAAAATCATTTTTATGACCAAAATCACACCTTACAAGCGTAAATGAGATGTAGCTAATGCTGCCAGTTTCTGTTTTCCTATTCTATTGAGAATTCAGCACATAAAATCACGTTGCCAAATGGTTTATGGTATTCCAGGCGCAGTTGTAGTGGTCAGGAAGAAAACCCTGGCATGCAAGAAAGGTAGAGAGTGAATTATTTGGCCTTCTGTTTTATTGGTTAAAAGCATTTGTTTCAGGAATTAAAATATGCAAATATATTGATTGTAGTCCATATATTGCCCTTTTTTTTTCTTTTAGATGGAAAAGAGAAAATAGGGGCTGTCGAGAAGGGCTGAGTGACCAAAAGCCTTTCTCATGTTTAGAATTGTTACCCTTAAGAAAAATTGGATTTCTACCCACCAAAAAAAAAGTATCTCTCAAAAAGAAGTGAGTTGAAAGGCTGTATAACCTAGCTCAAATTATTAGCAATTATCATGGCACTGGAAAATCATAGCTTTATTTTATAAATTTGTTTATGATTGTTATCACAAAATAAAAACCAAGAGACAAAGAGATAAGAAATGCAGGAGGATGAGGTTGCAATTGGGTTGTCCTAACTTACAGTTACTCAAGTGAGTCATTTGGCTGTAGCTAAATAAAGAATGTACTGTTTTTAAAGCAAGGAAGGCCTTTTGTCTTTCTTACAGCTCAGGAACATTACACAATAAACGCTTTCAGATGGACAAAATAATCCATACGAGCTATAAGGACACAACTTCGACAGTAAAATGAGATATGGGTCCAGAAGAATGCAGGTTTCCACGGCATGATTTTTGTGTTCCCATCCCTGAGAATGCTCAAGCTTGTTTCTCAAGTTCATGAATATAAGTTTAAGGTCCATTAAATATCTAAAGATTTTTCCGGATTGCACCATGAAACTAGCAGACATCTTGAGGCACATTCTCCTTTCTGGCTGCCCAGCCAGGTGATTTTTTCTCTCCTAGCCAAGGGCATTGCAGCACTTCCAGCCTTGGCATTTTACTCTTTCCAGAGCTGTTCACCTTAGTAAACATAGAAATGCAGGAAATGCTTCCAAAAGTTTGCATTTTGTTGGGGTTTTTTTTGTGGTTTATGCTTTACTTATTAAAGCAAACACTACATCCAGATGAGAAAAAATACAACATCCAGGCTAAGAATGTGAAATTTACTTACTGGTTATGGGAGGCCTTTATGGGAAATTGATTTGAGAATCCCAAAAATCACCACTGAGATGTAAAGATTTCATTGCAATTGTTATTGCTCATTTAAAGTGGTTTTGAATTCAAGTATTTATACTCAAAGAAAGCCAGAGATCAGATGATAAGAAAGTAGTCTGAAGGAAAGGTGTGAAAGCAATGCAATGGAAGAAACATAGATGGAATGCCTTAGGCAGGAAATGCAAGAATCAGGGTGGCAGTGAAAGATGAGTGCAGTGGAAGATAATCTGGGTTTGTGCAGTTTTGGAAATATAACAACTTAGTTGCATTTTTTTTGCTGTCATATTTATTTATTGACACTGCAGTAATCGGTTCACAGTGGTAAGAGCTGAGGACACTCAGGACTGGCAGGAGACATTCATCAAGTGGTGGAGGATGCTGCCTGGAGAGGGTTTTCTCTGACAAAGAGTTTTTCTACAGTTCCCAGCCATAAATCTTCACCCTGGGAAAAGAGGCTGGATCTCACTACATCTGGCAGATGATTTGACACGACTTTTTCACAGCTGCTCTGATTTTGAGCTGTCCTGCCTCAAACTGGAGCTTTTGAAGTCTCACTGGGGGGCTGTGCTTTTGCTGCCATGACACACCAGGTTGGTTCATGCCACTTGTCCCCCAGTCTGTCACAAGTCAGGGCGTAGCAGGGGTGACTGACTCAGTGGAGGATCAGAGGGAATGCTATTCCATCACCAGGATCTGTGACAGGAGGGGCTTCAATTCCTGTAACAGAACTGGCTCTGTGACAGGAGGGGCTTCAATTCCTGTAACAGAGATTCAGACACAGCAGGCGCAGCTAAAAGGATGCAACTGATTAAAGTCTTGGGAATTCCTCACCTGAATCTTAAGACTCAGCCTTGGGCATCAGTGGCCAAGCCTTGCAAAGATGGGGAATGTCTTTTACCATAGAGAAGCAATTACTTCTGCTGTTTATTTTCGTAGGATTTCATTTCCATTTTAAAAGCTCTTCATCAATAGGTATTTTCATTGTGCATTGCCAGGATTTAGAGGGCAAAAGAGGGATACTAGAATTAAGAAACTTTTTGTTGTTGTTGTTGTTGACATTGAAGACAATTTACTTTGACAGTAAGTATTCTTACAATTGTAGATTAAGATCCCTTCACTTAGAGGTGTGACTATTTAAGCAGTTTTTCATTCTATGAAATCTGTCATCTGAACTGTAAATCCTTTTACTTAACTAACTCTGCTTTTATTAACATTCAGGTTATGAACGTATAAAGGGAAAAAACTGCCTGAGATGAATTTTCTCCCTCCTTTGCCCTGACTTCTTAGTTTTCAGTCTGGGAAGAAAATTAAAATATACAAAAATACTGTTGCCTGTATTGTCCTTTAAAAAAGTGTGCTGGTTATTTCACACCAGAATACAAACACCTTGTCTTTTTCAGTGAGTGTACTCTAATAGAATCTTCTCTGCATGCAATACATGGTCAGAGCCACAGAAATCACTGAAAATGTTTGTTTCAAGCTCACTTTATAAAATGAGATATCTGGAGCAGTATTTCAGTTCAAATTAGGTTGTGTCAGATAGGACAGACTTTTTTAACTTCAAGGGGTTTTTTCCAGAGTATTTCTTTTGTATTAATAAAGACTCGGAATATTTCTCACAATTCAGAAATGCCTAAAAATTGGTGGATACCTGTGGGTAGAAGTGTTTGAGGCCTGTGAGGTTTGAGTTGCTGCCAGGGAAGGAGGGAGCTGTTAGCAAGATCTCTTTCTAAGTGAATTTCCTGTGGCTCCTGTTGGCAGCTGTCCACTGCTGATCACTTGCTCATTGGAATTAATACAGATGGTCCTTCCGCTGCACAGTGCTTGGAGTAGGGCTTTGCTCTGTGCCAGAGGAACTGAAAGAAGGCTTTGTTCTGCCAAATCCCCTTCATGAGCTTTCCCTGGAATTTCTGTCACACATATGTGTGTGTGAAAGAAACAAGAAAAACATGTTTTTCTCGTGTGTGAGAGCTGTGGTTGAGTCAGGACTGGACCAAAGTGGTTTGACCCCTCAGTTTTCTTGGGTTAGAGATAATTAAAGAAGCTGGAGAAGGTCTGGTGAGCTAATTGTAAGAGACAGCGTATAAATTTGA
Organism: Corvus cornix cornix; assembly: GCF_000738735.6. Classification (NCBI taxonomy): domain Eukaryota; kingdom Metazoa; phylum Chordata; class Aves; order Passeriformes; family Corvidae; genus Corvus; species Corvus cornix. The sequence continues at coordinate 25,171,607 of NC_046357.1, read as the reverse complement.
GCTGGCAAAGTCATGCCTTTTAACTCTTGTCCTTCTGTTCATTCAGTTTATGACTTCTTCTGGTTGCTTTTTAAGCATTTGTAGATTCATATTCAGTGGTTTCAATAAAATAAAGTGACTCTGGGATAGCTCATGTTGTGATTGATGAGTAAATGAAGTTATGACCTCACTAAATTCAGAGATGTGGCAAAACACTTTTACAAAGTAAATGATGCGACTCCAGGCAGTGTTAATTGCTATTTTATGTAAGAATGCAATTAAAGGGGGTTGAGAACAATGGGAAATAGGGTGATGACTTGTTTACAAGGTTGGATATAAGGACTGTAGCATAAAGAACCAGAGTGAAAATGGCTGAACTGTATTATAAGAATAGATTTTACATTGTTACACAGAATAAATCAGACTCTAACTGTGATACCAGTGCAAGCCAGTGTGGTCTTGCCATAATAAATGGTGGCAGATGGGAACATACATTATGTAAGATTTACAAATGAACACTTTCTGGCTTGTCTCCATCCTCACAAGATTTTTAATGCTCTGATAAAAACACTCAGCCAACAGACACAAATTCTTCTTACCAGTGTGCCTTGCCAGTGGGGAAAAACAGGACATTATCATATTCAGACTTGAAAACTTAAGTCTTGTTTCAATGCTTTTAAGGCTCTCTGTAGACTAATAGTAATCAAGCTCATCAAACTCCACACTGATGTGTTGGATGCTCAGAAATTTCTTTTCCAAATAGCCATTTACTCCATGCACGAAGCTGTGTAGGTTGTGTATCTTTCAGGTTCATCAGTCTTTGAAGGAATGGGAATTACTAAGGCCACTAAATCGATCATTCCTGGTTATTTGTATCATTAGAAGATTCTGCTGTCTCATGCTGGCACAATTCCATTCTTTTCAAGGGTGATCTGGAAGCTGAAAGTAGTGCCCCATGTCTGAAAAAAAGAGCTAGGAATGGGACTGGAACAATCTGTCTAGTGATAAAGGCAATCTGGCTGAAATGCCCCCAATAATCAAATGTTTCTGGTTGTCTATTGTGAGTGCAAGAACAATGAAAAAGTTATTTATCTTTATCCCGTGCCAGTTCCTCAATTTTTACATTTTTGAGGGAGCCATCACAAAGGTGCTGCCGGTAAATGTGGTGACAATGAAGGATCTGTCTGGGAACCCTGACAGTTAAGGTCATTGGAAACTTCATGATGGGGCACAATTGGCAGGACAAAGAACCCTGGATGTGTGCAGAGCAAAAAACTGGATAACAAACTGGCCTTCCAGGAAGTCAGGAGTCAGCAACAACTATTCCAGGAGCTGCAGTGTCTGCACAAAAGTATAAAAGTAACTCACTAAGTAACCCACAGTCTCCTCAAAATGAACTTTGTTGATTGTACTACATGAATTAGCCACTTTACTCTTGCAAAATGTATGTACATCTTTTCCTGGTGGTAATTTTGTGGTGACCAGCAGTGTGTGTTTATGTGTGTAAGCACATGTGTTTGTTTTTAGCAAGCTTTACTACTTTTTTGTAGTAATTTTGCAGTAAGTTGTAGTAAAGAAATTCTCAAAACCCCAGACCTCGATGTCCTCCTGCACTGCAGAATCCTGAGAGTCATGGTCATGATTGTTACACACCTCTGCTCTGGATTCTTGTTGCTTCTGTAGTGTTCCCCTGGATGTCATGGAAATCTCTCTGTTGTCTAAAATAAGGGTCATCTGTGAGGGAGGAGCCCCTCAGTCTTGCTTCCAGGTGCATCACAGCTCTTGATGAAGGCAGCAGCCTGCCAAACTGAAGAATCATCAGAATTCAGAAGATCAAACAGCTGAACAGGATGTAAGGTCTGGGAGCCATCAGCTGTCTGCAGCCAGGTGGGTTTCTCAGTTATTCTCTTCCTCAGGGGGAATAGACTTAATATTCTGCCCTTTTTGAGGTCTGGTGGTGGGACTGAGATCAGAAACAAAAATGCTATGTGAGTAGATTTTTCTACATTTGGTTATTCCCCAGTGTAGTACAAAAATTTGAATGATCAAGACCTCTTTTTTTTTGTCATTTATCTTTTCTGCTCTATTATAATATCCACTAACATCAGCCTTTCTGTGATGCCATATCTTTGAGGTTTTGGGTGAAACAGGCTTTGGGTAAAACAAACCTTTCCAGGATCTAAATGTCACAGGAATTCCATCAAAATTAAAGTACATTTAATTTTATAAATAGCATTTTACACCCTTGCTTAACAAGCATGTTAGTGAACTGCAGCTACAAACATCTGTTCTTATGAGTATTTAGTCTTCTAATCAGTAAGAGTAAATCAGGCTGCCCTGAGACTGTCAGAGATTCACTGCTGCCCTTAAAACAAAAACTGAATTGTCTCCATAGAACACAATTTTCTTTTTTTTTTCCTTAAACACTTTTCTCTGAGAAAAAAAAAAACAAAACAAACCCCTCAATAATATATCTACTGCTACTGAATAGCGTAAAAAACCAATTTTTACTGTAAATTAAAATAGCAAATTTGGAGTGCAAGAACATGAAATTGACTACTTTGGACCAGCCCAAGTTCAGCATCCCTGAGGGTGAGTGAAAGTGCCCAAGTGAATGTAGAAGTGAATGTAATACTTCTTCCAGTTCTGCTCCATGGCTCTACTTGCAAGTCCTGGCTTCCAGAGTGAAGATTCATCTGCATGCACTCAGTAGCTCTCCACAGTTTTCACTTTGTGTAAAATTGTCCTGTTTCCAACTGAGGGCACAGTAACTTTCAGCATCAACAAGATACGGAGTTTTGCTGCTTGCCCATTCCTGTGCTGTTTGATGTACATGTCCCATCATTCAACTTCATATCTTTTTGTGTAATTACTTGTAAAAGACAGAAATAAAGGACCCATGTTTTTCTGGGGATTATAGGATCAAGACAAGAATGAAATAAAAGCAGTAGTGTTAGGGCCTGTTATGACGAAGCAAGGCAAAAACACAGAACACTTTAGGTAGTAGCAACTATTTGTACTTAGGGGTATCTCTCATAATTCCATTTCTTTCTCAGCTTAATTAAAGTTTCCTCGTCAGACTCAAGAATGGCATTATTGATAGATTTATGAACTTACCTATAATGCACAGGGAAAAGCTACCCAAAGTCACAAGTGTACATAACTGTGATGTAGTCAGTCTTGTCAAATGAGGCTAAAATCCTCTGTTAAATATATGTTTTTCAGATAAGGCAATTGGCGTGTGGGGTGTTCTGCTGTTCAGTTCATTTGTACATAAAACTAAAGGAATAACATTGTGAAGTGTCACAGCCTCTTCTCATGCCACTGGGAAGTTTCTGTTGAAGAGATATTTGAAAGATTTTGTTTCACCTGGAAGAAATTAAAATAGGTGTGCTTTGATAAACAGCTCTGTAGAACCTCTGGCTTATTGAAAATGGGGCAGATACTTTTGTTTAGAAGAGTTTTCTCTCATCATTATCATAAGAAATACCTCTAGGAAACTTTTTCTATTCTCCTGACAGTGATCAGAAGGAGGGAGGTTGTGCTGAATATCACAAAGGTATTTTGAAGATTTTGCTAGTTTAGGTTTGTCCTCACTTCACACAAATATTGTGATTCTGGGGGTTTGGATGAGTTTTTAAATTATTTTAATTTTTTTCTTTTTTAGAAAGAGGAAGGATAAATAATTTATTACTCAGAAATCTGATAACCTAGCTCAGTGAGCAAGATGGTGTTTTCCTGAGGAAAAGCAAAACAAAATATAAGGGTGAAATACCCCTGCCCCATATGCCATGTTTTGGAAAGTTGTGTACCTGTACCTCTTTAGTAGGCAATTACATTGTCAAGCAAGACTTTTTATCTTAAATCTTTATTTCCATATAGTTAAATTTTCTTCTGATGTGCCTGCATAGTAGCAAAATTATCAGTTAAATAATTATAATATGTGTTAGAAATATAATTATATAAATAAATATTACAGCACACAAACTGTTGGATAGACTTGGAGAGTTTTCATATCTTATGTATGTTTTTGTTTTTTCACACCTCTAATGAGACTGTGCCTGTATCTACAGCTGTTCAAGTTTAAACCTAAAGGAATTAGATGCTGAAATTTTGTCTTTTAATTTTGTTTCATTTTTATTTTAAAAATTATTTGGTTTTAAAATTATTTTTATTATTATTTTATTTAAAATCTTATTGCTAAACCTTTTCTTCTGCCTTTAAGACTACAAAGGACATGCTTGCCTTGAAGATCACGAAAAATCAGTCATTTTTCCTCTAATAACTTTTTCCAACTGGACAGAATTGCTGTTCACTACATCGGGAGAAAAGCTTGAGCAAGCTTTAGCTTTTGTGCTTGAAATGTAATTTCAGTGTGTTGTAAATACTTTAATACCCCACCAACACTGAGAGCACTTGAAATGTTATGAAAACATTTTCAGTTATTTTCAGTGATGAACCACCTGCATTTACTTACAAGTTTCTTCTTCATTGTGAACAACCCCCAAACCTCTTCCAGTAGGGTATCTAAAGTTTTAGCCTGATATCTTGGCAGCTGAACTTTTATTTATTTTTTTTTTTCCCTGGTGGTCCTCCTCTATCTTACGATATTTAGGTATTTGTAGAAGTAGATATTAATGCATTTTAGTATTTTAACCTGTATTTCCTGGTTCACAGCCCACAAATTTGCATGTCCTGAAGAAGAACCAGGCTGAAAATGTGGTAAAGTCTCAGTTTCAGGATTGTATTTCAGATAGTTGGCCTGCCACCCTTGGCAGGGAGGTGCTTGATGCGCTGTATAAATGATTACTACTTAAACTCAGTGTTGAAAAATCAAAAGGCAAGTATGATAAATCAGTGATTTTTACATATTTTCATGAATCAGCATTCCCAGCAAGATGTCCAGTACCAATCTTTAGCTCCTCTCAGCTGAAATCCTCATGTCAGTTGTGTTGTGTGACCAGTGACAAATGGCAAGAAACGGTGCCAGGGTTTAAGGCTTGAGGTGATATTTTGCAACCAACCTGACATTAACCTTTTTCTACAACATGTTTATGGATCAGACTCTTGGCAGCTGTGGTGCTGTGCTTGCACTGAACCCAGTCAGCAGAGCTAATGCCATGGCAACTGAGAGCCCACCCAGGACTCATAAAATTCAAATAGCAGGGTCTTATTTATAATGGCAGAATGATATTACAGGAACCTCAGAGTAACATTCAGGCACTTGTGTACTTAAGTGAGAGCAGAATCATCTGTGCTGAACAGTGTCACACAATTTGTGCATGTCAAAGCCTCAGAAGAACAGCACCATCCCCTTCAAGACTGTGTGTGCTCTGTGCACTGTCACAGAAACTTTAGTGGTTTGGTTTGGTTTGATTTTGTTGTTGTTTTGTGGTTTGTGTTGTTTTGGATTTTATAGTTTTATGTTTTGTGTTGGTTTGGGGTGTTTTCCCCTCAATCTGGTTAATACCAAATGAGATACATCTGTGATTTTGCTACCCCATTACCGCCCCAAGGGCTGTGAAAATTTACACACCAACTGCAGCCTTCAAGGAATGAAAAGTACCAAAGAGCCCCTACTGAGAAGTTCAGTCCATGTTGGTACTAACACCAGCCTCCAATTACTATGCTGAAAAAGAAAGAGGCATTAAATCTTCATTAAGACAATTTTATCTTCTTTTTGTTTTATTGTCCAGAGTAAATCAGTGATTTCAAATTGTGCTTTGGCTGGCCACAGTAAGTTCACCAAACAGAGTAACATATTCTACCAGTTCAGGATGTTTCATTCTTATTATTAACGACTTGCTGTCAAGATATTAAGTACTTGCTAGTTACTAGTGCCGAAGCATAATAATTTGCAGCATTTTCTTTTGGTTACAAACGTCCCTTTTCTTTCATACTCTGGGAATCCAGGAATAAAAAGGAAAGCTAGCAATCAGCAGAATGGTACAACCAATTCTTATAATGTTCATAATGGAAAGAGCAATGGAGTCTGCAGGTGAGAGTTCATCAAAACTCCAACAAGGCACGTGCAGCAGATTGAATTCAGAACTTCATGAAATCCAGATCATTGCAAGGAAAGTCTGGTTGTCTGTACAATGAAGTGTAGCCAGTACCAAGTTTAGAAGAAATGAAAATACCTGTAGGCCACTTGAACAGTTTGGTGACCCCTGAAATAAAGCCTTTTTCCACCTTCCAGTTTGTTTGCATTCTTCTGAAACAAAGGCAAAGTCTACTTTGCAGTGAGCATTGTATCACTGTTACAAGTTGCCTGTTCTGAAATCCCAGAAGGTGCAATGAACTTCAGTTTTTTAATGGCACAAGAAAGATGGAGACGCTTTGGAGTTTGTGCCTGACATTTCTGCAGGTCAGTGAGACCTTTTCATTCCTGTCAAGCAGCAGTGGCTCTCATGAAGAGAGAGCAAGACTGTGGCTCTCATGAAAATTGTGAGAACAAGCTGCCTAAACACGTCTGAAGAACTGGACTTGCTGAGAACATACACAGATTGTGACACAGATAAGGAACCAGATAACCATGTCCAAACAACTTTCATGGAACAATGAAGTGTCTGTTTCTCACGTGGTTACTACTCAAAACTTTACAGAACCTCTCCGTTTTGCATCAGTTTTCCAGACTGAGTCTGAATTCTCTTTTAGGTAGGATATGCCTGCCTGAAGTTTCAATTACTTGGGTTTAGTTGTTTCTGGTTTTGTTTTTGGTCGGTTGTTTGTGTGCTTGTCTTTCAAAGGAGCAGAAGAAATAGCTTTCAAGGGTTTGTGTAATATTGCAGCACCTTGCCACTACATTGGTCCTACAGTCTTCAAAAATATAATCATCAAGAAATAATTGATTTGTATAAATGCAATTGATTTTTACAGGCCATTATTGCAAATACAGACTTCTCGCCTCAAAATAAAGACAAGCCACTCTTCCCTCTTGTTTCCTTTTGAACAGGTTTATTAGAAGGTTGTCTCTTAGGACATGAACTCAAATTGAATTTTTGATCTCTGGTATAACTGACAGTGATGTTTAAAGGCTCTACAGAAAGTAACATCATCTATTTTCCCCATTTAAAAGCTGGCAATAAGAGCTAATTCCTCAGCAGGAGCTAATGAATGCAAAACATCCTGTTTTGCAAATTAGAAATGTGTGCTTAAAGACGATGGTGGGAAACTGAGGATTTGTTAAGTTCTGGCATCCTTTTCCTCGAACACAGACCCATTAGGATGGTGTGAGTTGTATTTCCAGTGTTCCAAAGGCCGTTGGGGCAAACCCAGTAGCCTGACTGATATTCCCCTCTGGGGCTGATACTCAGGTTACCAAATACAGCCTGTACCGCAATGATTTGCTTCAATGAGCCCTTAAAAACTCCATTTGTGTAAAAAAAAGATGTTCTCACTCCATCCAGCAGTTGGCCTGTGCAATGCTGTGAGCTGGGGGAGCGCTTGCCTGCAGGGCAGTCGCCCAGCACCAGTCACACACCGGCAGCTATTGCTAATTATCAGCCTGTTTGGAACGTTTGTAAAGCTGTCCTCTTGTGGGTCGAGGGCCAGCAACTGAACTGCAGCCTGGACACACAGCCAGCCGTTCTGCCTCTGCACATCAACAGCATTATTTACAGTATTTTGGGAGATGCCTGGCTTATTTCTTATGTGTCCCTGCTAATAAAGGCATTTATTAGTCTGCAAGGTATCACTGTCTTTTTATTGATTGAGAGCCTTTTTGGGGCCCCCCAAAACAAGGACATTGAGGGGCTGGAGAGTGTCCAGAGAAGGGAACAGAGCTGGGGAAGGGTCTGGAGCACCAGGACGGGCTGAGGGAGCTGGGGGGCTCAGCCTGGAGAAAGGAAGGCTCGGGGGGGACCTTCTCACTCTCACAACTCCCTGACAGGTCTGACTCTATGTGTCAGTCTCTTCTCCCATGTAATGAGCAGTAGGAAAAGAGGAAATGGCCTCAAACTGCCCAAGGAGGTTTAGACTGAGTATTAGGGAAAATTTCCTCTTGAAAATACTTGTCAGACTTTGGAGCAGGCTGCCCAGGGCAGTGGATTTCTATGAGTTTAATATAGATATATATATTATATAGATAACATGTATGTATGAGTGTATGCATGTACACGCTTTTATTCTTTATTTAGGTCAAACCCACACAAATATATGAATGAAAATGTCCAGAGAAATTGTGGTTGCCCCATACCTGGGAGTGTCCAAGGCCAGGTTGGATGGTACTTGAAGCAACCTGGACTAGTGGAAGGTGTCCCTGCCCACAGTACAGGATGGAATTGGATGATCTTTAAGGTCCCGTCCAACCCAAACCATTTCATGATTTAATGATTGAACTGCAGAAAGGATCAAAGCCTCTCTGCCAGAATGGGACTGTCCTCCAGAGGAGCACTGGCAGAAAAGCAGGTATTTCACTTGGCAGTGTCCCATAAAGGCTCTGGAGACACAGCTTTGATGATGGCCAATGAGCAGATGCTTCTGTGGCTCTGTGGCTGCTTTTCCTTTCTCCTTGCTCTTCTGTTGTGTGGTTAAATGGTGGATAACTGGGATCAGAACTGCTCATGAGTAGGGGTGTCCTAGAAACAGACTGAAAGGCCAGAGGCAGCTTTTTTCCCCAGATTAATTTTCTTTTCAAAGGCTTCAGCAATTATACCCAGCACTTCGCTCTGACGGAATTCTCTATACAGACACCACAGCACTTTTGAAAGGATTGATAAGGCAGCTGGTGTGGGGTCTGTAGCTCTGACCCAGGAAGCTGTGACCAGTCTGGAGAGATGGTCCCGTGAGGAACTGTCTTCCTGGGGCCTGGTGTCTTCCCTCAGCCGTAGCTGGATTGCCTTTGCAGAGAAGCTATCAGCTCTTTAGTGGTTTTCAGCTTGTGATTTCAGCTCTCGCTCTGCAGGGCAATCTCCAGGCCAGACCAGGAGGAGAGAGACGAAGAGACTCGTATAGCAATTCTGCATGGGGCAGCTTTATTAGTCTGCACCCAGCAAAGGGGAGCCTGGGGACAAGCTCTCTCTGCTCTCACAGGGGCAGAGGGCTAGATAGGGATACAGGGGGTGGGTGTCAGTGGGTAAAGGCCAATGGGTTACAAAGGATCTGCATAGGGTCTCCGAGAGGATTCTGGGTCTGTCTTCTTCTCGCCGTAACTGAAAAGTGGTTGCCTTTCCAGGGGGATTCTGCTGGGAGGTTATGTAATATCCTTATCTCAGCAGATCTCCCCCCAGGGCAGAGGCTGGGCATACCCCACAGATTGAGTCACTTTTCCCACTTTACACATGTAGATAAACATGGCTTAGAAGTGAAAGAATGAGACATGATTCACAGCAAGGTCTTTGATAGTGGCTGTGAGGAATGTTTACCCCAGGTAAGTAGCTGCTTATTTCTCACTGCCCATGCCTGGGCCTGGCTTGCAACACATAAATGCATGGTCAACAAAATTGTCTGCAAGCTGAACAGGTTAAATCTGGGGTTTGAAAGATGGTGGCAGAGTATTTTATCATGACCTGCAGCTGGAAGAGGTATTTTGTTTCAAAATCTGTGGCTGCATTGAAACAAATTAATCTCCAGGTGCTTGACAAAAACCTGAGTTCTGTTGTGACCAAAAGCCTCTTTCCCAGTGTCACTGGTGTTGATCTGATAGACTTCAAGGAGGATTTCAGGGCTTTCCCTCATCACACCAAGCTCCCTTTTTGCCACAGGCAAGCTGCCTTTTGCAGTGTCACTGGGGACTTGGATGTTCTCTCCAGTGTGTAGAAACAGACAGCGCACACAGACCCTGCCAGGAGAGATCAGACCTGACAGCCATGACAAATCTGTCACTCCAGCTGCTAAAGTTTCACTAGACTGGTGCTGATATGCACATTTTTGCTGAATTTTCAGAGCCGTGTGAGTGACTCTGCAATTAAGCCACAGCTAATTTTTGGGCATGGCTTTGGCTATTGGGGAACCCTTCGGGGAAGACAGGTGACACAGAGTGAATCAGCTACAAGGACACTCAAGGGACTGCATGAAGGGTGTGGTTGCTGTTTTGTTCTCAAAGCCCTTTTTTTATATCCCAGACTTGAAAGAAAGGCAAGAAACAATAATTCTCTCCTGGACTTCAGCATTTCAGGGAACATCCGGTCACCCCCCAGAAGCTGCATCTACTTCAGAAATTTACTAACTTCCTCATGTTTGGGCAAAAAGCATCAATTTTCTGTGCCCTAGATGACACACTTAAAGCAGTGGCTACATCTTAAGTGAATACATCCTAAAAAAATAAAGAAAGAAATATTGTCTTGCTGCTAGAAACTCCTTCATGGCAGAGGTGTGCTCCCACCAAACTAAGGAGGGAGAGGAGGACAACCCTGTGGCACTGAGACAACGCACAGATGATAACAAAGGCACAGATCTCCTTAGACCTTAAGCTGCAGCCAACAGCCCTTATGGCCTGAAACAGTAACTGAGGCATTCAACGCAAGGCTTCTTTTGCTTTAAGATTATTAATTTCCTTTTGCTTGCTAGAACAATACAAAGATAAATATGAATGTGTCAAAGTGAAGGTGTTTGGCTTCCTGATTGTTTGAATCCACTGGTGGCTGTGCTAAAAAAGCTGGATTCAAATTCTTATGAGGCAGTGGAGTTATCATTAATACCTGACCGCTGCTCTGTGCTGTCACCATCAGCCTGTGCTGATGAGGTCACCTGTCATTGTCAGTGTCCTTTGGGGTGCACAGGAAGCCTGTGGCAGCCTTTCAGAGAGGGTGAACCAGCTCATCCTGGAGTTGTTTTGTCTACTTCTTTTACAGACGTGAGAGGACATGCTGTTTCTTGATCAGACTCATTAATTTGCTTCAAAAATGCTGCTGGACCAAGGCCTCTGCTTCATCCTCTGCTGACCCTTCCACTGCAGCTGCAGGGCTGAGCAGGAACAAGCACACAGGAGAGAGATCACATTAGTCACAGACCAGCAAACTCAGAGGGACCAATTAGGTCCTGAAAACTGTGTGGTATTTTTGCGCCTCTTCTCCAAACACTGCGTGTCGAAACACTTGTAGGTTTCAGCAGCTGTGATGCAGAAGCCAAACAAGCCACTCAAAGAAGCCTGTAATGGTGATGGCTGATGGGCTGAGGGAAAAAAAGAGGGGTCAAGCCTGAAAGAATCTGCTGGTGAACTAGAAGACACTCTGTGAAAGCACTTGAGTTGGTATAATCCAGTGTAGGCCAGCACAGGGCCAACAAGAAGAGAAACCACAAAGGCAGAGAGTTGAAATGTGAACTCCTGAGAGGCTTTGCAATGGCAAAAGTTCATCAAGTTCCTTTCATGACTGTGGTCCACAGGACCACTTGCAAATCTTGCTGAGGCTGAGTGCAGAAAGGTCACAGAAGCCACCAACTGCTTGGAAACTACTGAGTGACTCCTATTCAGGGAGGCAAACTCCAGGCACCTCTTCTTTCCAAGGTGAATCCCATATCTGCAGAAAATAATGTGTGGATTAGGATATTTTTCAAAATTGGCATGTAGTTCAAACAGCTGATATTGATTTATCAAGGTATACACATCACATAGTGTTTTCAGGCTCCATAGCAACCCTTCCCTCCTTTCTGATTTTAACTCCATACCATAGCAAGCCTTCCATGGTAAGGCTGAGGCAACAAGTGGGGAATTGAAATAGAGAAGCACAGATGTGATAAACAAAAAGGATTTTTAAATTTTTTTTTAATATATATATAGAACTTCACATTTATTTTTCTTTTCTTCTTATTTTCTTTTGGGTTTTTTTTTTTGTTTGTTTGTTTGTTTTTTTTAATTTAAACTACTTAATTCTCAGCTTTTCACAAAAAATCTCCCTACAGTGGCTTTCCACTGTTCACAGGAGCTAAACTGTGTGTGGCCCAGTAACGCTGGGCTGATTCTGCTGCACCAGAACTTGTTACAATGGGGAATGAGGTAGAGATGTTGAGAATAGGCTTTGGCAAAATTGGAAATTAACAAATCAAAACTTCTTTCTTTATCTCAATAATGCAGTGCTGCCAGAACTTCACTTACTAAACTGGCCTGTGCTTGGTTGGTTTTCTCAGGCACAGTTAACAGCATGACCAAAACTGTGTTATTTGTAATAACATCTCATAATGTGAATTACTACATTTGGATCACATCCTCACAGTCCTGGTCTTCTGAATGAAATTTGCAGGTTTTTGGAGGGGATTATGCAGTATCTGAATTCCTGCTTTTCCTTTGATTTTTAAATAAATTAACACAAGCAAACAAAACTCCACAGTCTAAACAAATTATTCATTTGTTTAAATACATCTATCAAGGAGAATTTGTTGTATGTTAACCTGGAGAAGACTGGTGAGATAAACCTGACTGTAATGATTAGGGGATTCAGTGGCAGAAAGAATGGCAAGGAAATTCTAGAACTGTAACGTCACTATTCCATTTGTGTCGGATTTATAGTGATACGAGCCAAAAAAACTAAAACAAAAAAAACCACCCCCAAACCACAAAGAAACAGAAACTTTTGAAAAACTTTAAGAGTATCCACCTGCACTTTTCAAAACTAGTTACACTTCTGAACATGTATGCACATCGTGGCCCTGTACAGTGAATTTTAGCATGTGTGTAAATGTTGACATCTCTGTCTGGGAGACATTTTGCCCCCATTTTTCATAATTACCCTTCAAGAACACGAAAGCTCTGTGAGATCTTTGAGATGTTCAGTTTTGCTCAAGAAACAAGGAGCTGCTTTAGGGTGTTTGTGTGCAAATCCAGGGTTCCTTGGAAACGCAGGAATAATTGCATTTACCTGTGAATTCTCCCAGGAGACCCTTCTGATACCCTTCTGATTTTCCATCCCCATCAGCCTCGTCACAGGTAAGGGATTACTTCATGCTGGCTCCTCTGCAGAGTCCAGAGGGAAACCCAGGGGAGTGTGGGGAATGTAGGAAGCAGCACTTGCTGTCCTTCAGAAGAAAACGGTCCTAGAAATGGTGCACAGCCTCAGAGAGGGGGCTGTGAGCAGCCACATGGAAAAAATGGAGCAATTATGCAGCTAACAATGGCAAATCCACTTAGTCATGAATTCCTCATCACTCTCTCCTTACTCTCTCAGAAGGTGATTAATACCTTTTTGATCAAGGAACACAGTGGTAAAGCAGGAATGCAGATCCTGCCAAGAGGCCCATGAGTGAATGTGCAGAGCAGTACTAATTCCAGAAGCCGACAGCTGCAGATGATTTCATGGGGACAGTGTGAATGACCACAGTGCACAAGCTCTGGCTAAACCCAACAGATTGGGTGGCCAAGCCATGTCACACGGGCCAGAGGAGTCTTCAGAGCACGTGTGGCATTCAGAGGTATCTCAGTGCAAGAATCACTTCAAGGTATCTGTATCCTGACTGGAAGCAATTGGAGGGTGCCCCTATAGACACTTCCTCCTCTGGCATTGCAGAGAATATGATTTCATGGTTTGGAAGGCCAGGGGCTTAATGTGAAGTGTCAAACACAGATAGCTGGAGAGCCATGGAGCCAGCCAAGGATTGCGGGTAATTACACACTGTGAGAGAAGAACAGGATATGGGGGTAAGGCAGCACTTTTCTGGGACAAACGTTCTGGCTCCTGAAAATAAACACAAGGCAAGTGCAAAAATGAGGCTGAGGTCATGGAGCCTAGGGGGGAATCAAGAAGATGAAAGGACCCCAAAACTCTCTGAACCGTTTCCAGAAAGAAAAGCAGACTGCACATGGTAACTAATTTAGAAAATGAGAAACTTAACTCCAGGGTGGGGAAAATCAATTTGAATAAAGGTACCCACACAAAGCCTGGGACACAAGACCTTGGACACCCGATCATCTAGATCAGTGCTGGAGCCAGAACTGCTGATCTCTTCCCCTTCCCTTCCCTCCTTCCCTGCCCCCTTCCCCCCTCTGTCCCCTGCTTCAATCCATCCCACTCTCTCTTCCCTCCTAGGAGCCTGCTCCATGTGCACACATTCACAACCACCCTGTCTCCCACTCTGAATTCAGGTGTTCACTCACATGGCAATATAAGCAATGTAAGTGTCATTATGGAATCAAAGAATAATGTGTACAGAAGTGTTGAGATTTCCCAAAAGAAATTGTTGAAAGGATATGGAATACAATGTAATTTCTTCTCTCAAATGGCAGCAATGTTTGCTAAGGCCACTGAGGTCAGGTCTTCTGCACTCACCGTGTCTGGGAGTTTCCTGCCCACGGAGTCTATCTGGCATTGAACAGACTGTGTCTACCCTGGTAAACATTTTTAACCTCCAAAAGAGGGTATCCTGATAAAAACTACTATTGTGAGTGGTCTTTTGAGAGAATTTGTGCCCGAGCCCTTCCTTGTAACACTAGGGAGCAGTGAGGAGTCCCCAGGCAGGTGCAAAAGAGGACTTTTATTTACAAAAACCCGGCCTTTTAATGCCGTTAGTCGGTTGTTTACATAGTTTTAGGCCACAACAAACCAAATTTAACCAACCACCATACACCATGGTGCGGGCACAAGGCATTCATGCAGCATGCCTCACTTCCTCTATTCTAGCTGAGTCATTCTCCCACAGTCCATTTCTACTTAGGCTGAGTAACAGGCTGGAGCCATGATTTTACCAGGCTTTCCCTACAAAGCTTTACCTATCGGTCACACTTCCTAGGAATTATCTTTAGGATTGTTGGCAGGAGACAAAATGATCAAAATGACACAATGACAAAAGAGAAGACTTTGTGAATCTACTGAGAATTGTTTCAGCACCTTGGACGTTTCTCTGGGTTACTCCTGTAGCCTAGAGATAACATTAATACATTTTGGTTATCACATATCATGTATCACATATCACAGGCTGCCTGTGATAGCTTAGGGTGGAATAAATGAAGAGAAGCTGAGGGACAGAAAAGAAGAATAGAAGGAAGGCCAAAGAACACAATCAAGTTATGGAATCAGTGTCATGGATTTTTTAGGCAGGGAGTTATTTTTCCTTTCTCCTGATTTGAGTTCTACCACCCAAGGGAAGAATCTGGGACGTGTGTAAACATTTCAGGTCCAGGTATCTAAAGACTCATGCAGTAGTAGCAGACTTCCAGAGTTACAGAATTGTTGGTTATCAGATTCTAGGAGCTCAGACTTAAATAATAGATTGCATCCAATTGTGTGCCCTGAGTACCTATTGACAATCCCCTTCAAAATCTTAGAAATTGCCAGGAGTTACTCTTCAGATTATTGATTATTTTGTCTCTTATAGGTGTAGAATAAATAGAATATAAAGCTTTAAGTCTAGGCCTAAATATTAGCACAACTATAATCATGGTTCCGTCCCTAATTCTAGCCCTAAATGAAAATTGTAACCCTAAACCAACCCTAAAAGCTAGCCCTAAACCCCTAAACCCAATGCAGGGCAAGCCTGTGCCAGTGCTCGGTCACCTGCACTGTGAAAAAGTGTTTGCTGATGTTGACGGAGCCTCCTGAATTTCAGTTTGTGCCGTTCCTCCTTGAGGAGGGTCTGGTTCCATCTGCTTTGCATCCCCCCTTCAGTAGAGTGTGTTCCACATGCTCCAGAGAACATCCATTGTTAGCTGAATTCCCATCTAGCTGAGAGAAATAATGACTTCTTGTAAAATAATTAGAGGGAATGTGGACCATCTGCCAGAATACTCAATTAGAATAGACCTCAAATTGCCCTTCAAATGTTATAGTTAATTGGCAAAAGTACCTGAAAACCTTGATGGATAAAACATAATTTTGGCTGTTCCTGTAGACACATAAAAGGAGAAAATCCTAACATTTGAACATTATGTTTGAATAAGGAATTTCCTGAGCTATAATGATTGTTGATGATGTTTGCCCAGCTCTTGATGGGACAAGGAGAAGGCAAGTTTGTTGGATTTTTTTATTCTGTCCCTGTCTATTCTTGTGTTCCTGTGGAATGAGCATGAAATTTGTTCCACCTTTGGGTGTCTTGTTTGGAAGGTGCAAAAGCACAATAATCTGTCAATATTTACATCTCACAATGTGTGCAGCTCCCCATCTGTGAGCAAAATTCCTGGTGAGTTAAATTTTGAGATGGTGTAAACCAACCAATGCACAGTGAACTATGAAATTTACTTTTATAGTCAGCCACTTTCTATAATGTAAATAAAATAGTTATTCTCAGACCATAAATTATGAAAGTCACACTGGTTACCTTCCTGCTTTTTTCACACCATGGAGGTTTTTATGGCAAGTTTTTTAGATTTTTTCTAACCCCTGCCTTTTAAAAAAAAAGAACAGAATTCCCACCATGTGTTTCCATGATGGAAGTGATTTCTGCAGTTCTCTTGCTTATTTTTTCTGTATAGTAACTCAGTACTATAAGTTACATTCACAACAGACTAATTTCTGCTGTGACCTAGTGATGCCTTTTCCCTGTCTTAAAATCAAGAGTCATACACGGTTAGAAGGGGAAAAGGGATTTTACCTTGGTATTTATTTTAAGGTCCTTAGGTGTACACGTCCAGGTCATATGCATCGAGATGCACCCCGCCAAGTCGATCCCTGTGTCTCGCCCCCCAACATTGGGTATAACATTATGGGTTTTACTAATTAGCATATCTATCAAAGATTCCCCAATGAGAGGCTCAAGTGAGCCCCCCTCCCCAAGGAACCTTCCCCTGGATGGTTCTATCTTGGTTTACAGAATGTGTTCTGGAGAGGACCTTGGGGTCTGGGGCACACTGATCCCTGGCTACGAAGCTTCTAAAATGCTTAGTCTCTCAGCTTGACAAACAAGTCTAAGAATGTAGGCAAAAAGCACTAGGAGTACAGAAGTTGTAAAAAGGTATAACAGGGGTATAAAAGAAAAGGCAAAAATCTTCATGGCATCACTAGGATTAACAAAAAGAAAGATTTTTTACATTTTAAAAGGTGGAAAAGAAATAAAATACACAGGATAGAGGAGAACAAGTCTATTAACAGCAATTTATACTGAGAGTATTTGGAATATGAGCAAAACCCAGATGAAGGAGGTGACAGTAGGGATGGCAGAGAAGCTTGGAAGGCACCTCTGGATGAAAACAAGTGGCCTGTCAGTGAGATGGAATCCAGTTCTATTTTCCAGGTGCTCCTCTCTTAGCTGGTAGTGCAGGCAGAGCTGACCCAGCACGAATTAAATGTGGATTGGGATACTTCTCTATCCTCAAAACACAAGTTGTATATAACCAAGAAAAAAGGGTGCAACAAGGAGAGTGTCCTCATCACACTTTCTTTTTCCAATAGAAAAAATTATTTTCATTGTTCACCTTTGCATTTTGGGCCTCAGTTCTTCTAGGACAATCCCAAAATTGTGCACTGAGTGCAGGATTATTGTGGGCTGTCAGTGGGTCAGATGTGCACACATTCATGTACACAAATTTAGTTTAGACTTATAAGTAAAAAAAAAAAAAAAAAAAGGGACACGTGGTCTCAAATGAAGGTTCTGGGAAATAATTCTTAAGATCAGGAAGAAATATCTCCCATCTTCAATAATATGGAGGATGCAACTGAAAAAAAATTAAAAAGCCGATGTTCTGAGTGAGAAAAAAGGTTTTATTAGTTTCTTGTTGGAGACACAAAAATAATCTGAACGGCAAAATTGGTGGGAAGTGGGGCCACATTTAAAGACTGATAATTCACAGAGGGAGAAATGGAAATAGAGAAATGTGATCAAGCATTATGTGTAACAATCGACAGCATATGAATGAACATGGTGATATTAATCTGCTTCCTATAGAGGGCTATACATCTCTCAGTATTCTAGGTGTATTTTAAAATATCCTAAGCATAAATAGGTACCTTCTGTTTGTCTTGTATCCTTTAAATGATTTTTTTAAGAAAAAAAAAAGATGGCTTTTTGAAGAAATGTAACATTCAGGGATGCCTGAAGAAGGATAATTAAAAATATTAATGAATAAGTTTTCTGTTTTCCATGTCATCCTTTTTTGGGACTCTTATAGCACTGAGAATTATGTTATGAGTTTAGAAATGTCTCAGTGGAAACTAACATCCCAGAGCTGCAAATTCTTCAGACATTGCTGTTTTGCTGATTCTTTCCTTGTATTGAACAAACTGTGCATCGCTAACCACTTCTTTGAGTCAAAATCAGGCTATATGGCCTAACACTGTAAGTTTAACCCACTAGCATAATAAATATGTGCAGGATTATGTGGCATTATGGTTTTGAGTACAGGGCTCTGTATTTTGCTGAACTACTGCTTAGAATTTCTCATCTGCTGCTGAGTGGTGCCAAGGAGAGCTCAGAGGGATGGCCAGAGGCAGAGTGGCAGCACAGACAGTTAAATGTTAATATAAAGAGGGTAAATTCCACTTGAATTTTATCTGGAATTAGCATGTTGTCTAGAACAGCAAACAATTATTTTCAGTAGCCAATCTTTGCATAGTTTTTCAGTTCCTCCAGCTCTTTCTCCAGTCCTGGTGAAGAATGACATCTACAAAGTGCTTAAAAGTTTGTCAGGTCTCTGTCAATGCTGAGATAACATCGTTAGTTCTGGACAGGATTACAGTTCCTATTAAGTTCCTTCCCCTCACTCCAGATCTTCCTCCCTCCATGCAGTTTGCTGTATGTCCAGGAGTATTTTGTGTACTGCAAGGTTTTGAGGTAGTGAGAGTCTGCCGTAACTTTGAATCTGTGTTTTATATCCTTATAGCTTTGGCAAAATAAGAAAAAATCTTTGCTTTGACATACTGGTTGGCTTTAATGGACCCAGTACCTGTCAAAAGAGCAAAATAACAACAAATATACCATCTTCATCTGTGGAGTTCCATCCTTCTCCCTTTGATTCTCAATATTTTCTTTCCTACACCTTCCTAGCCTTACCTGTATTAACCTCATACACAGACTCTTAGCTTGAGGGAGGTGTAAAATTTTATGAAATAATTAGGGGAGATAGGCTGCTTTTGTCAAATCATGTAACAGTTTAATTGGAGAACTCAGAGCAGAAGTATAAGAGGAGTTCAAGTAATATCTGCTTTACATCATCAGTATATCCATCAGTGATGCGGCAATTCACTCATTTGTTGGTAGCTTTAAACAGAGTTGCACCAGTAATCTGTGAGTGTGACAGATCAAATCAGGGCAGACCAAACCAATAAATCTCATTTCCCACAAGTTTCACGGGGCTAGGACTGGCCAGCTTGAGAAGAATTAGACCTTCAGAAGCCCACTGTCCTCCCTGATACTGGCTTTAGTATTCATCCTTAACAGGGAATGGATCTATGTCTTGTTCAGGCTGTTCTGCAGCTGATTAAAAAGATTAAAAGATTAAAAAAAGAATCAACATATTTCTCCCCAAGTGTTTGTGGTTAGAAATAACAAGAAGCAGAAAGGCCTCATGGTTAGTGCCATCAGTGACAACATGAGCCTGAACACAGGCTGTTCAGCTGCACCTGGAATGGCTGTGCTGTGTAAAAGCTCCCAGGCTTTTGCTGACACTGTGAAGAAAATAAAAAGATAAGACAGAACCAGAATTGTTGCAAGAAAAGGAACAAAATATTGAAGATCAGGGATTAATCCTTATGATCTGGGGTTTGTTTCCTCTGCTGCCAGTAAAAAGACTGTTTAAAGTCTGGTTTTGTGTTTCTTGAGATGGTGATATTTATGGAGTTGTTCATGGGAAAGAATTAGCAAAAGAAATTGCTGTGCAAGAGTAATAATTTATCTGTGGATTGAAGTGCTTTCGCACAGTGATTTATTGGTCTTATTTTAACACCAGGGGGTGATAAATTGCCTTGAAGTGGTGTCACATATGATCAGGTGTCTCTACAAAGGCAGATTCCCTGTTTTTTTCCCGGGAGACTTTTTATGCTTCACATTTAGGGTTTTTTTTTGGCAAATATTTCACAAAGCTGTCACTCAAAATCTACTAAAAGATACATTATGAACCTACAGGTGCATAATAAGGTACACTAAAGTACGCAGGAGATGAAGAAGCAAAAGTTTCCACCTCTTAGGACAAACCTTGGCAAATGCCACAGATGCAAAATGGTGACAGCAGGTGGCAAATTGCTGCAGCTTTTCCAGGAGTCCATGGTTATGGATTCACCCAAGTTCGACATTCGTATTAAAAATCAAAGCTGTTGAAAATGTCTTTAAAACTCTTTCTGTGAGTTTCCCAACAGCTAATAGTAGCCCTTCTAATACTTTTGTGCAGATACAACACACAGCTGTGCGTGCAGAAAGACATCTTCACTCTGGACTGGAGATGCTGCCTCTGCTGCTGCTGAGTCCATTAGAAACCCACCCTTATGGATTCTTCCCCAAAGGGCAGAGAGGCCCCTCCTGTCCCCCTCAAACTGGCTTTCAGAGTTGCAGAAGTTGGAGTGGTTTATGAAGTAGTTCCTATGTCTGTGTCCTCTGCTCCTACTTTCTAATATAGAATTAGGCTGCAAAGCCCATAGAGTCAATCTTGGTTTAATTTAGAAATAATATTCAGCTCTGTGCCACAGAGCTGCTTCTCTGAGATGACCCACCTCAATCAGTGGTACAGTAGTGCCAAGCTATCTTTAACATTACACACTTCACATTCATTGCAAGGACGTAAAATCTGCTTCCAGCACTCTATGTTAGGAGAAGGTTGAAACCTCTAGTAACTTTTCAGTCCTTATTTCCTTGTGGCTTCTGATCAGCACCTCAAGTGTTACATTTTCTTCTTTTTCTTCTTTTTCTTCTTCTTTTCTTCCTCCTCTTCTTCCTCTTCCTCTTCCTCTTCTTCCTCTTCATAATCTTGCAGACTTTTTCTAACTTTTCAGCTTCTCTTGTAGCTCTTAACTACTCATGCTTTTCAGCCATCTCTTCTTTCTATTTTCAGCCTCAGAATAGACACTTTATGGGAATGGCCACGGGAGCATTCAGGATACAGACAGAATTGTTTAGCTATTCCTACTCAAAAATTTTTGTTCATGTGCTGCATTTTTCCTTCTCACTACAAAGTCATCTTTGTACATTATGTCCTAACTCCTTGAGCACCAGGGAATCCCAGAGACAAAGTGTGGAAGGGGCATTAAGTCAATGTGCCAGCCTCGGCAGAACTGTCAGAAGGGTTTTTAAAACTACAAGGTCAAAGCCATAGCATTCGTTTCTATTTTTAAGCACTGAGTAAATGTACTCATAGTATTTTATAATTTTTCCTAAATTTAAAATTTTAATTTTTTATCATTATGTGAAGTTTGGTTTTTTTGATTGCTATTTCTGCATGACAAAAGAATGAAGAGAGAAAAAAAACCCTTTTCAAAAAGGAGGGAGCCAATATCCAATTATTTTTCAATAAATGTAGCAAACTAAAACACATGTCAGCTCAGGAGATCCCTAACCAAAATTTGGCTTCTCTGTAGTGAGATAGAGCCAAAATTTGGGTGATTCACTCACCTGCACATCTCCAGAGGGTTGCTGCCTTGCCTTTGTGAGACAAGAACAGTTTCCACAATGGGAAATGTTTTGAAGGTTTTAGTAGATCATGAGGATGGTGATGATGATGAAAACAAAGAGGATTATTTTTCTAGAATCCAAAATCCACTGGTTCAACCGCCCTTGGAAAGGTCTGAGCTGGAAAGGGACATTTCCTTCTGTGCCCCTCACGGGCCATGCTGTGTGTTATCCACCAAGGTGAGGCAAGCAGAGCAAGGAGTCACAGGGAGGGTGACAGCAGCCGCACTGACGATGGCACAGCCACAACCCAGCCCTGGGGAACAGAGGCCCCTTTGCTGAGCCAGAGCACCCAGAGCTCAGTTGTGCTGCTGGAGCAGCAGGCACGGCCGGCACTCTGAGTGTGAGAGAAAACGGAAGGAGAAGCCCCATGTTCCTTCAGGATTGCTCAGTCAGAGGTAGACCTGAGAAACTCCAGTGATCCAGCCCCCCCCACAGCTGAGAGCTGCAGCGTGTTTTGGGAAGATAATCCCTTGTGCCAGTGTTAGTTACAGTCAGAGACATCACCTTCATTTATATCTCCCCGAACACGCTGAGTGCAGTTCACAGATAAGGCCTGGCTGTGCTGGTGATGCTGCACTCAAAGATTCTCCTCCTTACCTATTTTAGAAGACTTTACCTTACAGATATCTCTTATAAACTTTTTTTTCCCATTTTTCCCCTCCTAGAAAACTAAATTCATGCTGCAGGCTGTCATCCTGTCTGGAATGCCTTAACCATCATGAGAATAAAATCTGTCACCTGAGCTCAAGGGCAAAGCTCTTTTACATGGGAGTTGCATTAACCTCAGACCTTAAAATGGAGTACAGCCTGCACACTGCAGATCTGTTTCACTTATCGCTAATTAAATCCTGTTTATATGAGTATGTCAAGAGCAAAATTTCCTTTGCAAACACAAGCGACATCATTGTCAGCAAAATCTTCTCCAATGAACCAGAGGTTAGGAGTGAACCCTTCAATGAAAACCCACTAACTTTTTGCCTGAGAAACATTAAAATAATTGAACACATCTGCTTTCCATGAGAAAGAAGAAATTTTTCCATTAGCTGTCATCAGTAGGAAAAGTCAAGAGGCTGTGTTCTTTCATCTTTTAAGCTGGCGGTAGGCAAATTGACCTCTGTGACACTGCACTCAGTGAAGAAGCAGGATGCATTTTTCAAGCTGATTTTGCCTCACAATAGGGTAATGCTGAAGGAACCCACCTGCAGCTCCCACTAATGTCCCTGTCCTACCTCTAAGCTGATTAGTAATTCACCTCTGTAATTTGCATGCACTTTGAGACAAAAACCCAAAGTGTTTGCTTAATGATGTATCCAAGCACACACATGAAAGAATAGCTGAAAAATAAATGATCTGTGTAAGACTTAAAGCTTTGGAAAGAGTCATAACATGATGAGTATTGGAGGCTACAACTGTGATCCCAGCAGGGAGTCCAGGGTGTGCACGGAACAGGGAGCACACACGATGCATCATTAGCAGAATGAGTCGGTGCAGGCGGGGCAGATTTCCCACTGGCACTGCACCTAATGCAGCTATAGGAGCTGATTAAACTGCATCCACAGAGCTCATTAGGGCTTCGTTTTTATTTATGTTTGTTTTACGTCAGCGATTCAGTGCTGCTTTGGGGACATTTTGGCAGAGGTGTGACCACCACAGCACCGCCCTCAGCTCTCCCAGGCTGGCTCTGTTAGCTGTGTGCTGAGCTGGAAGGTGTTTAATTTATCTTCCCTCCTCATGGCACTGGATCTTGACAGTGTTTAAGCTGAGGAGCTGGAGAAACAGCTAACTAATGGTCAGTATTAGTACTTCTTTCTGCTTGTTCTCATGATAAAATAGCAAGTTCTTGCAGCTGATCCCAGTAGTCTGAGTAATTAACCAAGAAAAAAAACGTCATGTCCTGGTGGCACTGCAGCTTTGGGAGTTGGTGATTTTAGGAGTTGGGTCCTCCAGAAGGAGGACTGGGAAATCCCTACACAAAGCTGAACATGGACTAGTTTTTCCAACTACTGTTGCTACAGATCTTGCAAATTTGGATGTATCTCTTTGAGCATCACTGCTAATTAAAAGCCTAATAGAAGAATCAGAAGGTCTGTCTTGCCTCCTTTTAGGTGACATAGGAGAAATTAATTTATCCCTTTTTCCTCTTTTATTCCCTCTCTGGCTGGATCACTCATTATAGGTATCACAACAAGCACCACAGAAAGTAACTAGGATTGTTTTAATGGCAGAAATGTATTTATTTATATCTATAACTCTAACTAGTCACAGATTATGTCCTGCTATCCATTCCAATTAATGTATGATTCTATATTAAACTCTCATTTTCCTCTTTCCTTGTTAT
Organism: Corvus cornix cornix; assembly: GCF_000738735.6. Classification (NCBI taxonomy): domain Eukaryota; kingdom Metazoa; phylum Chordata; class Aves; order Passeriformes; family Corvidae; genus Corvus; species Corvus cornix. The sequence continues at coordinate 25,147,834 of NC_046357.1, read as the reverse complement.
ATTACATTTTTATAACTTGGTAAAGACTTTGTATATTAGCATGGCTAGTTGCTCCAGAAGTAAAATAAAATGTTGCACTGGTTTGGGCAAATTTGGAAATACATCCTCTGAGAGAAGGCAGGTTACAACCACCCCTCCCCCACCAGGTTCAGGAATAAATGAATTTTCCTCGAAGGAACGTGAAAGAGATAAAAACTATTTATTTAACAAACACACAGGAAAAGGATAATAATGCTAAATGATAAAATCTCCCACTCTGCTGAGAGAAACCTGGGAAATTTCAGAGTCCTTCCGTAGATCTCTCTCTCCCCCTCCCTGGAGCTGGGATGGGGTGGTGGGCCCACCTCCAGGGCCAAGGCCTTGGTGGAAAGTCCTCCTGATGTATTCTGATGTTGAAACAGTCCAGCAGGGAAAAAGGGAAAAAACAAAGTCCCAGGAAAACAAAATTTCAACTCTCCGAAGGAAAAGGAGCTGAAAAACTGGCCAAAAGCTGGCTGGAAAGAAAGCAAGCTGGGTGCTTCCTCCTGCTCCTCTCGCTGACTGAACTCCAAGAGGAGTCTGTGTGTATATCTGTGTGTCCTTCAAACATGAAAACAAAGTGCAAAAACTGCTTTGAAAAAGTACACTTGGTTTTCCTCTGCCCCCTCTCAGGCTCAGTTTAAAGGCATAGAAAGGCACAAAATTAATTTCTGGGCATAGAGCAGTGATATGGGATACACATCATAAAGTCACCCCAAGAAAAATGTACAGCATCTTTCCATTTTATATTTGCTCGAGCTGTTTCTTAGCTTGTGTTTAAAACCCCATCATGCACCAAAGCAGCCACAGGTGTTACAGAACACTGCTTAGAGGGGTGTGAGATTTCTGGAACACTGTGAAATATGAGTGTTTAATCACTGTCATACAAACCATACCTCAATGCTCTCATGGTGCATTCTGAATATATCTATGTACCATATTTATGCTCTCTGATAAAGCTGCTAGTTATTTTTTGTCTTTTGATGCTGAAGGTCTAGGTGAAAGAAAACCTGTGGAGAAGTAGAACTCTAGCTTTAGTCTCATATAATCCTTTTCTCCTCATTTCTGGCTTGTAAAAGGTCATAGAGTAATAAAATCCTAGAATGGTTTGGGTTAGAAGGGGCCTAAAGACCATCTCATTTCAAGCCCCCTGCCATGGGCAGGGACACCTTCCACTATCCCAGGTTGCTCCAAGTCCCATCCAACCTGGCCTTGGACACTTCCAGGGATGGGGCAGCCACAGCTTCTCTGGGCAACCTGTGCCAGGGCATCACATCCTCTCAAGGAAGGATTCCTTACTAATATCTAAGGAATAAACCATCAGAACCATCAGGCTTTATCTTTCAAAAAACATTTCTTAGATCACTTTTCTTTTTCCTTAATATGCATCAAATTTTGTCCCAGTTCTCTGGGGTGTTGAGAAGCTTCAATAATATTTGTGCCAGGTTTCTAACAAGTGCTGGAGTCTGGGTGGAATTGATCAAGGGGAACTTCAAACAAGCAGTGTAAGACAGGAGAAAATACAGGCAGATGTCATATTAATCAAGCACGTCAAGATGAAAATTTATTGTCCTGGCCAATTCCGGTCAAAAGTGTGGTCCAGGTGTCTGAAACTCCTCCCATTTCCGTGACAGTGCTGTGACCAGCACCTTTTGGGAGCCACAGCCAACCTGTCCTGCAAACATTGGTACTGTAGGTCCACCCCACTGCTTTAGAGAGCAGAGAGCATCTCACTCGCTGCTTTGTAGGTTCCTCCCTACATCTGCATCAGTGGCTGGTCTACATATTCTGTTCCTAAAAGCCCTCCTCTGCATTGGCACAAACCATCCTTGCATTCTTTTTCCAGGCGGGTTATACCTGTCGGAGAAATTTTAAGTGCCTGCATGGACAACATCGAGGTTTGAGTCCTCCTTACCTGGGTGTTCTAATCCACTCACAAGAGGAAAAATATCTGGCTTGTTTGGCTTCACCTGACTATTTTGAGGTTAACATTCAGTAAATATTCAGTGTAGAGTTAACACCAAGTGGGGCTGTGATGGCTCTCAGGGAAAGAAAGCCACCATTTGTACAGGTGTGAGCCACAGGACCAGGGATAATTGGAATTGTCAACATACTGTGATTTACAGCTCCATGGCACTTCCATGACTCAGTCATCTGAATGTGATGAGAAAAACACAGGAGAAGACCCAACATAAAATAGAAGAGTATGAAGTATTGTAGACTACGTCCAGTATGTTTTAAGAAAAGGTTCCACTGAAATTCAGTGATTATCTGGCATTAAATGGAACTTGCATTTTTAGAAAGGCTGTATTTTTGGAAATCAGCCTCAAATTGATGTCCAGACAGCCTCCACTTAGTGAGCTGAATATACTGTGCTGCCAGTGGCATGGGAGCAGCTCAGCTGCCTGGGGCTTCTGAAGCACCTTTTACCATCCAAAAGGAATTTTCATGTTACACCTGAGCTGTTTTCTTTGTGCTGAGCTATTTTACACTATGATTAATTTTTTATTGTTCTTTACATGTGACACTCTGGATTGACTGATCTTTTATGCATGCAGAAGACTAGTTAGAAGCTGTAGAGAGCAGGTATTTTTAAAGAAAAATACGAGAGAGTTCTACTCAGTGTATTTATTCATTGTTAATATTCATTAGTAACTTACCTCTTTGTAGAAAGAGTGCCTTTTTTATTTCTATTTACATCTTGTTTTTTCTACTCAGAGTAGTTTGAGGTTTTTCTGAGGTTGCTTGAAGGACTAAAGCTCATGACCTGCTCTTTATAATACTCAGATAAGGTTCTCATCAGTCTCCCTCTTTAGTTAAATCATCTTTTTTCTGTCATTCACTGTCAAATTACCAATCTGAAAGTGCGTCCTTGCCATAAAGTGACAGTAAGGTTGAGGTAATTGTCATCTATCTCTAGACAGCTTGGTTGCTTAGAAATCCAACCTGTAGGCTCCCTGGTTTGACAGAAAAATCAACTTAATAAAGCACATGTAGTGCTAAGAACACTATATAGAACACCGGTATCAGATAAATTGTAATGTCAAAGTCTTCTTGGAAACCAGAGTGCTCAATAGCTCTGAAAATTAAGAAAAAACTATCAAAAGACTTTTCTACCTGGGAAAATATATACTTGCACAAAACCTGCTACATCAGTGAGTGACCTCATATTCTAGTCTTGGCACATGCCACACTGGAGGGCAAAACTCAGAAAACAATGATATTTCTTGTTCATTTTGGGATGCGCAGGTAGTTTTTGATTATTCATTCTTGGTTTGCTGTTTTTTTTTTTCTTAGTCATTAAAATGACAGCTTTTTTAACTAGACAGTTGGTGTCATTAATTTAAAAAGATCTGAAATAAATAACCAGAGATTGAAGGGTTTCTTGTGGTGCTGAGCAAAAAGAAACTGATCTTAAAAGCATCTTTTAAAAAACACCATTTCTTGATGAAAACCTCTTCATCTGGGTAATTGCCACTTTCGTGTGTCCATCCTCTGATACTCATCTTCATTAAAGTGCAGGAGTGTGCTTTAAGGTTTAGCAGCCCATAAACACTAAACTTTTCCTTGCACTAATGGATGTAAATTTTAAAAAGCAAGACACTGCAATCCAACTGATTTGATGAGAGCTGGATGATTATATGTACTTCAGGGGACTGTCTGAACAAGATCTGTAGACACAGGAGATGCACAGGCAGCCCACTCTGGTGCACAGGTCACAGCACACAGCTTCCTTCTTGCTTCTGTCAGTGACTTGCCTGATTCTTGGGGGCAGAATTGTGCAGAAATTCTGCAGTGAATGAAAATCATGGCAGTTTTCTCCCATTTATGATCATTGGGGGAGCTTTTTGAAAAAAAATTTGCAAAATATTTATTTTCACAGCTGACAGCACTGATTTCTGACTAGGTTCTGTTTCTAGATCATATCAGCCAGTGTGTGTAGCAGACCAGATGAAGGTGACACCTGGCTGACTTGCTGAAGTTGTCACCCCAGTGCACACATCCTCTCAATCTGCCTCCCCAAGGCTGCCAGAAATGCTGCTTCATCAACTTGATGGTTGAAAGCGAGAAAAAAACCAACAAACCTTACCTTGCTAGGTTTTCCAGTGGCCACTCACTGCAAGGCTGTAGCCACGCAGCAGCAGGAAGTACGACAGAAATGCTGGCATTCCTTTAAAGCAGGAGATGTATCCTCTCCAGTGAGCAGGCAAAATATTCAAAATACATCCAACGTGCTTCTGATGGAGACCAGACAACATCAGAGCTGCAGCCCTGGGACCCTGTGGCCAGCAGGAAACGTGGATGCAAAATCTCTGCTCTGCGGGGACAAGTATCTCCTTTAGGCAACATCTGTTCTCTTAATTTCCTCAGCCAGAACTGGCACATCACAGCAGGAGGGGAAGCACTTTCTGCTTTTTCTTTGTCACTTAACAATATTACTTTGTTCATCTCACTAACTTCACACTGTGGTGGGTCCTAAGCAGCCTGTGTGCAGGAGCTGTGAATGCTTGTTTAGTCACCACTCTCATTTTTAATCAAACTTGAATGGAAAACCTCATTGTTCTTCAATGTAATTACTCCGCTTGAGTTTGTTCCAGGGAAATGGTCACACATAAAGGTAAACCAGGTGGGGAAAAAAGGAATAAACAGCTTCCAAAGGTGGTGTCTACTAAGAGTGCTGCTGGAAGAAGGTGGATGGTTTTGAATACATCCACAGTGCCGTTACGTAAACTCCATGGTTATTTACAAGAGGTGGTCAGTGGAGGGGGGGATCTGACTTTGCTCTGAGCAAAGGCAGCTGCTGTGAATGATAGCAGCAGCACCAAGCTGTGACAGACCCTCTCAGGGGCCAGCTGGGCCTATGCCAAGGTAAAAACGGTGTCTTTCAAAGAAAAATGCTCATTAATGAGGAGGGAAGAGTTTAGCTGTGGCCGGCTTGGTTAGGTTTTGACATATCCAGCAGCTTAACAATAAGGTTTTGGTGAAAGGAAGTTATCAACATACTTGCCTTAACTGTGTGAATGTTGTTTGTTTTCTGTGTCTGCACAGGAAATTATTTGAACAGAGAGCTGGGCTTTGTGCATTGCATGCCTGAAAGAAAATTCCAGCTACAGTGCCCACAGCAGTCTTCCCAAAGCCAGCAAGAGAAATGGTCACGGCAGCAGGATCCCCCACAACTCTCTTCAACACGAGTTTGTCTTTGGCTTGCTTTTATCCTCCCTTTGGAATAATGAGTCTCAGGAGGGACTGGCTGAATTTTAACTCTGTCTTGGAGTGCTGTGGCTGAAAACAACAGCACTGACTCCAGCAATACCTTACCTCACTGCAAGTCATGGCACAGGAAAAAGCAAGCTGTTAAAAAGGGTGGCACAGGGAAGGAAGGCTCACCCAGTCGTGCTCCAGCACACCAGGATCCACCCCTGCTCTGCACAGAGGATTATCTGCACAGGAATGGACCCACTGCTTGCCCTTTACAGACCCCAGATCATCTTTCCCATGTCAGTTACAGTGCCCTCGCCATACACTCAGCCAACTTTCTTTCATTTCATTTATTTCCCATTCCTACTTTAAACCATAGTCTCCCTTTCCTTCAATTTTTCTTGGTCTTCTACATTTTGAGAGGAGAGGAACCAAAGCAGAACACAGTTTTCAAACTGTAGATACCACAAGAACTACTACAGTGTAAAACTTATCTTTTCCGTGCTCTATTCCTGTCCAAATAGTTCCTAATATTTATTTTTTAATTCCACAGAAGCATTTATCTGTGTTTTCCTGGGACCGGCTGTTGCAGTGCTCATCTCCATGCCCATAGCTCTGTGGTTAAAGCTGTCTGTGTCTCCTTTCCCACACACATCCCTCTTACTTTGCCTATATTGAATTTCCTTACCTTCAGTCATGACTCCTTCCACAATTACATTGCTCCTCAGCTTACTATTCTGATGGTTTAGTAACTAACAACTGTAGACTTTTTCACCAGCTCCCAATGACTAAGAAAAGGCTGGAGGCTGTGCCCAATGTGGATGAGCCTGCCACGATTTATCTCTTTTTCCAAACATCTTTCTGCAAATTTTGAGCAGTAGGAGTGAAGCTGTGGTTCTGAGCTGACCACCTGGGCTGCCCTGCATATTCCTACCTGCATCTCTGAAAAAGAAGACCGGACCAAAGGATAATTCCATTCTACTGGCATTAGTCAGGGAAATGTTGGGTCACTACAAAATATTTAACTTCTTTATGCCAGTTTTCACAACTCCAGTTGCCTGACAACCCCAAGGAATCATTGTGAGACAATGAATTTTATGTGACACCAGTGTCCGTATTCAGCTGGAGGATGATGAGCATGGGGTAGCTGAGCTTTCTGCTCCATTGTTCCTAAATATTTACAGCTCTGTACTTACAGTTCCTGTTCTTTTTCTGAAAATCTCCCATTGCTGAAGCCCAAAGTCAGTTTTGCATCAATGGGTGGAATGTAGAATATTCCTTACACACTATAAAACGCAAATTAATTGTGATGGTGTACATTTCTGGATATTTCCAGTCTATTATCTGTAGACATATTTTTAGGACTGAGGGACTTTAGGCTAGTGCCCCTTTATGGAAAATTACTGAAACCATGGAAATGGATTTTAAGGTGTACATCATTTGCTATGTGCAGCTAATGAGCAAGAGAAGAAATTTCATGGGTTTTCCCATTTAAATGCTCCTGTCTTTCAGTTGAAACTGTTTTTTTCTAATAAATCCCAATTCATGCTGCTCCTTATCTTGTCGAAATAACTCCTCCTTTGTCATTTAGAAGTGCATGCAGGTCTGACACAACTGCACACAGACTTATATTGAGAGATTGGCTTTCAAGTTACCAATCCAGTGACTGACAACAGATTCAGTAAGGCCAGGTAAAACATCAATTAATATTTTAGTAGAGTGTTCTCATACTGTTTCACTGTTAGGGAGAAATTGCCTTTCAAGTTCACAAATTAATACAGAAAATGAATCTGCTGCTGAGGTAAAGAAATTGTCATGGAATCTTGAGAAGGTAATAACGAAAGGAATGTTCCCAGATAGATCTGTTGTATTTTGCAGCAGCCTAGATAACCTCGAGCAATCTGTGAAGTCTGGTCATGAATATAAAGCCAATGTGCATTAGAGAAATGCATTACTGCTGAGTGCGTAATGTCTTTGCAAAGAGAATTGTATGAAGCAGAGTCTTTAGTCCTCTACTTTTCTGAAGTCTTTGTCATGCTTAATATTTTTTGTATATACTCTTAGAATTCCCAAGAGCCTTGTTTGCTCATTGTTTTGCAAGGGTGGCTTAGATCCACTGGTTTGGGTTCATTTGGTCTGTCATGGCCTGGACCACGCACAACAAAACCCCTGTCAGTGCCATCATGATAAAGCATTTCCCTCTCACTCTTTGATGGTCAGCTCGAAGTCAAGGACAGTAAAATACTGCCTGCCTTTAAAAGGATGCATTGAAGAGAGGTTTCTCTCCTTCCACCCTCACTGTTCCTCTGAAGTGCAGTGAAGGGCAGCTCTTCCGCACCTCAGTGCTCGGATTTAATGAGTCACACACTTTTACAGCTCTCCACAGTTTGGAGTATATGGACAAGAACACACCTTGAGGTTTGCAGGCTTTCAAGTGAAAGAAATATCAATTCTCTTAGGGTTACCTAAAGTTAAGTGTAGAAAGAAAAGTGTGTGTGCCTGGGGGGTTTTCGGTTTTCCTGATCTGGTTGGTCCTGACCACTTTCTCAATAATGCTTAGATTCATATTCTGCAAGGAGCTCACATCTGCTCAGAACACTTGGAGGTTTTAGAGAAAAACAAACAACTAGGCAACCCCCTCTGCAGCCCTAAAAATGCCAAAATGCTCATTGACAGAGATAGTCTTGGATCCCTGGGAAAGGGATCACCTCCTGAGACAGAGCTGAAGCCCTGAGAACTGAAGGGCTCTATCCCAGAGCTGTGTGCTCAAGAAGGAAGGTAAGAATTAATGAAAAAAAAAAAAAAATTGAAGTCTCTGTGACTGGAATTCGATGCATTTTTTTTTCTGCCAGAAATACAACCTTGAGCACTTTCATAACAATGAGAATGGTCCTGAAGGCACCTGTCACTCCCCAAAAAAGAACCAATCCTAAAAATAAAATCAGAACGGCACACATAATAGAAAAATCCACAGAATATACTCAATGCATTTAAATGTTCATGAAAGGTGCCAGTGAGTGAAATAGAGTGAAACAGAGTTCTTTGATGCACTCTGGGCTTCTTTAAGCCATGGCAGAGATTTCATTCTGACAATGGACCAATTTCTCCAACTGCCTGAAATAGCAGAGGAAAATAAAGCAGATGTTTCCTTAGCAGAATTAAGACCAGAAGATACACAAGCAGAGATCTAAATAATTTCTAATCTCTTTTTTTTTGACACATTTCTGAATTATTTTCATTGTGCACTTGCAATTAGAGAGCAGAACAGATGGTAGGGGTTCAGTTTAAAAAAAAATAAAGAAAATATTTCTTTTTGAAGGCAATGGTGCCAAGGATTTATTTACTACATCTGAAAGGTGTTTCTCACTTCTCTCTGTAAATGAAGTGTTGCTCCACTGGTATTAAATGGAAATGAGGGCAGACCTAAGGGCATGGCTGTGCTTAAATCTGTGCATCTGTGCATCCATTCTGAGAGAGTCACAGGACTCTGAACATACCCTTTTGTTATTCCCTGATGAAAACCTCTCCACAGTGTCAAATGTGATGAGAACAATGGCAACTGCACATTGATGCCTTGGTTTGAAGGGAGCAGGCAGCATTCTGGTCATAAATCCCGTGGTTTGCTGGTGCAAAATTGTACTGTTGTCTCTCTTGTGTTTCTCTCATCACGTATTGCAGGGTGAACGAAACCCAGGTGGTTTTGAGAAAAAGCCTTGCAGTCAGGAGTACACCCTTTTCTGAGCACAGTGCCCTATTGAAATAAATGCCACTGAGTGCAATAACTGAGAAAAATGCAACAGCTTGCGATTTCCATGAAATCACATTCATTCCGTCTTGGCTGAAGACCCTGAATGAGTCTGTATCCAAGCTCTTGGGTTCCTAAAGTTGGTCCTACTGCCCTTGACTGGACAATGTGATATCACAAAAATCAGGTATGCCTTTGAGAATGTGTATGAACCATATAGATTAACTTTAAAATTACATGTTACTGTGTACACTCAGAAATACTGTAATATTAGGAATCTGTTCAGATGTTCCTGATTTTGTATTAATATTATTAAAAATACACTTAGAGTTAGCCTCCAAAAGTCAAAATAACTGCTTGCCAAGACCCCAATTGCCTGGTCACAAAGCAGATTAATGGATTATATATGAAGCCTTTTTATTTTTAAACCCTTGGTTTGGGTTGCACTGTTGTCTTTGCTTGGTTGGTTGTTTTTTTTTCCCCAAACCTTTCACCTCTTACTGTGATGACATCTAAGTATCTAAGTTCATACTATGAACAGACTTTTAATGACACTCAAAAATTTTGAGGCATGGTTTCACTTTCCACTTCTGTTCCCTTTATGGTAGGAACATATTTTACAGATGAGTGGTTCCGGAATATAGCTCTAGGTGATATTAAATAAATAGATAGAGGGGCATAGCTAATCATAATTCATCATAAAGTTTTGCCTCTAAAAAAAGATACACAATTGTTGAACAAAAGGCATTTGGCTGTGAAATGGGCTGTAAAGTCACTGAAATACTATTTTCCAGATGTGAAATTAAAATAGTTATTTGCTTCATTCACTGCAGTAGCCCAGAGCTATGCACACTGCAAATCCAGGGTCTGCAAAAACAAATTTCTGACACATGTCCACATCACGTTTCAATTTTGGGTGTGAAACGAGTGCTGCAAGATGTGAGGGGTTCCTATCTTTACTGTAAAGAAATAAATCAGTCCTTTCATTTTCCAGATTTGGAAGGAAAGAAGGAAAATAAATCACACCTGGTGAAATTTCCTGTAAGTAAAGTAGCACCTCTCCCCAAGCTCAAATACAGAAATTCACACACTTGGGTCTGAGGCCAGGCCAATAACAGGCTGCCGGTACTGATGGGGAGACTGTGGGTAGATAAAACGTTCTCAGTTCTGAATCTTGGTGAAAGGTGTGACTGGCTTGATGTTTCCACCATCCCTTGCTGTGGGACAGGACTCTGCACAATGAGGAATCCTTGTGTTCAACAGGTACTTCACAAACTCACATAAATTGAATGTTTTGCCTCATTATCATGTTTCTAGAATAACCTACATGTGCATACAGAAAGAATTTGTACTGCTGTTAAGGTCGCATAATTTAGCTTGCATTATGAATCAGACAGGGATGTTCAAAGACAAAATTAGAACCTAAATAAACCACAGTTATTGCCATATACAGCACTCAATAGCAGTGATTTACAGCTTCACTCCCAGACCTAAAGACATAAAAGTATTATGACTTTTGCAAAATTCCTTCTCACAAGTCTGTAGTTTGCTATTTCAGCAACAGCTTATATGTGCACTTAAAAAAATTTCACCAACATAATTTACCAGCATTTTTTAAGTAAAAATGCATTGCAAAAAAAAAGCACTTTCAAATAAATTCTTCATATTTTAATACAAATCTGAAATTAATTTCTAAATTCATGTGTAAGACTCAGACAATTCTTCATTGCTTTGCAAGGAAGTGAAAAAAACAACCCCAAACACTTAATGCTTTACTAGCTTTGCTGTTTTAACTATGTGGGCTCACTGAAAACAATCCAGCTGATCTCATATGTTTCCCTAAATAAATGGCATCCCTACACACTTTTTAGAAATATTTCTGGTTTTTGAAAGGGGGTAGATTTTCTACTACTTTTAATTTGCATTGTTTGTAGGGATTTTGCCATAAGCACTGTCAGTCACTGCAATAATAACAAAATCCTGTCCAGAGGTACACAGCTGGCTGATTTCTGGTGTGTGCTACTGCTCTGACTGATGGCAAGTGACCATGATACTGAAGGTACACAAAATATATTAACTGCTGAAGGAAGGCAAAAGCAAAAGTGATCCATCTGGCAATAATCAGAGCTAAAACAACCATGGAGACCTCGTCTGAGCGTGCAGTTGGCCCAGCAGGGTAGGAATTTGTTTGTCAGTGTCTGATCATCGTCAGTCTATCACATCTGCCTCATCCTTACCATGGTAAATACTGATTCTCCATATGAGGGATGAATTTGAAATGGAATATAATACTAGCAATCTCTCAACACTGATTTTTAATTGCTCCTTGCCTGGCAACAGCTCATGGCAGTGTTGTTATCTGTGATTTAGAGATGGAAGGGATGAAAGGAAGCGGGATGAAAGAACATCCCAAAGCCCAGGATGGGCAGGCACTGCTGGTTGTGAGGTGAAGGCACAAATCCGTAGCGCAGCTCAGAATCTGTGATATGAAGCAAGGGGAGCAAAAATGATCTGCAGGGTAAGGTGAAAACTTGACTGTGCAGCACTACATAGAGTTTCCTGAAGAGTTTAAATTACCCACCATTGCAGAAAGTGAGACATAAGACCAAGGGTTCCTTGGTTTGAGTTACAACTGTACCAAAATTGGCTGTAGCTCTGCAAAATCGGGGAACGAAGTTTCTGCAGTCCATAGCAGGCCTTGCTGCGATGAAAACTAATGATTGAATGAAAGAGGAGAAAAAAGGCATTTATTAATCTGACCCCTGGAAATACTGCTATGGATGGATATTTTAGATTTACTAGGGAGCATCCATGAAACAGGACATAATAGAGATTAACCCAAAGCCCAATTTAGCAAATTAACAAGAGAAACTATTTGATCAAATTCAGCCATATTGTACCCTGTTGACTTAACTATATGATGATAATTCAATCCAGTGTGAACAGAATAAATCCCTGCAGTTTTTCAAATTCGTGCTGTCATAACTTCTCCAGTGAACCACAGTGACAACTTTTCCTGTCTTCGCAACTGCCTTACCCAGCGAATGGCAGAGAATTTTTCCTCACTAAGTGCAATTTCCATTACACAGGGCCCGCTCAGCTCATATTCAGCTACTCTCCATTTCTTCTCTGTGTTTTATATCACCAGGCAGAGCAATACAACTCTCATAAACCTAAACTCTCTCGCTACGAATGAACAAACAGTGAGCATTTAGAAAACCCCGAAGATATTTTCAGTTGTGTAAAGAGGCAAAAAAACACACAAGCATAAATAAAAGCCCACCAGGAGAACCCGGTGTGTTTATTTGCTGCTGTCACATCTACCATGGTATTAGTGTAGGTTTCTGCATGGATAATGCTGAGGGAAAAAAATTATTCATGTAAACCAAACACAAACACTGAAATTTCTTTACTTCTATGCTTTCAACATTCACATGGTACATTACAGTAATGATCTCTTTCTCTTTCAGTGTCTGATCTGTCTCCCCTCATCCTTCCCCTTCTTTTAGTGTTGGTTTTCCCACTTTTATGTTTCACTGGATGTCTCCTCATCCACTCCTCATTCTTTGTTTTCTCTGCCTACATATACCTGAAAAGATTCTTTTCTCTTCCAACTTCTTTTTAAAATAAGTTAAATGTCTCATTAAAAAACTTTGAGACCATTTAGAACACAGGATATAAAAATCCTGCACAGAAATCGCTGAATAACTTCACAGTTAAAATCAGCTACTACAAAGAACAGTGTACTTAACATAAAAAATTTAAAAAAACTTTAAAATTAAAACTAAGTTCATCAGAAATTCCAATATTAGGAAAAAAGAGAAATGCAAAATTTAAAACTTTGGAATACACTATGTCCTCCAAAACCTGAAAATAATGAGAAGTATTAATATTATTAAATCATTATCAAATTATTTATTCTTTCACTTACACAATGCTACAAATATTTTCAAAACCAAAGCATTGATTAAATACAGTGACTGTGGCAAGTACAGATTTAATTCCTGCCTACATACAATTGGCCTATATAAAAAGTCTCCAGTCAGATAATTTTGAATTTTATAAACAACAGACTGTCTCTGACCACATCTTATTAGTTAATAACGACAAAAAAAGCACTTTCACAAGTATAATATAATGTAAAATTGGTTTAACTTACACACAATTCTTAGTTTCTATTTCTCACAAAATTCAGCATTTTGGGAAGAAAAATCATGTTAGTGGTGGTAGACAGGTCTGTGTAAAATCAGAGCATATTTCACTCAGAATCTGCATAATATGTGTAGTTTACAAAAGTGTTTTCCACATTTAAAACTTACAGGACAGATGAAGAAAGTGTGAAGCCAGCTGTTAATGCGTGGCCACCTCATGATTCTCTCCCTGGTATTATTTATTCATTCATTTATTTATTTATTTTTAGAAATCCTCTTAATTTTTGTTTTCATTTTAAGTCAAACTAAAATACCTTCTTTTTGGAACATGGTGATGAAAACAGAGTAGGTAGTGCATCCACGATACCATGTTTAGAGAGTGCCTTTGCAGAACAGAATTGAGCATTTGCCAGTACATATACATTAAAAAAAAGGAGCAGAAATCTCTATCAAGACTAGACTTTGTAAGGGGCCTCTTGCTGGAGAAATCCTGCATTAATAGAGCAGAAATGCGAGTACAATTACAAAGGGCCTCTTGACTATTCATAATTCCAAGTATTTTATCTCATTAAAAACTATGCCAGGACAGATGCTGCTGTTGTTATTCAAGTCCAGGACTGAAAAAAAAATATTATATTATTGTATTATGGGGATATTTTAATGAAAAATCTCAGCTTTTTTGATGTTTTGATTATCTCTTCATTCAATTTGCATTTTCATTGGCACTTCAAACATATCTACTTTGGTTCTGTTCTCTGTTTTGTTGTTCCGTCTGCACTTCATTGAATTGTTCCCTATGAAAGGGTTGATTTAATCAAGCACATGAGATTTGCTTTTCATTACTTTAGTGCAGCAATATCAATGACACAGTAATGCCTCTTCAGTAGGGGTGTATTCTGAACACCAGTTTATCTGATCAAGAGAAATATTTTGTTGAGCATCACTATTTCCTTCAGTTGAGATCTTGTTTAATATGACAGTATGTGCTAAATTCTCCTCTGTATTCTACAAGTAGAAAGCTGTTTCAATGCAAATTGAGAAGCTATTTATACAATTGAAACCAAATTTTGCATAAAATATCCTGGAATATATTACCTTAAAAAGACACCTTGCAAATATTTGTATTGGAATAGTTATTTGTGTTATAGACTTCCTTTGTTTGTCTCCTTAATTTGTTTAATACATAACCTAGGGAGGACCCAGAAAGGAAAGGGGAGTTGTGCCTGCGTGTGCATATACTTTTATATATGGACACCAATGGAGGTTGAGGTGTTCTTAACTGCATTTCAGAATTAGTGACAACGGCAGAGGTTTATTTCACTCAAGGGCTGGATGGGTATTTATCTCTAGCCACTGCAGATTGTCTTCCCAGGTGCAGTTTCATTTGTTATCATACAAAAAAAGGGTGGATTAATAATGATTTTCTGTGAGCGTTTCGCAGCCACTTTCTCAAATTCTCTTTTAACAAGGAAAACCTTATAAAGTACAACATCAGTTCTATGAGCCGTGCCAAAAGGGATGGTACTGAAGATACCAGTGTGAAATTGAAGATGATCCTTCAGTTCTGACTGTGGCTTAGCAGATACCATGTGCACTCTCAGACCACTTGCAGCGTCCATTCCCAGGATGGTCCTGGCAGCCATCCACAAGGGCCAGAGACTGGATGGATGGAGAGAGTGGACCAGCTCCCAGCCATTCACAATTAAATGCCTGAACACGGCCTCAGGTGGTCTCCAAGTGGGACTCTTGAATTTGTCACTGAACAAGTTATATTTCTTTAAGAAGAAATCTATGCAGCAGTGGGGGAAACATGTTGGAAAATTCTTTTAACTTTAGCACAAGAGTGTATGATCCCTATACTCATGGTACTTAGTTTTGTACCAGACAGAGTACAAATATCAGGGATTACTGTGGTCTTGTGTTATCTCCCTGCATCTGTGACTAATTCCTGTGCCAGCTGATGCTTCCTTGTTTACTTATATCAGTGATTAATACGTACCAGCTGTTATCTTAGATTTGAGAAGAGGTTTGTATGTCAGAGCTGAGAATGATAAGAGAAGTACATCATCACCTGACCACGTGTTTGAGATACTCTCAAGGAGAAAAGATTCATCAGAAGGTCTGGAACAATATCCAGATAATTCCATGGGCAGCCACAGTGGGAGATCGTGCCTGTGCCAGGGTTTATCACAGCCAACCATGGGCATCTGGGACTGTGAGAACTGAGCAAAGTAACAGCTTGAGGAGATTCTCCTTCCTGGCTCAACTGACGGTGTCACTGAGGGCATTTTTTGTACTTTTTGGACATTTTACAATAAAATAAAACACATTTGTCTTCGTAGAAGTCTGAAATCCTGAAAATCCCACATTTACAGTGTTACAGGTTTGTTATCAGCTTAAAAACACACAATCAAGCTGTCTTTGCACCTCTTTGCTGCTTCCATCTGCAGGGGCTTCTTTCTGTTATCATGTAGATTGAAAATAAACTCCTTGGGCAGGGACTAGTGAGGGTAAAGTTGGGTATTTGCTCAGTTGGTTGTTATTTTTTAATTTGTTTTTGCCAATTTGCTATTACATTACACACTGCAGATTCAGATCACAGTAAGGGTAAAGGGGAAGACAGCTAAAAGAGCTGAAATTTGTAATGCCTAACAGAGTTTCAGTGTAGTTTGGAGGGTCTTTTTATTAACCAGCAAATGCAAACATCACCTTCTAAACTGGTTGTTGTTGTTGTTGTATTTTTTTAGGGCTTTCTTAGTAGAAATTGGAAAGAAGGTGATGCTGCAGAACAGCCTTCTGCAGTCTAAACACACCCACTACTCAAGGTGTTGAATGCAGAAAGCTGATTTGTAAATCGTGCGGAAATGCAACAGCTGTCAAATGTACTTGAAGTCCTCACTGTCTGACTGTCACTGCTGCAGTTTGGAAAAGAAAGGACAGAGTAAAGAAAAAAATGCAGCAAGGTTCTCTACAGCCCTCAATGACACAGAATGAGCAGAGATTTGTTGTTCCCTGCTCCTCCAAAAAAGGATTTGAAGAGGTGGCAGATGGAAAACACTTCCCAAAGTACTTCTTCAACATTTTATGATTAACCTATGAAATATCTTGTGTCACTAGTTGTGAATGCAATTTTCTCCAGCCAGATCTGTAGGAGGAAAATCCACTGACTGCTGTTACCTACAGTGACTTCTCTGCAGGCTCAGTGAGTTCACTGGAGCCTGGGAGGGAGAAGATCATTGCATGTTGCATGTTTCCTTAGCTTGCCTTGCTCTGGTATCTTCCGTCTTAGGCTCTCACTTTTGGGGAGTGGAAACTGCAGATGGGTCTCGCCAGCCCCTTGGTTTAACTCAGAACAGAAATCTTTTGTGTTTTCTCCTCTTTCCTGCCAGTTTCAGAAACATTTGCATGATTTTTCTTAGAATCAATCTCTGTTTTGAGCTACTGAAATTATACAACAGTCATATAATGGAATATTTCCACCCCATCCTCCTTCCCCCCTCCAAAAAAATCCCCAAAACCATGAAGTACATCTGCAGTACCAATCTGTTTCTGGAAAGCATTGGTGTGGCAGACATGTCCTTGAGGGAAGCCCTTCATCTTCCTCCCTTTCTGCAAAACTCATTCTGTTCTGCAGGTATCATGTGCAAAGTAATTGATGATGGCAGTAAATGCCAGCCACTGTTTACCTTTACACCAAATAAAGGGATTTATTTTGCAAACAACAGACCAACCAATATTCTGAGAAAGCTGAGTACGTTTTATGTTTCCTTTAGAGACCTTTTGCGACACATTGATAGAGTTAAACTATGACACAAACAAAAGCCAAAAGTCATGTTACTGAAGGCTACCCTCTGCGTTTTTAACCTGCTCAGATGGATCTGAATGCATGAGGCTGGTGGATCAGAGAAGGAAGACATGTCAATGTCTTTGAAAGAGCTTTGCAAAAGTCATCACACCTGATAAGGATGACATTTCAACTTTTCAGTGGTAGATTTCTCTGTGAAAAATGAATGAAACAGGATAATTTGGAAATGTGGTTAGAGATTAAGGCTTCCATTTTGGGCAGTGCTTGAGTGTGAATAATATTGTTACTACTGAACTATGGTTAGTCCATTAGATTAGAATCTGGCAGATATGGGTGTTTCCAAAGTTATCAACAGATATTAAGCACAGATCAAGGAAACTTGAGTTCCATTTTGTCTTGGGGTGACTTTATGATGTGTATCCCATATTGCTGCCCTATGCCTAGAAATTAATTCTTGTGCCTTTCTATGCCTTTAAACTGAGCCTGAGAGAAGGAAAAAAACTGAGCAAAACTTTTTCAAAGCAGTTTGCAGCTTGTTCAAGGTCACACAGAGATAGCATTTTTTTCCCAGCTGCCACAGGGGAGTGAGGAGGCACCTGGATTGCTGCTTCCCAGTCAGCTTTTGGCCAGTTGTTCAGTTCCTTTTCTCCGGAGAGAGACTGAGAGTTGAATTTTTCCTTCCCTGGAATTTCGGATTTTCTCCCTTTTCTACTGGACTGCTTGATTGCTTTAACATCAGAGCACATCAGGAGCACATTGGACTTTCCACCGGGCACAGAGGGCCTGGCCCTGGCCCAAGCCCCAGCTCTGAGAAGACCAAAGGGAGGACTCTAACACTTTCCCAGGTTTTCCTCCACAGCGAAAGGTTTTATAATTTAGCATTATTTTCCTTTTCCATGTGTTTGTTAAATAAATAGTTTTATCTCCTTCACTTTCCTTCGAGGAAAACTTATTTTTCCCGAACCAGGTGGGGGAGGGGTGGTTGTGCCTTCTCTCAGAGGATGCATTTCTAAATTTGGCCAAACCAGAACACATTTTAATAAGAAAGACACTTCAGCCAACTTTTATGCATCATGAGGATTTCAAGACCTCCATCTCAGGTTTGTTATTTTCTGGTGTAAAGCTAATTCTGTGCAGCCTGGGGCCTGCGCTGTTCCACAGCCACCGTAGGGTGCCATGAAACCAGCTCTGCTTACAAGCACCCATCTCTCAGCTCCCCTCAGGGGAGAAACAGCATGAACCAAAGTTACCCACGGCATCAGGTGCACACATTTATATGCAGATATATATATTATGCATATAGACACCCCAAAGATAATGTATATTTATATATTCACACCTGCACTCTGTGCTGAAGAGCTGTACCATGGTGGGCAGCAGCCCTGGCTGTCTGCATTTGCTCTTAGTTCTGCTTTTAACTCCATGAGCTTTCTTTGCTGATGATGCTGGCATTCTTTGCCATTTAATGAGGCAATTTCTGCTCACTAACAATGCATCTGTTTCCCTTGGTAGCTGAGGGAAGCCTGAAGTTTGTTCCTATTTGCTGGCCTCCTGCTGCCCAGGGGTGCTTTCTCCCATGTCTGTGTGTGCAGACTAATTCCTGCTGCTGCTGGGCCTGCTGACCTGATGGTGATGGTTTATTTTTACCACAGATAAACTCTCAGTTCTATTCTAAAGCCCTCATTAGGACCAGTTGCATCTCCTTGTTTTCCCGGTTGAGCATTAAGCCCATCACTATAAAGCTGCTTCTGTCCACGATGATACTGTGCCCCAAAGTTGTCTCTTTCCATTTCTAATGAGCTCATGTTACCATGTGGAGATTCCTCCCCAGATTAATCAGCTCCCGGCTCCTTAGCTCAATCCCCTTCTCTGTCCTGCATGGTGGAATGACTCCTGCAAGCGCAGTGTGGGGCCTCACATCAGAGTGCCAAATATAGAAATAAATACACAATGCCTGCATTTTTATTCAAAATTATTGGTTTATGTAAATTAATAATTCCTCTCTGTCTGGCTTCCCAGACCCTCCTTAATGGTTCTATTTTCATCCCTCTCCCTTGATAAATTCATGTTACCATCCAAACCAATATTCCTTCCCAAGTTATTACTCCATAACTCACCCACTGGTCCTTCTCTTCAGTCTGGAAAAGATATTGAATTGCTAATTACCTTCTATTGTAGCACTGGAAAGTAGTTCCTCACCAATACCAATCATTCCATGGGAAGGGAGGAAGGTAATGATACAATTATAATCTCACCTAATATTTTGATACCAAATCAGAACAATGCCTCTTCTTTCAGGCATCCCATCTGCTCTGAGGGAACTCCATCATGTCACTTTATTGAACCACCTCTGCGCTTACCAAGATTGTGGCCCCCGAATAAATCAGTATTTATGTCTCCAGCTGCTTGCACCAATGACAGGGAACGTCCTCTAACAGTGCTGGGGCACAAAGTTAACTTCCACAGGTCCTCTGAGAGGGCCTGTTTCTTCCTGTGCTTCCTATCTTTCTCCTTGTCTTCCACTTGGAATTTTTACAGGATTTTTTTTTCCCCTTGGCTAGGGTGTAACACTCTGGGAGGCTGAGTGGCAAACCTGTGCTTCAGAGGAAACTTGTTGCTCAGTTTCCTTCACTTCACTGCATCTTCCAGAACACCTGGCACGGTTGATTTACCAAAATATGAATATCGTTCTAATATCGATATCCAACTGAGACGGACAAAAACTCTCTAACAGTTTAGAGTTAGAAAGTGTATGTTTTATTTGGTGCCAGGCAGTGTGTGGGATAGCTCCCTAAGACGCAGGGCCCCGATCCAAGCAAACACAAAGCTTTTTATTTCCAAATATTATGAATATCCAAAATACAAATGCATATTCATAGTGTTAACACCTCCCATTCTTCGCTTCGCATGGAAATGCACTTAAATGTCATTAAGCATGCGTAGTGTGTGTCCTGAATTGAGTTGGTGGTCTCGAATTGGGTCAGTGGTCCCAAGAAAGGTGAAGCAACTCATCTTCCTCATTTTGATCTTTTTGCCTTTCTGAGTTTTAACAATCCTAATTACTTTAGTGACCTTTAAGTTTCCTCTCGCGTGACTTTTGGACGGGTTCCCACCAAGGGAGGAAATTGGTAATTGTCCTTGTTCCCTACACCAACTTATCAAAGTTTCTATTCCTCGTTCTAAGCACAGGTAAGCAAACATGCAAATGACAGATCATCAGTTATTTGGTAATCAGTTACTAACATCTTAAAACCCATTTCAGGTTCAGCTCTCTTAACTCTAGCTGGGCCCAAATTCCTTCCTATTCCAACTAATTTCAACACAGCTAGCCTGTAACTAAAATCTTTATGTTTCTTCTAAATCTATGTTTCACAGTAACACCTGGCTGAACAGGCTCCTCAAAAAAAACCCCTTAGAGAGCCTGAGGTCATCGTAGCCAAAACAGAAGCTAAAATCATATTTGGAAATTAGGAATTACTCAGTTCTGCAGTCCTGCTGGCATGTAGTTGTAAAAGATCTTTTTCCCTCTCTCTGCGTTTGCACACTCGTTTAACAAGGTTTTTCTTCTAAGAATGTTAACCACAAAGTTCCAAAGGAATAACATTGTTAGGTTTTTGTTCCCTAACAATTAAAAACAAAAGAGAACAAGTAAATCCCTAGAAATGTCCCATGTAAAGTGCAAATAAAATTAAACTTAAGAGAGTTCTGCCAAAAATCCTAGGAAAAAACCCCACATATTTTATTAAAAAATCCAATAATTATTCTACAAAGAAACCCCAACATGTTCCAGGAGAGAATATGAGTACAACAGTGCTGCACAGAATGATATGCTTTCAAGCTCCCTACACTTCCTGGGCAATATCATTCTTTGAACTAACAGCTGATTCACAAATGTTAAATATATATACATAAATAATAAAAGAAAGAAGCCCCTCAAACTACAAACCACTTGTAGGTCAGTTGAGAACCTCAGAAGAGCGTGTGTGTAGCTTTTTGACAGAGGGTCTGAGCATCTTTCTGAGTCTCAATTCAGAATTGGCAAAGATGAACTTTAAAATGCATTTGTTAACAAGAGAAGCGGTGCTCTAATTTAAACTGTTAAGCTCACACTAGTACAATGTAATTTATAAAAATTGAGAATTTTTTAGTTTAAATGCAAGCTGCTTGAGGTTAATAAGCCTGTTTCCACTAATGGAAAATTATTTTATTGCACTGTGATTGTGTTTATTTACTTCAGAAACACGAAAGAGACCTTTGTCACTGAGACCTCCATCCATTAAAGCTCTGCATAAGCCCTTTGAAAAATTTTCAGCAAAAATTCAATAGGAAGTGTTTGTCTTCTTCAAAACTAAAGCTTCGCTGTTTAAATATAGGAGTACTAAAAAAAAAAAAAAAAATTGAAATAACACGGTTTTGTTTCTGGGGTTGAATATTTGGTCACATATTCCTTGAAACAGGTGTTAAATTTCCATCATAAATAGTTGTCCTACGTAACAATTTTCACACTGCATGAAGGTAGTGCAAGGAGAAGCATCAGGTCTGTGCTCTGTAGAATATTCCTCCCCTTGTTTGTTTGCAAGAGTCTGTCCAGTGCTTCTTGTCATTGCTGACTGATATATATTCTTACAAGAGAGAGTTTTTCCAAGCAAAGCTCGTAATTGTTCAGAAAAATTTACCTGTGCCCCATAGCTTTTGGGTTTGATGAGAGTAATTTGAAAGGTGTGGAATTATATAAAGAAGCTTGTTTCACTTCCATTAAAGACAGCTTTATTTCAACTGGTGTGTTTATTTGACTTTTTCTACTGATAGTTTTTTATGTTGTTCAGGCAGCAGTCTCCAAGCACAGAGCTGCTGTGCTGCTCCTTCCACAGTAAAAAATTTACCAGCATCTTTTTTTCATGTTGTTTTGGTCTGTATGACCAAAATAAAATACAGATGATACCATGAAGAGGTCAGAGATAGCAAAGGCCTGTCTTTCAGTTTCAACTTCTTTGCTTATTAAATTTTATACCAAATCAGGAAAACAAACGTTGCAGTATGTAGAGATTTCTTACCTGATCTTCAGTTCCATAGTTCTGTCAAACTGGAATAGTTATATCCTATGTACTTGGTATTCACCTGGACTTAGTCTATGCACAGTTGCTGAAGAGAGGGGTTAACAATTTCAGCTGCATAAAGCTCTTCTGGCAACCCTCCCCCTGCAACAGAGAAAGATTTGCAATCAGCTACTGGTTAATACAATATATCCCAGTTAATAGAATGAAAATATACAGGTCAATAAAAAAAACCTACAATGTGGTGAATAAAATGCATCACCAAATTAAATATGATGAATAGAATAAAATTTCAATAGTCCTTTTTTTTTATTTGGAACAACAACCTTTTTTTTATCTCTGTTGTGATACCCGCTATTCCTTTTTGTATTTGGAAGTTTTGCTTGAAAGTGGTGAAGCTGAAGCTGACAATGATCACATTTCTCATATTTCTGTGTGTTTTGTGTCCTTCTATATTTTAGTGAATGGAAATACAACTAATGCCCTTCCCACATGCTGGTAGATGTGTTCAGGAAGCCCCTCAGGATAGTAAGCTAAGGAAAGAACAAAACCAGCCCATGTCCAGCTGGATCCTAGACATGGTGATGTTTAAAATGGGTATAAAACTCCTAAGCCAAGACACTGAGCATCCTCATTACTCTGAGTTGTATTTAGGACTTTGGCCTTTCAGGAGGTTGACCCAGGACCTCTCCTTCTATCTCTTTGCTCTTGTTTCCATTAGGGAAAACTACAGTACCTCTGGCACTGCCACTTATTTAAATTTGGAATATTCAAAGTAGTATTTTGAGGTGAAAATTGGAAACTCATGCAAGCATTTCAGTTTACGCAACATTTTGAGCAGAAGCAACATCCAACCTTCCACCCTGCAAACTCTCTGCACTCTGACAGCTCTCCTCAACCATAAAGCCCTAGTGTAGCTCTAAATCTTCACTATCCAAGACTAAACAACTCCAGTTAGTGAATTCTGCCCCAAATACCAAGCTGGACTCAACATCTTCCACAAGAGACAATGTAGAACATTAAAAGAATATAATGTAGAATATTGAAACAGTATTTATATAGTGTAGCAGATTAATTAAACAGGATAACCTGTAGACAGAGACACTATGATGAGTTATGGCCTGTGTAATGAAAAATCATTTTTGTGCAATTAGCAGTATTTTTGAAAAGCTGTTGTCTGGGCAAGGTAAATCAGTTTGACACTGCCACATTCCCTTATCTTGGGGTACTGGTAAATAAAGTATTATCTTTTCCCTGTTAGGGAATTACCAGAAAAGAAATGGAGACTCAGAGTTTCTATTTGTAATTATTTCCTGCATTACTTGGCTAGGAAATCACAGGCATGAGGTCACCCTAATTATGTTACCCTGTCAAGGAATGACAGAATAAAATCCCTATGGATTTTTTTTTTTAAGTATTTATGCATGACTGGTTTGGTAGGTGAACTAAAAGCTCATTTTTGGTTCAAACATACAACTTCTTCTGTCTGAAAAATAAAAAGTAAAATAAATCACAGACAAAAACTTAGAAATAGAGTTTAATTCTTCCTTGAGCTGACAGCTTATGGTTTTCCAGGAACAGCGCAATGACACCGTCTCTTTGTGTAAATGTCTTTTGAAGCAAAGCTTGCATTTCTTTTGCAGATGTATTATTTGCTGGAATACATTCCTCCCACTCAAACAAAATATAAAGGAGAGTCCTTTATATTACTGTGTGAACTGCAGCTCATGAAGAGATGGAGGTAATGACTTTAAACTGGGAGGGAGCAGGTTTAGATCAGAAACCAGGAAAAAACTCTTCTCTGTGCGGGTTGTGAGGCCCTGGCAAAGGCTGCTTGGAGAAGCTGTGACTGCCCCATCCCTGGAAATGTTCAAGGCCAGGCTGGATGGAGCTTGAAGCAAACTGGTCTGGTGGAAGGTGTCTGGGTCCCTGTTTTTATCTGGTTTTAAGCTGCTGGTGGCTGCCAGTTTGACTGTGTTCATTCAATGAACTCAAAGCATGGAAATCTCATGTGGAGGGTTCAGTTGGGATACTTCAGAGGGCAATTAAAAATGCTGGGGTATTTGAATAGATGAATTTTTTGCCTAGTTTGTGAGAGAAGTGGTAAAGAAACCAAGAAATATTAACTTGTATTTCCTCATTCTAACATATGACATTTCTTTGAGAAAAAAAGGGTACATTTTGTAGAAACCTTATGAAGGGATCAAAATGAAGCAAGAGATGCATATTAGAGGTTCATATTCCCTATCTGAGTGTAGGACAAGATTATAGAAGAAATGGAATCACCTCTCTGTTTGTATAAACCTAACTGAATGTGTGTTATATTTTGCTGTCACAATTTTTTGCTTCCAGATAAGCACATTATTTTTTATAAATGAAGCTCAGTGTGCACAGGGTTCATTCCCTAAAACTGTGATCTGCGTGTCAAGGTTGGGCCCTCTGGTCCCAACTCTGTTCTCTGACACAGTGTCTTCATCTACAGGCACCAACAGTTCAGTGCACACAGAACTACTTGTTATCATTATAAAGCAAGTAAAAATTAAACCAAATCGAGTTCATAGTTACCTGACTGCTTCACAGCTGCTGTCTCAGATAAAAAAGCTGAAACAGCCGAGGTCAAGACAAGGCCAGAGGTGTCCTGAGACACTGCTTGCCAAAATTCATGTTTACTGGGCTGCATTTTTGCATCCAATTTTGCATGTACAACCAGAGAGTGGAAATAGCTTTATCTGGGCAGAAAGGCAAATCCTTTATGAGTCCTGGGTCAGAACAAAGAAAAACAGTTTTGTGAGACACATCTTTAATCAGTTTACTTAGATCTGCCTCTGGTTTTTTTTCCTTTTTTTTTTAAGAGGATAAAATCGTGTTCTCCACATCTACGATAAATGTCAATTCACATTACATTAATTAGTTTACTTGCCTACTGTGAAGTTTAGTGAAGTTACAGGGAAATATTCCACAATAACACTTGTTTATTTCTAAATACAACTCTGAAGACTAAAGAAAAATTATGAATGAGAAACTCCTTTCAAACTGTGCAAATATCTGACACTGCAAATTTAACCTGCCCAACCTCTCACAATTAGTCTCTTTAATTTTTAATTACCTAAATTCATTTAAGCTGCTCCTTACTGATAAGTTATGTCTTACTATTACTGCCATTTCAGTGACATCAGCTGAGAGTAAGTTAGACACTTTGTTGTCTTCCTTGAAATTGTGGAAGCTTTTGTTCACACCTCCATTCTCAGGATTTTCCCAGGAATCTATGGCTATATCTGAACACTGATGAGAAGTGAAGTAGTATCCTCTTAATATGCAGAATTCCTACAGAGTATAACCAACTAGCCATTGGCTTCCTAGTTTTTGGGGGGTTTTTTGGAGATAAATTGCCAAAGTAACTGGTTTGTTCAGCCTTTTCTGTGTTATGTTAATGCTCTGCTTCCTCCACACATCAGAGTGTGACTCAGATCTGAGGGACCTTTCAGCCACCTCCTTTCAAGTGGAAATCCTGAACCATCTTTTTACTTTTCATTATTGACAATAGCTATTTCGAGTTTGGTTTTAGTTTACTCTTCTTTTTTGCCTTAAATCCTTTATCAACACCTGAATTTAACAATCTTTCTTGTCCTTGTGTTCTTTCATTTTTTCCCTTGAATCCCATTCTAAACCAGTTCCATGCTTCCTCATTCAGTTCTCCATGAAAGACTTTTCACTCAAACACCTTTAAATCAAGTAGGAATTAAAAACCTAAGATAGTGGAAGTGGAAAAGAAGGGATAAGCTTGGACAGACAAAAAGTATCCAGAGCTGAACACCCTGTTCCATACCTTATACTATGACACTGGCAGTTCAAATTTTCTGATTCTGAAAAACAATTCCAGAATCTGAAGTTCTGGACCAGAACAGGATTATGAAATCATGTTAAAAGATGCAATCTAGCTACTATTTCAAGAATGCTGTTGCTTTATCAGCAGGCAGGACTTTCTTCATTTCTCCATCTACAAATATCCAGCCTGTTTTCTGAAGTCACTGCAGTCACCACATGGACTTGGTGCTGGATACTGATTCCAGGCATTTTTCTGACCTATACAGTCTGTGAATTATTGGCTCAGGCTTTGCTTTACCCCTTTTCTACAAAGAAGTTCCACGAAGTTTTGGATTTATGATGCTTATGTGATACTGATCATGAGGAATACATTTCTTTATCACAGGTGAGAGCCACCACAAGGTAACAGTACATAGTCTTCTCCTGCCCAGCCACACCAGCAGGAAACACTGGCAACTGTGCCTGTGAGAGCACAAGATGTTTGCAGTGGCTGCAATGAGGGACACAAGGGATAAGCCTCATTAAGCACTTGTCACAGCACCTGCTGTCTGAAACAATACCGCTGTTTGACATCTCTGTTAAAAAGCTCTGGCATTTTAATGCTATCCTTCATATCCATCTTCACACATATTGCTTGCCTCTTCCCTTGTGTCAAAATAGCAATTAATTTCCAGCCTGCCACTGACAACAATGCACTGAGTTTTATAAATGCTCAAAAATGTTGAGTAGTTAAGTCGAAGTGCTGGTGCTTGGCATTGATTTATGCCTGCTTCATGTGCGATCTGCTATTTTCTCATTAAAAAGTGAGACTTACTGCTTACTTGCCATTTTCTCTTTGATTATTGGTATGCTAGTTTGCATAAATTGGTTTGTCATATATATGTCACATGGGATTCCAAATACAGAGCTCATTTCCATCTGAATTGGGAATAGCAGAAGGAGGACATTTAAGAAAGAAAAAAGAAAACACAGTTGTCAGGTCCTTTACCAGTGACCTGACAACTGTGTATAAAGCAACTTCTTTTTCCAGGTTCAAAGGTCCTTTTGATATGCTTTCCAGACCCGAAGTGCCTTAGGTGGGTGATACAATTAACATCAGTCAAAGGTATTTTTCTATCTTCTTCCATATATTCCCTGTAAGAAGAGAAAGTTTGTCTTGATATGGACAAGAATTTCCTCTGCCTCTGGTTCCTGGCCATGAAGAAGATACATAAGAGTTGGTATATTAGAAGTCTTGGTATCAAAAAAAAAAAAAAAAAAAAAAAAAAAAAAAAAAAAAAAAAAAAAAAAAATCTGTATTCCTTTTTCTTCCTCTCTAATCTTAGTAGCCTTTTACTGAAAGATTTCTAGTTAGGAAAGTTAAACCAACACAAACATACTGTATACCCTCAATGACAGACACCATTTGAATTCAGTCTCTCTGCTGCCACTGAGAAAAGCCTCCTTTAAATCAACTTCCTTAGCTGTCCTTTCCTAGGGAAGCAAAGCAAGCACTCTCCTTTCATTTTCAATTATTTTAAAAACTCACCTGCTAAAATGCTGTGTTGGAGCTCAGCTCCTGTGCCATGGGGAGTTTAATCATTGGTTTGAATTGAAACAGGCTACAAACACCTATGGAGGCAGGAGAAGCATTATTAGGAAGATATTTATCATAGAAGAGAGATGCAAAACCATTAGACATGTCTCTATGTGTTTAATATAAAGAAAAGCAGTTTCTGAGAATTGAAAGTGTGTGACCTTACTCCTCAACAGTGATTGAATAACAGCTCTGTGTGGCTCTGCTTTCTCAACTACAAGTACTTCTAAGCCCTATTTTCAGTGATATGTTGATAAATCAATTGAAAACTTACCTGAGTTTTGTCTAGGGATTGAAATCTACAGGCAGGTCTAGAAGTAAAAGATGGAAGTTTTTTACTGAAAAACAGGATTTATGTTTTTTCACAATTGCTTTTGTCACTTGAGGATTTATCAGGAGAATTATTGAGACAAACCACTGTGCTGACTCACAGCTGATCTCAATGAGATGCCAATAGCTGAATGTCCCTCTTTGTTTGAGGAGCACAAGGCACAGCAGACAAAAACCTAAGCAAGTGCATGTGTTTCTTGGATTTGAGGAATGTCTCTAATCTGGTTTCTACACAGGCCTGCCAATGGTTCTTCCACAAATGCCATTTGATGGCTTGTTATTTAATTCCTTTCCACTGTATTATACAAAGAGGATTTAATGGGAAGTAATACCTTGTGGTGCTTGGAGTTAAAAGCAAGGGTCATTTGGTGGGAGTTTGGTCAGTGCACTCAGCAGGAGCTATAGAGGCGCTGTCTCTTAAAGCATTTTCAACGCCATCAACACCTTGAGGGATCTGTGCTGGGTCACAGTGCCGTTTGTGCTGTTGAGAAAAACTCAGTGCCTCAGCCCTGAGAGTGTGTGAAATAATTTCATTTTTATAACACAATAGACTCTGAAACTGACAGAGATGCTCACTTTGCTACACAAACTGAGCCTTTTTCTGATGTTCTGTTGAAAGGTTAGATGGTGTCAGAGTGCTATGACCAGTTCAAGCTTTGACTGATCCAGTATTGGGTCAGTTATCCCAACAATTCCCAGGCAGTTTTGGCTCTATGTGGTGGGTTAAAGACATCTGCACTGTCTCTTCCAGAACACTTCCTGGCAAAGTGCTGTAGGTGTGGAAACAAAGTACAGGGAATAAAAATATATACTATGAATTAAATTTAAAGCATGTGAACAAGAAGGAGCGTAATTTATTTCTTAAACTTTTTCTACATAAGAAGCAGAAGTCAGAAAACACCCATATTGGAAGAAATCATATAGGAACCTTATTCAGGACTGTGCTTTGTGATGGTCTTGAAGTGCTAGTGACAAGAATTAGTGTCAGTGTAGAACAGAAATGTGGATCCTGCCAGGCATGTACAGTTATTTGCTTACGTATCTCACATTTTTAGAGAAGCGGGATGCCTCCAACACAGGAGAGCATTTTAGCCTGGATATTCCTGAGTGTGGCTGGGGCATCCTTCTTCCCTGTGCTATTCCCTTCTGTAAGATCCACCAGCTCATGAGTCTCTGTGTGACTGTGCCGTGTGGCTAATGATGTTTCAAATGCAGATTCTGGCATTTAATACAATTAAGTGAGAGTCTCATTACACAAACAATTTGCAACAAGATCATCCCTAGGGCACAAAACCTTGAAATTGAATGAAATAGCAAACTGCAAACAATAATAAATGTGCACAGAAGTTTGACAAGGAGGCAGTCAGATGCAAATAAAATTGAGAGGAGAAGCCCATTGCTAAAGAAACATCACAAGCTGGACTGAAGCTGCCTGCCTCTAGGGAGCTGTTGGGATGCCAGTGTATAAATTAATGTGGTGCAGAGAGAAAAAAAAGAATAGGAACAGCAATTAATGGAATACAACAAATGCTTGGTGTCTGGGTTTTGATCAACTTGAAAGGCAATTGCTTATTCCTGAGCATGTGAAATTGCCTACAGCATGGCATGGCTATGTTCCCAAAAGCACACTGCTCCTCTGAATAAGGCTGTTCAGGAAGGACCGGGTCATTGATAGCTTTTATCTCATGCAAATATACATTTGGTCACATTGTTGTGGACTTTCTGGTTTCTCACACTAGCCTGCTGGACCTAGGATATCTCTTGGGTAAGTGCTCAAACTAGAAGCTCCCTACCACCTGTTCTCTGCTCCAGGGCTTTTACTTGATTGTAAAATCTACCACTTTTTTGTGTGTTTTTTCACTTTCAGCTGAAACTCTCCTGTGTGCCCTACTGCTAGCATGTAAGATCTCCTTGCAGTGTAGGAAAAACAATTTTTAACTCTCTTTGATTGGCACACAGCTGTGTCACTGCCTTCACCTTTCCATCTCAGATGCTCAGACAGTTTTTCCTCCAACACCTGCGATAGCAATGTCCCTTAAGGTGATGCAGACATGGTGGGCATGCAGCACCCAAGCTGTTCCTGATCTTCTGGGAACTAACTGCTGGTCCTGAACCCATCCTTTGCTGTTTACTTCTATACTGTACTTGTGGCAAAGGCTGTTCCTGCCAGTGTTGTAGGTTACTTGGTCTAACCACAGCACCATGAAGAGTAGAAGCTGAAGAAATAAATGTACATTTTTCTGACCAATTTACCTGGAGTCTGTATTTGGACTTACATTGCTGATAGAAGTGAGAACTTCCTGGGAAACAAGTAATAAGTCATTGAATTTAGCATGTATTTCTTGGGTTCCTTGGCTACAGAATGGGGAAGAGAATCTTCATGCCTTTCTTCCTCCTTACAGATGTGGTTTTAACCCAGTATGGGAACACCTAGACCCCAAGTTTTACATAACTAAAAATATTTGCATAGGAGGTAGAATCCCATCAGGCAAAGTGAATCTTACTGCAACAGCAGGCACAGAGCATCCATGCTTTTGAGTCCAGTGAATTCAAAACACAGGTTTTGAAACCTGCTCACCAACACTTAGGGGGCCACCTTAGTCCCTGGACTTTAGAGGGTAAGAAGAGAGAACATAAAGTCTTTTATACAAAAAACCAGAACCACAAAGCAAGAATTCATGGTAACTGCCCTGAAACTGCACCTTAGTTTTGGGATGAACTTGGTCTGAAATGGTTCTTTGCTGAACTTCACAAGCAGCTTCTGCCTCTTTGTGTTTGCTCACTTGGGTTTGTTTGTCTGCAAACAGCATCTCCGGTTGTTCTAGTGCTGCTCCCCCCCAACTAAAATCTCTCTGCACATTCTGCAGCCTCCACTGAATATCTGCATGAACTGTTTTGTGTGATGTCTGCACAAGTCTTGTTAAACCTGAAGCTGTGATGCCCTGGTTTGGGTCACCCTGTCTCCTGGACATGCTGCTCAGGTCTGCCAGGATGGTTAACCTCCCTCAAGTGAGCTGAGCTAGTGGGAGCGCTCCAGGGATGTGTAAGAGCGCAGGTACCTCAGGTGGAAGAAATTCTCATCGTCTGTGCCCGTTCAGGCTGGCTGTGACTGTGCCGAGGGGAAATGGCATTTGTTACCTGAGTAGCTCCAGGAGGACTAAAGGTCATGGTGAAATACTCTGGTGAGGACTGTGGCAAAGGAACAAAACTGGGATTAAGGGGAGTTTTCAGTAATAATTGCGTCTCGTTCTGGCTGCTGTCACAGGTAGTTTAGTCACCGGCTAAGGTAGCTCAGAAGTGATTTTGGAATACTGCTGTTGGACTTTAAATGGTATGGACTCTTCCTCATCCAGATGTGTGGCTGTGAGCCTGTGTGTTTATCAGTGACACACAAGCTGAGAGAGGCAGACAAATTCTGCAGGGCTCCTGGGGTTCAGGTGCCCTCGTGCATCCTTCTGCTTGCTGGAAAAGCTTCTTGCAAAGCAATGGAAGAAATATCTCCCTCTTCTTGTCCAGTAGTATCATCTTGGCCACCTGCAGCTTGCAGCTCATGTCAAGGGAAGTACTGGAGACCTGGACATCTCACAGACTCAAAACTCACCTCTTCTCATACGTTTGATATGTCCTTCAGTGAAGAATCTCTTTTTATTGGGGGAACCTGAAAATACTCTAAGCCAAAGTAAAAGAAAACAAAGAAATTAAAGCACCTGTTGTCAGTATTCAGGACAGAGAAACTGCAAATATTTGCAAAAAGGTCTTGTGCAGAAAGGAAAAAACAAAGCAGGGTTTACTCTGTTAAAGCTAAGAATAAAAGTCTGCCTGCTTATGCATTCAACTGCTTTCCAGGCATCCACCTGCTGGGGATTTTACCTTTCTGTCTCCTTGGAAAGGTTTGGATTAGTGCTCTTTGTTGTGTGAAACAAAGCTGGTTTTCACTGGGATCCCAGGACAGGCATGTGTCCATCTGGGGAGGTCTCATCACCACTGCAGCAAATTCAGGGTGTTCCAACCTGCCTTGTGGAGTGTTTGATTTCCAAACATCTGTCTGGAAACTGTGTGTTCACACAGACAGCATGGTTCTGATATTATCTTACCCATAATCTAAACATAGAAGCATTTTGCATGCACAGTCTGTTTACAAGGGAATGACATTTTCCTTTAGGACTGAAATCACCACTAACTGCTTTAGAAATACCATTACTTGTTTGATGTCTCTCCAGGGAATACATAAAATATCTCCATTACTAAATATATTAGTTCCACTGTACTTATTTGAAAAATATTACTATGTTTTGCAATAGTTATAACAACAGAAGATTGGCTTAGTGATCAGTTTCCCATTTATTTGATCTTTACACGTGAAATGATTGTTCCACGTGGTGTGCTCTTGATTTCTTAAAGCTTTATGCTTTGTTTCTTTCTACTTCAATCTTCTTTGTTATTTCTTTCATTACCATCAGAAATGTTGTGCATTTTGTCCTTTGAACTTGCTAAGGCAGATGGGCATGCTTCTGTTTTGGCCTGTTATAGTGTTATAGTTTTTAATGCTTCCCGTAAAGCACTGTGCTACACATGCTCCCTATACAAGTCTAACTACTAGACCTAAAACAATGTAACTTTTATCACCAAAAAGGCTGTAAAGAAAGGAAAAAACCCCAAACAAACAGGAGTTTTGGTTATATTCAGCCAATGGTTAATAATATAGAAAGTTTCTCCTGGATGTTAAAAAAATAATACATATATGTATTTCTTTGTCTTGCAAAAGGGTGAAAAATGGTTCAAGTTTTTTGAGCTTGCTCTTTTCCCACTGCACAGCTAACAGTTTTGGTATTGAACTGAAGTGGAAGTTTCACAGCAGGGGAAGAACGGATGGTCAAAGGATGCATTTTACACTTCCAGGAACTCTTCTCCCATCAGTTTCCAAAATGAACAACAACTAACAGGTAACTTTAAGGAAGGTGAAAAAAGGCAAAGGCACTTTGGCTATTGTTCAGGGTTATGCCCTCATGCTCTCAGTGGGAATGCTGAGAATCTGAACTGACTGAAATGCATGCTGGCAGAAACACCCACAGTGCCTGAAGGAAGTGACAGAACATGGGACATGATGAAAAGCCTAGGACAAAGTGAGGATCCCTCGAGCAGCCACCCTCCTCCTTGCTGCCCTTGTGTTTTCCCTAGATATCTCCTGCCCCTGTGTCAAGAGCCCCCACGGCCGGACAGCAGGGTGGCAGAGGGACCCTCCAGTGCTCCCAGGCAGCCCTGGGTGAAGAAGGAGGAGGAAGGCCCCGGGGCTGCCCCAAAATGGCTTTCTGAAAAGATGGAGAAGTTCCAGCCAGTGCGGGCAGGTGAGTGGCAGAGCTGGGTCACAGGGCCAGTGATTGCAGCTGGCTTGGCCCCATCCCCAGGGAAAGGGGGTAAGAGAGGATGGGGCTGATCCCCTGTGGCAGTCGTGCTCCATTTACTGAGCCTGCCTGTGCTGGGCCTGCCTGGGGAGCGCAGTTACAGGGAGGCTCAGCTGTGTTCTCCAGCCTTTCCCACAGCCCCTCAGCTCTGAGTGTGCCTGGTCTTTGCCAGACCCAGCTGAGGACCCGACTCCCAGATGAGAACTCCTCTAATGCTGAGGCTTGTGCTGCCGTGCTGGATCTGCTTGCACAGACAGAACCCTCCAATCCGAAGCATTTAAGCAGCTGTAGCCAGTGCCTGGTAAGGATTTTAACCAATTTTTAATACATTTTTAAATCAAGGGCCTGATTTCCAGATGTGCAAATAATTGTCAGAAAGCAGAATTTCCCTGTGGGAGCAGAAGGAGAGTTACCACTTTTGGAAAGCAATGCCTAAAGATTTAGACATCAGATTCATTGGCTCCTGGGCAGCAAATAAACACTGGATATCTCTCTGTGCACATAAAGAAATGCACACCCTAGAGGCATTTTCAGGTGGAAATAACCATGCACTAACTGCACGGCTTGAGGTTTTCAAGGGCAAAAATGCGAGCTGTATAACTTAATACCTCATCATTTTTCTCTTCTCTTTTTTCTTCTCATTTTTTCTATTTTAAGAAAACCAGAAGTTCTTTGGTTCTACACATGAAATTCATCAAAGAATGGTTTCTCTCAGCTTTATGCTTTCCCTTTTTGTCCTTTGCAAACACTACCACTGATGGATTTAAGTATTTTTTGTAACCATTAAAAATGTGAATTATCCTGAACTATGACACTTCCAAGGCCTCAGCAGAAAGCCACCATCTTCAAGATAATTATTTGTTTACAATTTTAATTTGTTGCTTCTATTCTAGCCATTATTTTAAAATCTATGTTCAAAAATCCCTGAACACACACGACAGTTCTCTAGATTCATTTTTGTCATGGATTTTTGCTTTTATTTCCAAGCCAAAGTAGGAAAAAATATAAAATCAGCATTTCCAGTGTAATTTTCCCTCTGCAGAGCAACTTGCAGTCTTTAAAGTGAATAGTATTCTCTCCTTTTAAATCTCATGGAGAGATTTGTTGGTCCAATTCCTTTCCCCAGCCTGGGCTCATGTTATCACTATCACCTTGCAGTCAGGGTGAGAAACATGGAAGCATTCTTACTTGTGTTTTGTCAGCTACCTGATTATCTAGCAATATCCTTAGATACCTTTTATCAGGGATAAATCCCACTGGATCCCACTTAATTCTTTTGATTGTGACAGGAACATAAAAGCATCTGTTTCCTCCTGCTTTTCCTGACATTCCTACAGCAGATTTTTAGTTCAGTCTTATCCAGTCTATTTCTAGTGTATTCCAACTTTGTATCTACTGGCATCTCACTGCCATATGAGAAATATTCAAACAGATAGATTTTTTTCTATGTAAAGGCAATATCAATTGGCCAGTTTCAGGGGTATTATAAACACTGCTTTGCTCTGAAATATGCCTGGAAAGCACAAGTTATTTCCTCACAGCTGTCTTTGCCTTCTCTTCTCTAGAAACCTCTGGTTATTTTATATGAATTTTTATTCCTTATTTTAGGCAGGATCTATGCTTGTACATCTATCTGATGGTCTCCACTCAGTTTGGTTTCTGCTTGTCTAAGTGAGCAGCTCAGCACTCTTACAAGGCTGCAGTTGTTTCTGGCATGAAATTCTGGAGTAAATATGCTTGTGGAGAAAATGTCTGTGAGAAGATAAAGCAAAGTGTGACATTCTCCCTCAACACCAAGAGACCTGGAAAAAAACCCAACCAAACTTGGAAAAAGATCCACCTCAACCTGTTAATTTTTCATGCTTTTGATTCTGTAGTTGTCAGGGAGCTGTATTTTTTTCCTTGTCAGTACTCAAAATTTCTAAAGGAGGTAATTCATACAGAAACCTAGTAATCCATAAAAATCACAGAATAGTTAAGGTTGGAAAACACTTGTGGGGTCATTAAGGGCAGCCATCAACCCAGCACCATCAGCTCATGTTGATCACTAAATCATGTTCTCAGGTGCCATACCCACACATCTTTGGAACCCTTCCAGGGATGATGACTCCACCATTTACATGGGCAGTCAGTTCCAATGTTTTGCATCCCCTTCTGTGGAAAAAGTTTTCACAATATCCCATCTAAACCTCCAATGGCGCAACTTGAGGCTGTTTCCTCTTGTTCTGTCCCCTCTTCCCTGGGAGCACAGCCTGACCCCCACCTGGCTCTACCCTCCTGTCAGGGAGTTGTGGAGAGTGAGAAGGTCCCCCCTGAGCCTCCTTTTCTCCAGATTGAGGACTCCCAGCTCCCTCAGCTGCTCCTGGTGCTCCAGATTGCTCCTCAGCTCTGTTCTCTGCCCTGGACATGCTCCAGCCCCTCAAAGTCCTTCTGATTGTGAGGGGCCCAGAACTGGACATGGCACTTGAGGTGTGGCCTCAGCAGTGCCAGCACAGGGACGGTCACTGCCCTGCTCCTGCTGCTCCACCCTGGCTGGGACAGCCCAGGGGCCATTGGCCTTCTTGGCCACCTGGGCACACCTGGGCTCATGTTCAGCTGCTGTCACCAGAATCCCCAGGGCCTTTTCCAGCTTTCCAGGCACTTTTCCCCAGTCTGGAGTTGCAGGGGGCTGAAGGGACCCAAAGGCTGGACTCAGCACTTCCCCTGGTTGTACGTCACCCCACTGGCCTCATCCCATGGATCCAGCCTGTCCCGATCCCTCTGCAGAGCCCTCCTGCCCTCCAGCAGATCCATGCTCCCACCCAGCTTGGTGTTGTCTGTGACCTTGGTGAGGGTGCACTTGATTCCCTCAGCCAGGTAATCAATGAAGATGTTAAACAGTGCTAATGAGCTGTTACACCAGCTCCCTCAGCACTCTTGGGATGTGCTCTTTGGATGGCTCCATGGACTTGTGTGGGGCTGAGTTGCATAGCAGTTCACTGACCATTCCCTCGTGGGTTGGGGGGCTTCATTCTGCTCCCTGCCTCTCTCTTCCAGCCCAGGGGGCTGGGTACCTTGAGAACAACTGGTCTCATTACTAAAGACTGAGGCAAAGAAGGCAGCTCCTCATTCTTTGTCTGTTTCCCCCCACATCCAACAAAGGATTCTCCTTGACCCTACTTTTGTGGCTGATATATTTACATAAACACTTTTTGTTGTCTTTTACAGCAGTGGTCAGATTAAGTTCTGCCCAGTCTTTGGTCCTTCTAATTTTCTCCCTGCATGACCTCACAGCATCCTTGTAATCGTCCTGAGCTGCCTGCTCCTTTTTTTCAGAGGCAGAAACTGGAAATCACACATGGTTGTTTCACCACTATCTGATGCAAGCTTCAGTGCACAGAGCACAATAAAATAACCCAAGGAAGATAAGGAATTTGTACTTTAGGTGCTTCAACATCCTTTCTTCTTCCTCACGCACCTGATCAAATGTTGTTGAATAATCCTTTTGGATTCACAAGAGTTAACAACAAATTGATTTAGATTTTGGAAACACAGATTTCTCTGTCTTCCTAAAAAAAAAAAAGTTGCATGTTTATGGCTAATTTCTATGTTTATATATTGCCATGTTTTGAGTAAGGCATGCCTACAATTTTGTACAGAATATACAAGTGCTATATCCTCTTCCCATGAGTATATGGATGATGGGATTGCCTTATATAAAGCCCAACATTTGAAATATGCATACCTTTCCTTAAAATAGTAATGCAAAACAATATGGGGTGGGAGGGGTAGGATTTATTGTGGAGATGGTAAGGAGGTGGCTGCAGATTTTTCAAATATTTATTAATAGGCTTTTTTGTGGCATCCATTACCATAGTAACATAATAGCTCATGCAATCATGGCCTCATTCTTCATTTTCTGAAGATAAATAGATGGGAACTGAGATGCACAGATGAGAAGATTAAAAACCCAACGTCAAAACTGGATTTCTACACTGGAGGCAGTCTAAAATCTAGATTTCTGGCGCCCTAGCCATTGCTTTAATCTAAATTCATCTATATTTTTACTGCAGGACAAAGTAATTAAATAATTAGCCACCAATTAAAGGAAAGATTTTCTCCTTTTTTAGTGTTTTGTTCATCATCTTGACTGATTTACCTGATGGTGCATGTGTGAAGCCTTCTTTGTGAGCAGCAAGTGTGGGAGCAAAACCATAGCATGTTTCAGTCCTACTGATTGACCCTTTGAGGCCAGAGTATTTCCTGCTTAGTTTCTGAAGGATTTCAATACTTGGGTAGCACTTGCACTGTGTCTTAGTCTCAAAATGTAAA
The DNA here is from genome assembly GCF_000738735.6 of Corvus cornix cornix. Taxonomy (NCBI): domain Eukaryota; kingdom Metazoa; phylum Chordata; class Aves; order Passeriformes; family Corvidae; genus Corvus; species Corvus cornix. Next base: position 25,110,418 of record NC_046357.1, on the reverse strand, counting down.
TTTTAATTGAATTGGTTTGAAAAGCACTGAAATACTTAACTTTGGAGAGACAAGAGTGTGTACATCTGTCAGACGTATCCCAAGGATTTTTGGAAGTATTAGTTGTCCTTCACCAATGTCTCACACTGTTTAACACTAAAGCATCACTGGAAGACACAGACTGAGTCTTACCCACTTAAAATGAAAGATGTATTGGGATTTTTCTGAATATTTCAGTGTTGCAACAAAATCCCTTTTTCTTCAGATGAAACATGTTTCTGAGGAAACTATGTTTTCCATCATGAAGAACACTGGTGAAAAATACTCAATCTGTTCCAGCAGGTCTTTGGGTTTGTAAAGTGTGAATTCTGGTGCTGGAGGTTGGGGTCTCATGAGTTTTTCTGGGTGGACAGAGAAGGATGCCTCCTGAGCTGTTCTCTTGTTCCTCGTCTCATGTGAGTGAAGCTGTTGGCCAGCTGAGCTCCATACCCTCGCCCTGGGAGCAACTTTTGCCATCCAGCTTTTTCCAGCCCACTCTTGTGGGCTGAGTTGTGGCTGCTGACATCTCAGGAGCATTTCTCAAGGGAACCACTGAGCTTCATGTTTGAAGGAACATCAGAAACAGAAAGGGGATATACTAAATGTTATTACTTTTTCTTTCCCTCTTCCACTGCCTTTACTAATGTTTCCTTCTCTCCAACGAAAGGAATGACACCTGTAACAACACCTGCAACATCCATGTGTATGGTCAATGTCCATATGAGCCATGCTTCTGTATTAACTCCTCTTCCTCTGCCTGGTTTGATGCACCTTTCCCTTTCTTCCTGCCCTCCTTTTATATCATTCCTTTCTCCATCAATGTGAACATTTCTTTCCCCCCACTGATTGAAAAAGCTTTAATTGGTTGTACCTTCAGCTTGTACCTTTTCTCTGACTGTACATCAGCAAGATGTACCTTTTTCACTCGTGGCTTAGGCAGAAACTGTGTCAGGCACTATCAGAGTTTTCCTCTTGTCTGTGATGAAGTTTGAGTCAACCTTCACTCATGACTCCTCTGGAAGCATCACCTGAAGTTTTTCCAGAGACTCTTCTATTTCCTGCAGCCCTGGGGCTCTTTGCTGAAGGCTTGGTGTGAGATCAGAGAAAGGCACCAGGACAAGGGGAAGAAAGACACGCCCAGAGACTGTGTCAGGGAAAGAGACATTTATTTTTTCTTTTGTGAAGATTTGCTCCAGCCCCATTTGTGCTGCTGATGGGGCTTCTTCCTGGGCTGGGGGGCATCCAGGGGCCTGGGAGCCTTCCTCTTTGGGCAGCACTGTGGCTGCTCAGACAGACAATCCCTGTCCTGGCTGGGAGTGGAGGGGCTGTGGCTGGAGCCCTGGGCAGAGGGAGCTGTGGCCGCTTCCTGCCCCAGCTCCTCCTGGGGATGGACCTGCTCTGTTGGGATGGGGACTGGGACCATCGTGGGGTCCAGCTGGACCCTGTCTCCAGCTAGAGCTGCTGGAGCTGCTGGAGCTGCTGGAGCTAGAGGTAGCTCCAGGGTTGTCCTCCTTATCCCTGGCAGCATGGCAGTGCAGCAGGCCCCTGGCTCTCTCACTGCACCAGCACTCAATGACACTGATGATGCTGTGGACCAGTGGCCCTGTATGCTCCTGGAGCAAATGCTGCAGCCTCTGGACCAAGACGTCTGCAGCTGGGCCATGCACGCATAGGCTGTGCAGGATGCTGCTCTTTGCACTCTCTACCAACCACCACTGGTGCCAGTATATACCCACCAGCCTCTGGTGCAGCCAGGGCTGCACTGGGTCCAAGAGATGCTGCTGTTGGCGAAAAAGTCCTGCCCACACCTCGGGCAGGAGGCCACCCACAGCCACTGGGCAATGGGGGCTATTTTCAGCCAGGTCGCTGGCAGCTGTCCCTGCCTGGCTGCTGGACTCTGATGGCCCTTCCCTGTCCATGTCCCTGTCCATGTCTGTGTGCCATAGAAGCCTAGGGAAGAGCTGAGGACCAGAGGCTGCTCCCTCTTGCAAACATCCTCATCAGCAGTCCAGGATCAAGCCAGTCTGACCCAGGCTCTGCTGGCAACTAATATAGCAGTGAGGGATGTGATGCTACAATCAGCCCCCCTGGATGTCACAATCCATCACTTGGTAACGCCATCCTCTGCCACCCAGTGATGACAAATGGAGTGTGACAACTGAAATATAGAAGATACAGGCACAGTATATTAGATAAGTCGTGAGGTCACAATCCATCCTGTGGTGATGTCACAAAGGACATCAAGGCCTTGGCTGTGACTTCAGCCCCCTCAGCTGCCCTTGCACTTTACTTTCTCCAGTATAATTCCTGTCACAATAAACAACCCAGTCCTGATCACCTTCCACCTTAGATACATCTGGTCCCAGGTGTGGAGTTTTGCACAGCATTACTCAGGCAATGTCAAAGTTGAAGAGGCTGGTGCTCTTCCCTTGCAGGACTCCCTTTCCCAACATGCCCCCAGTGCTCCCCTCCAGATTTTCTGTTCATGTTGGCCATCACTCAGGCAACTCTCCTTCACAGATTGTGAAATCCAGCCATTCCTCACAGTGCCAGCTGAAACTTTTCCTGGCTTCCTGAACCAGCTTATGCTGCAATTTCTGATGGTCATTAATGGACCTTTATGCAACCTCGTCAATTGTCTGCAGCCATAAATCTGTTAACACGGGTCTGGCGGTTTGAGTTTAAATGATGTTGCTGCCCTTAACACTGGTTGCAAAACTCCCAAACATTCTAAAATGAGCAGTAGAATAAAGTGAGAGTGAAAATGTAGGTATAAATTTCAAATTCTGAGGGCTTGTTTGTGTTTCAATGTTACATGCTCATAAAATGTTTTTACAGACATTAGAGCAGCAGAGGTTTTTAAGGGAGGATCATGTCCTTTTAATGCTTCCCTCACAGGGGTGTGACATTCAGGGTGATGTACTTTCTGTTGGGTTGTTGAGTACTGATTTTTATTAGTGGCTCAGAAAATAAGAGCATAGTAAGTCTTGTATTGCTGCACATGAAACTCAAGCAGCAGGAAGAAAGGTTCTTTTATGAGCACATCCTTAAATTTTCCAGTAAGACTTGAAATGATTAAAGAAAAAGAAAAAGAAAGATTTAGGTTTCTTACATAATTATTTGGAACAAGAGTGCTTTCATGATTTGTGTTAGTAACATTTATAAAGGAAAGCACAGAGACTGTATCAAGTAAAGGACATACAGTTAAATCAATTATATTCTACTTTTTATGGCATGATTGAGTTGTGAATTATGTTCATTTTCCTTGCATTTACAGGCTGGAACAAATGGTGAAGGCTTAGTCATAGGGAGTGTGTCCATGACTATACCTTTCTTTGTGCCAGCATGGCTTTCTTGGATGCAGGTTCACTGTCTGAATTGTGCTGGCAGGGTCTGAAGCACTGCACAAGGTTGTGCTTGGAGCTCAGATGGACACTTTAGGATGATCCAAGAAGGGTTGGCTTCCATCTGCCCCACACTAAAGTAGGCAGCAAGGTCTGGTTTATAGGGCTACTGGCTTTGTACCCATGAGCTTGGATTCTAGTGCAAACTGGTTTTGTTTCCATTTCCCATCCTCAGGAGAATATTTTTCTTGCTTGAAAAGCTCATTCAGTCATTGAGGTGAGTAGAATGGATGTGACTGCAGTAGTTCTGCTCTTCCCCACGTGAGTCTTGTAGGCAGATATGCATAAAATGTGAAGAATGAGGCTACAGGACAGAAGCCAGATACTCATTTGTGCATCTGAAATAGGATTAATGAGTGACCAGCCTTGACTGGAAGCTCAAGTACAAATCAATTTACAAAATGATAAAGCAAGAACATCCTTAATGAACAGATCAAGTATTCTGAAACATTACAGTTTGGATACCTTTCTTCTCCCTTTAGAAAATTTTCTTGGGAGGGCCACACTCAATGGCACAGAAAAGGTAATGCCAGATATATGACAGCCATTGCCAAACATCACAAATCAATCTACAGTAATTAAATTCAGGGTTCCACCCTGCCAGAACTCTCCTGCATAGGTGTGAGGTGAGTTAATGGAGCTCTTCCTGCCGAGGAATGCACACAGAGGTGTGCACAGTTGGGTGATGTCCTACAGCTGGAGAACACAGTTCTGTGAGATGCCATTATGCTATTTGTGCTTGTCACTCACTCAAACAATGCGTTAAACTGGAGATTAACTATTATTAATTGTGCAAGAACCACTAGTCAAGCCATGAACATAACTGATTGTACATTCTGTTGAACAGAGCATGCTCACCAGGTTGATCTGCTGGTGTACGTGGGTGATCCTGGAGAATTAAATGTTCAGCTGGGACACATGAGCTCATGCCAGGAGACTGCTCAGCACAGCACTGTGAGACTCATATCCACAATCAAGAACTCCTCTCTCTCCCCACACCTCAAAGGAGGCAGCCCTGTCTGTGATTGTGTCTCTGCTCTTTTCACCAGAGCGACTGAGGAGAAATTTACTGATAAGGCAATTGTAACTCACATGTCTGTCACTCCTACTGAATGTTTAATGAAAGATTTATCTCTTGAGGTAGCTTTCTCTCCACGTTGCAGGAGAAGTTGTGTGACACTTATTACAATATGCAAATCTTGATTCTGTGCAGGGTTGAGATGGATAACAGTGATCTTGCCTGCATTTGTAGTTGAATATCCATTGAATCAATGATTTATTTTTGGTCAAAGGACATTTCACCTCATCAATACATTGGAGTAAGAGAGCTTCAACAAGACAGGGAGTCTCAGAAATCTGATCTTTTTTATTACTTTTGTTTCAACACTGAATTAATTTTTGTAGGCAGCTACCAGAACAGGAGCACGTGCTTGTAGAAAGACCTTGGTAAAGCTGTGTTGCATTAGTAAACACATCAGTTTTCAGTTATTCACAGAGCCACTTCTGAAAAACTCTTGGAGCAACTAAATATTTGTAAATACATGGCTGAGCATACACAGGATGATGCTGTTAACAGAATGCTGCTCGTTTCATTAGCATTTGGATCTGGTCTTGAAACAAATAAGTGTATACAAGCTTGATTTGTGGCTAGAGCCATCTGAACAGATCCGAGTGACACCACTGACGTCTTTAGCAACAGCTTGAGGTCTGAGCAGGTCTGCTGTTCAAGATTCTCAGCCTGGTTCATCTTTTTTCCACAGGGATGTAATAAATACATGATGCTTGGCAAGAAGAAATAAAAGGCAACTCACCATGGCAGAATATCCTTGTGTTTGCTGTGACTGGAGATTCAGCATTAAAGTACTTCAGGGTTTGTCAGGAATTATTTGCAAGGTTTAAGAGGGTGCAAAATGCTACAGAAACAATTGTAAACCAGGGTAGAAATTATGAATTATGCCACACTGAGAGGGCAGTTATTGCACCACTGCATCTAGTACCACTGATACCTGTGTGGTAGACTCACCAGGGAGGAGTATGATGGAGGGCCAGACCTCTGCTTATTTGCATCAGTCAAAGAAGTGCTGCTGGCTTCAGCGGTGCCAGAGACTGAAAATTCACTCATTCCTACAGCCAGTCCCTGTAGGCTTGGATTTTGAGGCACACAGGTTGTTCAGGTCTTTTTAGAGATTATTTTGTACCTATGGAAAGGAGCTAATGAGTCCCCAGGGCTTTTAGTTGGACCTCCTGTTCACACTTTGAATTCAATTTTACAGGAAATAGAAAACAGTGTCATTTTTTCTCATACACTAATCTTTTGACAATACGGAGATCCAGTTCACTTCTTTGGGTCAGTTTTTGAGTCATAATGTAAGAAATGTTTGGTTTTTTCCCCCAACTATATAGTTAATATATAAATATATATAGATTTAATAACAATGAGTATTGGCTATTTTCCTGATGGCTTAGACATGTAACCACCAGTTTATCCAATGCTTGGTGTATACAGGAAAAGCATTTTTAATGTGTTTAATAATTAATTTAATAAAAGTATTTTTAATGTGTTTAATAATTAAATTTGGGAAGACATTTTTCCAATAACAAAGACACAGTTCTCACAAAGCAGTTAGAGAGGTATTTCTATTAACTGAATACTCATCAATCTGACTCACTTGGTGCAATGAAGTCACAAAGACACAAGTGCCTTTACAGTTTCTACCTGTATTTCTGCTTGTATGTATAAGCCAAGACAAGTCAAAAGAAATCCAAATCAAGACTTAGTCAATAACACTTTTTTTTCCATATGAAAGGGAGAGCTTTTTCTTAGCTTAGCATGATTGTGTAGTGTGACACCTGTTGTTCCCTATCTCTGCATCAAGGGTTAATAATAACAACAGGTTGCTCGTGTTGAACGAACTGTGTGTAACCCTGGAACTGCAGCTGGGGCTGTAGGAGGAGATCAAAGGTCCTTGGCTACAGACAGCTCACCTGCCATCAACTCCTTGTAATTGAAATAAAATTTTCTTTAAACGAGCTGTTTTTATGCATAACATAGAACACAACCACACCCCACCACCACCACCACCATGTATCTCTGGAATGATATACAGCAACTTTGGATATTAGGGGAACTGAAGACTGAGTAACAGACTTTTGTCAGCACCCATGTGAAGATGAATCCACATGAATTCATCTATACCAAGCTCCTCCTTGATATCATACTCCTACCAAAGCTCTTGGGATGCTTATGGGTCATCTTAAGCTGGTGAGACATCCCCAAACTGTCAGATTTCAGATCTTAAGAGCAGAAGGGTGAGCATGATGCCACAGAGTTTGTGTGTATCAATTTTGACCTTATCATTCTGATGAATGAGCCTGAATAACTGTACCATTTTAGCTGTGTGTTAATAGTGTTGCAGCTGGGCTAACATTATTCATTGGTGAGACTGCAATTCTTAATTAGCGGAACAATTAATTATTTTGCATATTAGTTGTGTTTCCTTGGCTTGCATAAGGTGCAGAAGTTGTAGAGAAACAAATTAGTGGAAAATGTCAACAACCTAAGCTGTAATTTGGACACAACAAATGGGCTTCAGGTGTTTGTCTGAATACATATGTTGGATGTTTTTTATAAGTTCAACAACTTTATTTCTAGCAAATACTCCTGAGGAATTTTCACTTGAAGAATTATGTTACCACTTAACTCATGAAGCAGAGACCTTCATAAAAAACAACAACAAGAACAACAACAGAACTATCAAAAAGCCCCACCCACATAGGGCAAGAACAGGTGAATCCTGGGCTTAATCTGTGTGTAGGGAAATGGTGTGAAGCTGGGGATTAAATTGCAGTGTATGAATGTAGCAGACCCTGATTTGGGGAGGAATGTAAAGTGGTTTGGGATTAAGCCTAGACCAAAGGTCACCCTAACCCTGGTTTGCCATCCAGCCCAGCTTGTTAGGAATGGTTAAGGAGGGGCAGTTGCTGAAGACCGTGGAAGGCCATGGAAGGGGAATGGAATCTCTCCCTTTGCTTGCAGGTATCTCTGATTCTTGAAAAGGGTGGGACAGAGCCCAAGACTCCCTTCCTCACAATCCAGGCTGAGCCTAAGCACACACTGAAGCAGGACGCTTCAGAGGCTTCTGCAGCCTGTGGAGGGAAGAGGGAAGCTCCAGCTCTGGTCCCAAAGCACCACCAAGGTTGAATCAAGGTCACACGAGCCACCTCTGAGTCCTGCCAAGTTGTAACTGGTGCAATCAAGCCTGAGTCCTGAGTAGTTGCCAAAGCCTAAACTCCCTCTTAGGCATGGCACAAAGCCAATGCACAGTGTATTTGCACCCCTATAATGGTCATACTGTCTGTTCAGGCTGCTCTATCAAAACCATGGACAAAAATAAAATGTAACAATTTTTTGCACTAATGTGGTGATTGACCTTAGCTGGCTGCAACTGGCCCAGCAAGATTCTCTCTCACTGCCCCTCTCCAGCAGGATGGGGGAGAAAATAAGGTGGAAACCTTGTAGGCCGCGATAAAGGCTGTTTAATTTAAAAAAAAAAAAAAAATAGAGTAAATTCTGCACAGAGGGGAAAAAAAAGGAAAAAAATATTCTCTAGGGCATGAAATATCCCTTTGGTCAGCTGCTTTGCTCTATTTCATCCCAGCCTCATGTCCATCCCCATCCTACTGGCTTTTCCTTGGAGAGGCAGCCTCAGTGCTGTGTGAACATCCTACCACAAATGAAAAGCACGGCTCTCCAGGGGCTTCTGCAAAAGTCCATCCCACCCCAACAGAGCCAGGCAGCATTCATCCACCCTAGCTCCAGCATCTTTCTCCCTGGGAAAAATAATCCAGCTGCAGTTTGGAAGCTACTGATAAAGAAAGGAACACGAAGCACTGCTGAAGCAAGTTTCTCTGCTGGACAGAGTGGGTTGTTGTCCTGCTCAGTGTCCACTCATCATTTAGCAAGCAGGCTTAAAAACAAGCACACAAGCAAACAAACAAACAAGCCCTCGAAGTGTGAGTCTTTCCCTTCCACTGGGAATGTGATACTTTAGATACTCCATTTTCCTGCTGAAAGGTGATCCTGGCAGCAGTAGGGTCTGTGCTTTCAGGTGGATACATGTCTAAAATGGAGGGATGTACGCATCAAATCGGGTGCAATGTAATATATTTAAAATATTTTTTTGTTTGTTCTTATTTTTTTTTTCCCTTGAAATCTTTGTAGAGTGGTAGGAGAATTCAGTGATGTGCAACAAAACTCTAGTGGGAATTTTTTGAGCAATGGCCAACTAAGCTTTCGAAGTGGAATGAAAATGAATTCTGTATCCCCCAGAGAAAACTGCTACAACAAACTTGACATCACATTTCTCTTTTAAAAACAAACTAATCAAAGGCTTACAATTGATTGTGTGCCCTGTGGGAAAACACCACAGAAAAGGCATAAAAGGGGCATTTTATTTCAAGAGGAAGAAGCAAAACAACAAGTTTAAACAATAAAACCAGAAGGTAGAGGTATTTGTTAGATGACACCAGAGGAGGAGGCTCTTCTCAGCACTCCTTTGGCAGAAAATCCCTGAACAAAGTCTGATGGTAGATAAAAATGGTGATTCTGTGATTTAATAGCCATTGAGGGGAAATACTCAATGCTCTGACTGTGTAACTTTTCCATCCCAGGACAGTTCAGGATAACTAGATTTATGGTCTGGCTTGAGACACTTCAAGGTTGCATTAATACTGATGATGGCAGAGAAAGTAGGACTGAAGTGTGATGGCCTGTAGTTGGGAGACAGGATCAGCTGCATGGCCCTGAGATCCCAGAAAGCTGAGATTTCAGTAATTATCCTCAGAGGCAATCTGCCTGCAGTACACTGGTTTGATGGGAAAAAGAAACATCCACGTTTGATAAACAGGCTTACAAAAGAAAACAGCTCCTTTATTCCAGAAATTCAAGTTTAGCTCTTGAGTACAAGATACAGGGATACAACTGCAGCAGGGGAAAACAAAACGCAAATGTCAACAAAGAAAATTTTCTAGGGCTCATTCAGCATTTTTGTGGAATCTGCTGAATATCTGGTATGTGCTTTTTCAAGACTCCTTTCTGCCTGTTTCTCTGGCTTACAAGGCTTGTGCTATCAGATTGAAAGATAGAATGTGGTATAGGATCTGGAGAAATACACATAGGATAAATGATTTTGCCTTTGGCAGTATGTTTTCCTGCATCTTATGCTTCTAGTAGAAACTTTCTGGGGAGGAGCACCCTGTTAAGCCTGTGTAGCCAGGATTTGAGATTTGACTTTCCTCCTTCTGAATGGGCAGGATGTTACCCTGAGCAGCAGGAAGGTCTGTTTCTGCATTGGATTTAATGCATCTTCTGCTCTGAATATTTCCCTGCAATGGAAAAAGAAAAAAGTGAAACACCACTGCCTCAGAAAAATGGCACCATGGAGGCTTCCCATTTTGTCCTAAAATCAGGAGCAGGCAAAACTCTCACACAAGCTGTCAGGAAGGCAGTTAGAAACATGTCAAATTAATTTCTATCTGCAGTTCCTATAAAAAGTATTGGAACTGACACATTTTCTGAAGGATTGGATAAAAATTTGCTTACTTATGAGACTTCTCAACATAGGAGAGATTTCATATAAGAAATTTCATAAGAGAATGTGAGCATCTTCATGTTCTCTTGTGCAAGGCAAGAATTATTTGATTAACCTTTGGATGTTGTAGATGGATGGAGGAAAACAGAAAAGAAAAGGGAATCAGAGAAATACAACCAATTTGTCTCCCCTATGGGATTCCATGTATTTAGCTCTTCACTTCTGTTTTCCTTGGCAATCTCGGCCCATTTGAATGTCAAATTAGAGTCAGAAGGATTAAACACGAGAAACTTTGAGACATCTCTGCAAGGTTCATTAGTGGCCAGTAAACATGGACTTTCCACAAAGTCACAATATTGTTTGCAAAGAGATCTCCTCGCTGCTAGTGCCATAGAGTAAAATGAATCTCCCTTGAGGGAGGAAAAAACAAAGGGATAAAAAATAAAAGGGAAAAAACAAAACGGAAAAAACCACAGAGACCTTGTAAATGCCTCAAACTGTTTTCTTCTTTGGAGAATTTGTTCATCCATTGAGTGTGTTATTTATTTTCACTGCCCAAGAAGGTACTTAGTACCTCAGCCTTTTTCACATCCTGTGAAACTGGGGGCCCTGCCGTGCCCAGCAGTGGGCCCACATTATCCTGTCCTTGTCACCAGTGTAATTACAGAGGCTTTTCTTAATGTCTCTGACATCCCCCGCCAGGTCAAATTCCATTTCAGCTTTGGCTTTCCTGCTCTCTATCCTGCCTGTTCAGAGAGTACCTCTGTATTCCTCCCAGGGCACCCTTTCAATTTAGAATTACAAAGCAAATTTGATGCATTTTGTGTTCTCCTTCTGGCATCCACCAGGGGTAGGTCCAGTTGGTAAGATGAACAGAAGTGCCTTGGGAGACCATGATTTTCAGGACCATAGGGTTTTTTTTATAATACCATGCTACTTAAACTTAAAGATGCAGTTTCTAAGAGAAAGCAGACCATTCACACAGCTTCTGATAAGGTGAAATGAAAGAAGACAAAATAAATGATGTTTTAAAATGCTGACTGTGCATCAGAAAAACCATTATACCTGATTCTTTTCAACAAAGGGAAGGGCTCAAGTATGTTTAGAATGAATTGAATGTGTCTGAAGATCTAAAACCGTTAAACTCCAGACAAATAAAAAAATACTCCTTAACTTGCATAAGATTTGGATAGAAGAACAGAAGGAAGTGAAAATATTTATTTTTGACTTTTTAGGGCAGTATTTTCTATGTCTGCTTTTATTACCATAGATGATGAATGCTCCTCCCCAGCAGCTTCTGCTGCAGTGAAATCAGTAACCATTCTTACCAGCAGGATGAGAAAGATTTGTGTAGGGAAAAATTACACTTGATAAATAGTGAAGAAATTTTATCTCAGGCCACTCAATTCCTAAAGCCAAGTAGTCTCACAGTCCCAGTTAAAAAGCTGCTGCATTCTAGATGCCAATCACCTGATGCCTATTGATAAACCCACTTCTTACACTTCAAAAGGAATTCTACATGTCCATATCACAGTTCACAGAAGCCTAGGCAGAAATCCCTGTGCTGAAGATGCTTAATCAACTTTCTCATCTCCAAATATTGCCATGGGAACCACAGCTTTTCAGAGTGCAAAATAAACTGGTGGATTTCTCCACCTTATTCTAACCTAAAAGTTGAATTCATCTCTACTTGCCCTGCCATCACTGATTGCAGAAAAACAGCCAGGTCATTCCACAGATGAAACACTCTTGTCTTCTCTTTGTAGAGAGCCTTTCTTCCCCTCATCTCAAGAACAGGAATGACATTTCTTTCTGTATGTTCTGATAACCATCCCAGTCTGATACAGCATCTCTGGCATGGCCATCGGGAGGTGCCCAGGGAAGAAGGAGTAAATAAAGAGAAGACAGATTAATCTGCTCCCCACTCCCCCCACTGCACCCTTTCATCTCCCAGGAATTTCAGTTTCACCCCATGTCCTGAGTGAGAAATGGCTTGTTGTTTCCAGCCATTCCTGAGGCAATTGTTTTCATATATTTTCCTAGTTATTTTAATTCTGCATCACTTCAACATCTGAACCAGGGCATCCCCTGGCAAAGAATCTTGTATCAGAATAACTTGCTGAGTGGAATAGACAATTTCATTGCTTTTTAACTCAATGGCTCAATTTGAAGTGGCTGCTTTCTTGCACAAGGAATCATGGAGCGACTGAACCCCACTGATTTTTCAACATTTGCTGTTCTGCCCACAAACCCTTGCTCCACACCCCTCCAGGAATAATGGAAGCTGTCAGAAATGAAGGATCCATTAAAATTATATTCTCTGCACTAGAAGTACGGGTTTTGAGGGGGTTTTACCTTATTTTCAAGACTTCTTTGCAGCTGGGTTCAGCTGCAGATGTTTGGCACTCAGAAATGAGTCTAGCAGCTGAAGCCAGAACACCGGAACACCACAAAGAAAATGGGTTTTTTGAAAATGCTGAGGAACATTCACAATTCTCTGGAGTTCTCTGCTCACAGCAATGAACCTGCCCACCCCTCTTCCTCAGCTCTACCCACCTGCCTCATGCACATTCTTTGCTAAGCCTGGCCCTGACAATGTGTGGTGAGCCCATCTGTCTCCTCTGGGTTTGAACTTTGTGCTTGAGCTTCACATTTTATTACCACAACTACCACTGAGAGACACAGACAAATTTCAGCAGGTGCCAGTCCACCCTGGGTCAGAACTTCCGAAAGGTCCCATTCCTTTTTCCCCCTCTTCTCCCCATCCCTGCTACAATCTCATGGTTCCTTCTCTTCCTACTGTTCCTTCCTGCCTCTCTTTTCATTTTTGCCTGAGGTCAATCAGCTGCTTTTCCCCCAATTTTTCCTTCTGCTTGGTTAATTTAGAGGGAGTTTTAGGAGTTGACTCAGATCAGCAAAGGCTCTGAAGGGCACCAAAACTTGTGCAGGGCTCAGGTGTGGCAGGAGGAGATGCAGAGAGAGAGGAATGTCTCCTCTCTTTCAGCTGCTACATTGGCTCTGGAATGGTTATGCACCTTCTCCAAAAATGTTTGTCCCTAACATGTCAAATGCTGGGTGTGACTGTGACTGCAGCAGTGTCTGCATCTGTTGTGCCTGGTCAGAAGCAGCAAGGCTGCAGTATCAGTTGTGAACACTGAATTAGTCATATATCACAGCTGTAATGGGATACAACATACATTTTGTTGTACCACCCGTTAAAAACGAAACGGGTTTTGAGTATTCATCCTAGACTGGCTGTTCAAACAGAGCAAGAAGTTGTGTTTTTTGTCAGAACCTCCCCAGTTGCAATTGTATCATCCTGCATTTATAAGGAAAGTGGCCAGTTAAGGTGAGAAGTCTGTGGCAGGGCATATCCTCACCCTCTCCCCACCACAGGTGGCTGGTGCAGATAGGAGAGATAACCCAGGTGGGCAAGACCCAGCACGGTGTCATCTCCTGGTGCCAAAAGGTCTGCCAGCTTAACAGATGTGGGAAGAGATAAAAAACTACAGGGGACCCAAAGGCCTGGTTTACACTATAAAAGTACTACAGATTATCACACAGGCAGAAGTCTCTTACACACTCCCTGGCAATGTGCAAGACAATTTCTTTCCAAAGCTTGGACACAACTTCGTAGTTACCTTTCTAGAAACTGAGGGAAAGGGTTTTGATACATGCCCCTTCCACAATTTGGTGGTAAGATACATTGAATACTAATCTATACTATTTCTCCACTAGCTGTATTAAAAAATGGTACCCAATCATGCACTGTATATTTAGATGTTAATAGCTTCTTTTGTCTTTTTTTTCCTGTGTAGTAATAGCCTGTTTTAAATCTTATGTCTGTTAGGTTTGTGTCTATTAAATAAATAATTCATTCTATAATTGACCAAATCAGGATTTTATTAAAGAACTTGCAAACAACAGTGGGTTTTGGGGTGCTGGCCACCTCAATACAGCTACTGCCTGCTGCCAGAGGCCTGGGCAAAGGGCAGGGACTTATCTAAACCCCTCACATGGAAAGTCAAGCTTTGCAAAGGAAAACAACACCTCTCTGGCTGTGCATCTGCTTCCTCCGTTCTCCTTCAGGATGGTGGTAGGGACACTGGTCTCCAACAGCAGGGATGGAAAAGATGAACACTAAGACCTTTCTAGAACTCACCAGCCTGAGGGCAGCACAGGGAGTCTAAGCCATCACACCAGGTAGCCAGGTAGGCTTTTTCAGTCATTAAACTGCCTGCATGCCAGATGTTTTTTCTGACGGGCAATTATCCAATGGCTTTGTCACTCCCTGCGACTCTGAGTTGCACTGTAGCCAGAAAAATTGTGTTAAACATGTGGTTTTGAAATGTGCTGGAAATGGGGAGTGAAATAAGTAAGACAGCAATAAAGATGTAGCGCTTCCCCCCCTCCTCAGATGACAAGGAGATCAAGCAAATGTTTCCTCACAAGATAATCTTGACAGCTTGTTTAGGAGAAGTAGAGTCAAAAAGAAATGAGATGTTCTGCTAAGGGTGCGGTAGCTGCCAGTCAAGGCTCAGAGCTCTCAATGAAGGTCTTTAGGAAGAGAAGGTGTGAAGAGATGCTAAGAATCTTTAGTCTAATTAGGGAAGGAATTGTTTCAGTAATTTGTTTAAAATACAGCTTAGTTTTTTTAGAGCAAGGAACTGCAAACATCCTAGGATGGTTAAAAACCCTTCCACTTTACATAGGCATTTCAGTGAAATCAGAGTAAATAGCTAAGCTGTGTGTCACTAGACAGCAGGCAAGACATTTAACTCCTGGAAGAAGAGGAATCTGGATACTCTAGGGAACCCTGAGAAACAAAAAACTGCAGTTGAACAAACACACAATTCATTTCACTGGCTGGCTGATGGAGCAAGGCAAACATTGCATCAGTTGACTCTGAAAACATGGATGCACTTAAAAACATGAACTGCTTTCAGCATTCTTGTGCAGGATTTGAATTTTCTAGCGGGAATATCAATGTAGAACTTGGAGAAAATAGATAATTAGCCCTCAAACCAGCTACACCACTTGAAATGAAATGGGAGTACCTCAGATATTAAAAACTGTCTTTCTAGATAATCTATCAATGTGATATAGTGCCTGGATCCCAATTAAAATCAAAACCATGTGTGTGGCTATTGCCTTCATGATTTCATCTTGCCACCTCAGCAATAATCCTAAAACATGAATAGCTGAGTCC